>NC_090989.1:213033842-213358842 GCF_041146395.1 Eulemur rufifrons | reverse complement strand
CCATCTATGTCTTTAGGACTAATCTAAGAAAGGGAGGTATGAGGATAAGACTAGGCAACACACCATACTTGGCGGATAGAGTAAGGAAATTGTGTATGTTCTTGGTGAGAAAATCCTGAAGCATACAGGTCTACATCCTCCCTTTGAGGCATGTGGAGGGATCTGCTTCCAAGGTTTATCAGCAGGCAATCAAGAGGTTTTTGTACAAGGCTCCTGTTTAGCTATTAGTGTACTATGAGTAAATCAGGGTTAAAGTGATTTCTAATTTGTTTAACATTTTAAATGCAGGTTTTTATTTGTGGGGGAGGAGTGTGTGAATGCTCCTTTTCTGCTCCTGATGTTTCAGTCCTGTCAAGAGAGCCCCTGAGGCTCTGTTCCTTTACTTACTCTGTCTCTGGGTGGGCAAGTGACTTACCTGGAAAGTCTGGGGAGAATTAACTGAGCATGCTTGGCTTCACTAATTCTCTTCTCTTTTCTGAGAGTGCTAGTGGGTTTCTTCTGTTTCTGAAATCTTGTGTGTTATTAGTTGGTGACTCTGCCCAATTTTGGAGTTCACTTATTGGGCCATTTGGTTCATTCAAACTAGAGTTCTTAAACCAGGTTACCAATAATAAAATGAGCATTTTGACCTCCATCTTTACTCTTTAAATTCCTAACATTCCACACCCAGATGGAATAAAGGTTTTGTACTTACTGGAAGGCCACTAAAAGACCTTAACATTTGATGCATTATTCTCAAACACTAAGGAATAAAAAGAAAGGTACATAATTTTGGAGACTAAAATGTATATGTGGAAATTGGTTTGGTGCTGCCAGGGAAGTTGGTTTTGTGCCTTGGTCTTTAATGTGTGGTGGGATGTTTTGACCTCAAGAGTTTGAAAATATTTAGATTAGGTAAGGCAAGTTTGTGCAGTAAACTGTTGAAGCCTAGGGGAAGGTTTAATACATGCTGTCTTAGTTTCCTATGACTGCCATAACAAATTATCACAAACATGGTGGCCTAAAACAATGGAACTTTGCTCTCTTACCATTCTGGGGCCCAAACACTAAAAGCAAGTTTTTGTCAGCAGGGCAAGCCACACTTTCTGTGGATCCTCTGGGGGAGAGTCCATTCCTTGCCTCTTGTAGCTTCTGCTGGTTGCAGTGTTCTTGGCTTGTGGCCACATCATTCCAATCTCTGTCTCTGTCTTCATGTCGCCTTCTTTTCTGTGTGTCCATATCTTCTTCTCTCAATCTGTCTCAAATTTCCCTCTGTCCTTCTTTTATAAAGGTACCTGTCATTGTATTTAGTGTCCTCCAAGATAATCTAGGATGAAAATTTCTCATCTCAAAATCCTTAACTATATCCACAAAGACCTTTTTTTCCAAATGAGATGACAGGTTCCAGGGTTACGGACATGGACATATACTTGGGGGCCACCATTCAACCCACTACACCAGCCACGAGAAACTTTGATTTTGGCTGATAACTGCAGCTTACAGCACAGGAGAGAGGATGTTTCTCAAGGTAGACACTTAAGAAAAAGCCTTGGCTTCAAGAAAAGGGGCCTTAGGGTGTTGCATGTGGCTGAGAGAATGACTGAAGCAGAATATAGAAGGGACCAGGAGGTTGTTTATTGTACATAGGCCTTTACCTGGCACTGGACTTTTGGGTGCTCAAGAGTCTACTGGGCAGGAAAATCTCAGGCAGCTGCCCACCTCCACCTTGGCTTACATTTCATGCACAGCTTTTCTTGAGCAGGCTTGACTGAGACAAAGACTCAGTTATAGGGAAAAGAAGTTTTATAGGATTTGTCAACATAGACATGTGACTTGATTGACTCCCTTTACCAAGTGGACTCAAGCTGACTCTGAATCAGTTAGTTCCACATGAGAGAAACATTTTCTCTAAAAGGCAGCTTTCCTTGGTCTAGAGTGACACACTTCCATAGCAAGAGACAGTGAAAATGGCCATTGTGCCATGGGACTTTAAACTCAACACATCATCAGAGGCTGCAGATGCAATGTCATTGGATAGAAACTACAATCAGTTTTGTAAAATGCATAATGCCAGATTAATCTCATGCTAAAAGAACCCTCTTAGTTCTAAGTTCACAGGTCAAAAATTTTCGGAGATGTGGCATAGAATAATGGACCTCCTATTGAGGCTAAAACTTTTATCTTTCTCTCAAATGCCATTGATTTTCTGCTATGTTCTTTGGCCACACTGTGTACTGGATTCTGGACATAACATTTTGCCTAGTTTAACTGCTCTAGGAGCAGGGAGTGGGCCACTTTCTAAATTTCTTGATTCTGGGGCCAGTGCTGTAAAAAAAATTATCTTATTAATTCTTTGGACTCTTTATAAACGTGGGTCATGTGAGACTTGCATTAAACTGCGAAAATATCTGTGGCCCTGGAAGACCCGCATGCTTGGCAGTCAGAGAAGTCCAAGCTGTAGATACTGAAGGAGCCCTCAGTTCCACTGAGGCATACAGAACCCCGCCACTGAGAATGAACCAAGGAAGACATTTGGGGGATTATTTGTGGACATTTACAATTTAGGACTTTTAACCCACAATAACAAAGAAACTTGATTTCAAATTTAGACTTTAACACTTTGGGACCTTAATTTGTAGAGGGTTTAATATATGCCCTTTAATTTCTCCATGGAGAATTTGATAATGGGAAGGACTTACTTAAAAATATGGACACTTATATAATGCTTAAATTATATTGTTAGAATGCATTTATCTATTATATCTTGATTTGTTATTTGGCCTCTTTGTCATATTTCTGTGGTTTGATGTATTTCAGGATGGCCAATAGGACAAAAGGATGATTTTTATCATTGGGTATGAATAGCTTTGCAGTTGATTTAATTAATACATCTTCTCACCCATTTTTGAGACTTCTGGGACAAAAATCTAACTTGGCCACAGTAGTTCTAAGAGGCTATGCAAATAAGTAGCCCCATGAAAATGGGAGCAGAGCTGTCCCGATAAACTTCTGATCATTTTTCCTAATGGAGATAACTGTATTCCTTGACTATAGGGTTAAGGCATAATTCAATGGATTAAGAGAGTTAAAAGCAGCAGCGGTTATTAATGAAAACTGTTTATTTTTATTCCTGATATTGCCTCCATGAGAAGGGAATTTGATTAGTATACGTTTGACCCCTGATATCGGGCAGGTTAAGTGGCCTGTTTGACTGGAAAGTTGGAAAGAATAACCGGCCATGTTTTGTTCAGCTCTTCTTTTCTTCTTGGGAGTGAGCTTGCCCATAGAGACAAAAGTTCTCTGCTCCTCCCTGCTACACAGGCATGGGTCTGACGTGGGCACGCCTCTCTCGCATGAACTTGCCTAGAACCAACCAGCTGCCACAGAGTGGGTAAGTCTGTATAGTTTGGGAGTTCAGTCAGCAGACTCACTAGACTGTCTCATTAAGCCATGTTTTCCAATATGAGCTCTATCAGTAAAAAGGTGACATTCAGGCCAGCTATAATGTGTGGGGCCTTGTGAGAAATGAAAGTGCAGGGTGTCTTGTTCAAAATGCAAAGCAAAAGTGCCATTTAAGGTATTGTCACTGGATCAAATAGTGTTTCTCTCATGTTAACCTGGAACTCGTGAATTTAACTTATTTGGAAATAAAGTTTAGGATTTTTTTTTTCGTCTGGTGCAATCAGGTTAAGTTGGAGGCATGCTGGTTTAGGGTGCTAAAGTCAATGACTAGTGTCCTTATAAGGGAAAAGAGAGTTGGAAACTCAGAAACAAATAGAGTGAAGATGGCCGTGTGATGATGGAGGCAGACATTGAAGTGACGCAGATATGCAACCAAGGACCGCCAAAGATTCTGACAGCGATTAGAAATTACAAGGGGCAAGGAAGGATTCTTCCTTAGTGTCCTTGGAGGGAGGGAACATGACACTGCTGACACCTTGAGTTTTGGACTTCTAGCTTCCAGAACTGTGAAAGAATAAATTTCTGTTATTATTTTTAAGCCACCTAGTTTGTGGTAGTCAGACCGTCTTATCCTTGGGTTCCACATCTGTGGATTCAACTATCTGCAGATCTAAAATGACAATACAACAATAAAAATATATAAGTTAAAAAAATACAGTATAAGAACTATTTGTATGGCATTTACATTGTATTAGGTATTGCAGGAAACCTAGAGATGATTTAAAATGTGCAGGAAGATGTGTGTCTGTTGTAGGCAGATACGACACCGTATCATAAGGGGCTTGGGCATCCAAGGAGATTTGTATTCTTGGGGGGGTCTGGAAACTATGCCCCACAGGTACAAGGGATGACTGTATTTTGTTATGGCAGACCTAGGAAAGCAATATGGTACTAAAGCAGCATGAACCTTTTTTATTTCTTCTGTGGTCACTCAACTTTCATGGTTTTTTAAATTTGCTATTTAATCTTTTCCTAAGCAAATAAAATTTTAAATTCAATATTATTAGCATGAATTTCACCATTCATCTTTATAACAGGTAATGTCAGTTTTACATGTAAACATATTATAAAAACATTTATCTGATTTGCAAAAATCACCCCCAAATCGCACAATGCCTATTTTATAGTTTGTAAATGCATATGTTTTTATTTTTTTTAACCGTAACAGTGGAAATTTTGTACAAACTAACTCAACTGTTTTTATTTAGCTTCTTAACATGCACGCATTCCACCAAAACTCTCCACCTTCAGCTTACTGATGAACAAGGAAGGATTAAAAGAAAAAGTAGCTATGGATTGCTCTTTCTGCCCCTTTTTCTCTCTGTCATCAATTTCAGCATAACTGGTTTACTAATACTGGAAAATATCATGAGTAAGAAAGAATGTGATGGAAAGTGTGGCCTCTCAGAACTGTCAACACATTCACTTAGTCGTAAATGACTGGTTGGCCCTAAGCACACTTGGAAATTTTTAAGGTGGATTTTGAGCCTTATATTCACTGCAGTTAAGATTTTAGACACAAAAATTAATGATTTTAATAGAAAAAGAGTAGACTGGTCTGTTCTAGAGCAAAGTTTATTAAAGCATGACTTTTGGACCACCTGTGTCAGGCTTGTTTTCGTCGATCCATTCAATACCTACCCCCCAACTACATTGTACACTTCTAGACTGGACTGTTTTTTAGCTCTTGTTTCCCCCCTAGTATCTAACTATGCCCAGCATATAAGATGCCCTTTATGAGCATGTGTTGATTGATTCACTTTATATAACATAAGTACATACATGTTCCCATTTCTCTCTGGGAGATTAGGCTAAATTCCACAGCATTCAAACATCAATACCTTAAATGTCTTTGAACCTAAAGGTCTACAGATAGTTGGCATACCTTTCCTCCTTCTGCACCACATTCTAAGATGGTTCTATCAAAGTACAGTCATTAATTGTTTTTAAGTGCAAAGACATAATGAGCTGAAGAAAGAAATTTCTTATCAAAAGAACTTTTTTCACTAAAGTAAAGACTAAAGGTCAAAAAGTCAAATTAATACAGGATGTGTGACTATTATAAGTGATAAAGAACATTGACAAGACATATCACAGTGCTGATTGCTATTATCATCTTTTCACTTTCCATTACAGTTGTTTATATTATTTTCAGGGGATTTCACTGAAGTTATCAAGGTTTTTATAATAGTCAAATTAAAAAAAACAAAATCTCTTGAAATGCCAACACAAAGAAAAATGAGTCAGAACATGAAAAATGTTTTAGACAAGTTGACAACATATATTCTTTGTTCATTTCTCTTTTTGAGAGAAGTTCCATCTTATTCACACCCACATGTACAAGAAATTGAATAAAATATAACCAGTTACCCAATGGGGAAAAAAATAAAACACAAGTTGGTTCTAATGAACTTTATTATACCTAGTATCTCAGTGCATTTGACAAATAAAAGCATTTTGAAATATTCTTTAAATTTTTGTATTTTGTTTTATAATGATTTGCTTAATTAATACAAAATAATTTTAAAAACACTTATTGAAATGTTTTTACATTTAATACTTGAGTATTTCTATCTATTTTTGCTTTTTTTTCCCCCATTGCTCTATAATGATCTTTTAGGATTACCTCCTCCTCCTCCCACCTACATACTTCCCACATTCTACACGCCCACATATATGCCAAACCATTTTTGGGGGGACAGATTAACATGAATTTGGTTGGGTTTGGAAGGCTGGAGAATACAGTTTTTACACCTCAATATTTTTAAAATGCTTTTTGAAAGTAATCCTAGTTTGAACCCAAGCTCCACTGATTATAAAATGCATTTCAGATATACCTAGTATGTCTAGTAAAATGGTGATGCCATATTTATACAAGCAACTGAAAAGCAATCAGGGAAATAATTTATTATAACCAAGAGTCAGACACAATAGATCAATGGAACAGACTAGAAATCCTATAAGTAGACTCACACATATAGGAATAACTGATTTTCAGAAAGATGCAAAGGCAATTTAGTAGAGATAAAGTAGTCTTTTTTTGACAAATGGTGTTGGACTCATGTAGTGTATGGACATGATGCATAGATAGCCATACCAAAAATATGAACTTTGATCACTGCCTCTTACCATATAAGGATTAACTCAAAATAGATCAAATATAAAAATATAAAACATAAATCTATAAAATTTCTATATAAAAACATGGGACGGAATCTTTGTGATCTCGTGTTAGGCAAAGATAACTTAGATTCCAACAAAATTAAAAACTGGCCGGGCGCGGTGGCTCACACCTGTAATCCTAGCACTCTAGGAGGCCGAGGTGGGCGGATCGTTTGAGCTCGGGAATTCGAGACCAGCCTGAGCAAGAGCGAGACCCCATCTCTACTAAAAATAGAAAGAAATTATATGGACAGCTAAAAACATATATAGAAAAAATTAGCCGGGCATGGTGGCACATGCCTGTAGTCCCAGCTACTCGGGAGGCTGAGACAGGAGGATCCCTTGAGCTCAGGAGTTTGAGGTTGCTGTGAGCTAGGCTGACGCCATGGCACTCACTCTAGCCTGGGCAACAGAGTGAGACTCTGTCTCAAAAAAAAAAAAAAAAAAAATTAAAAACTATTGTTCTTTGAAAGACATTATTAAAAGAATAAAAGAACATAGCACAAATTGGGAGAAAATATTTGCAAATCATATATCTGAAAAAAAAACATTTTATCTATACCATATAAAGAACTCTCAAAACTCAATAATTTAAAAACATTTTAAAATTAAAAACATGAGCAAAAAGATTTGAAAAGAGATTTTACCAAGGAAGACACATAGATGGAAAATAAGCACATGAACAGTTGCTCATCATAAGCAATCATTAACTAATTGAAAATTAAGACCACAGGAGAACCCACAACATACCTATTGAAGAGCTAAAATTAAAAAGTCTGACTACACCAAGTATTGGTGAGGAAGCGTAGGAACTGGAACTCTTCTACACTGCTAGTGGTGTGATCACTTCAGAAAACAGCTTGGAAGTTTATTTGAAAGTTAAACATATGTCTACCATACGTTCTAGCCTTTCTATTCTTTTGCATGTTCATACAAATTCCTATGCATGAGTGTGCATAGCTGCCTTGCTTTTAGTAGCAAAAAACTATAGCCCAAACATCCATCAATGCAGAAATGAATTGACACACTTTGGTAGACTCCTACAATGAAATACTACCCAGCAACACAAAGGAATGGAATATTGATATAGACAAAAATATGGATTACTTTCCAATAACTATGGTTGGTGAAAGAAACCAGATGAAAAAGTCCATACTGTATGAATCCATTTATATATGTTTCTAGAAAATGACAACACATCTATAGTGTCAGGAAGAAGATCAGCACTTACCTGAGGATGTGGAGGGGCAGGATGGGGAAAGGTGCAAGAGAGGACATGTAAAGTGTGCGAGAAAACGTTTGTGAGTGACGGATCTGTTCATTTTCTTGATTGTGTTAATGGTTCCATGGGCATGTGTATATGTCAAAATTTATCAAATTATACATTTTAAGTATGTACAGTTTCTTGTATGTCAATTATATTTTAATAAAGCCTTAAAAAAATTAGGTATAGAAGTTTGCTCCAAGAAAAACATGCCAGTCAAGAATAGAAAAGTCAAATCCAGCATGGTGTCCATTAGTTGAATTTTCCTGTAGTTTACTCCCCTCAAAATATATACCGGGGTTCTTTTGAGAGGTGGGTCTGTTAATAAATGGAATAAAGCAGTATTCATTGATATCTCAGTAGGATCTTTTGATATTCCTCTAATAACATGTCACAAAAAAGGGAAAAGTAAAATTTATTCCACATCTACTCTGAACAGCTTATGGCTTCAGTGCATTGAGCACTTGAGGATTACAACCCCACTGTTGCCCCTCAAAGGCTCTGACACATGTCTCTGGGAGCGGTGATACCCAGTGGCGATGATGGCATATGACAATAAAAGGTTTGCCTGTGCCCGCTTACCACTGTGGTAAGATGTCTTCTTATAGCTTCATGCACGTGGAGACTGCAATCACAGCTGGAACAGGAGAAGAAAATTGGACTTTCTCTATGGAAGTTGAGAGAATTTTGTTGGTACCGCTTTGGTAAACATGGCTTTACACATAAATCATCATTTTTCACAGATAAATGTAGTTCTAGTGATTGTAGAATATAAATGCTTAAATGAGCCCTACATGATTGCCACCAAATTTCTTGGGCATATGAAGCTTCCCTGGATTGACTGAAGATGAATTATTAACCACTTGCAGAACACTACCAGGTATAATGTACTCTCACATTTTTATTTCTCAAGGGACATTCTCTTAATTTGTTATGTTTAATTGATATTTCCAATTATTCCAAAAAAAGAGAAATGTAAAAGTGCCCTCGTTCTCAAATAATTAGGAGATTAGGAAACCATACTGGTAATCCTAAACCTTATATTTGAAATGCTTCCAGACTTAAGCCTTTTGAAGTGTAATGTTTTATCAACTGCTTTTAAAACAAATTATTGTTATTTAATGTTCTTTGAATCACAATTCTCCTACCGGGGATGAATATGCCAAAACAGATAAGAGCATCTATTTTCAAAGGGCTTTCCACTTCAAGTTTAATTGTCTCCCAAAGTTTATATAACAGAGTCCCAAGCTGTTACAAAGGTTTGACAAGCATGTTTCTCAGCAGGCTGGGATTTATGTTAGGTAGCTTTTAGTGCAGATAAAGCAAAGAAAATATATTGAATTCCTAAACAACCAGTGATGTAGGTTTTTGTTAATATTAATATTCTTAGTGGTGGCAAATACTCATTCTTGTTGTCTGCCTTAGTATTCCTCACTTCATTTTTTTCTTCTTTCGTGAATACCTGGACACTTTTAAGACAAATCAAGTGTGTTCTTAGTCATTATAATTTGGATTATTACCTTCCTTTTCTTCTGACTCCTCTATACAATTTGATTCACTTTGGCATATTTAAGACTTGTTCATTTGGTAATATCAAACTGTATCTCAAGGAAGTGCATAAAATTAAGCAAAAGACAATTATGTGTGCCATAGGCTTGGGCTAGACACTTGCATCCAACTATTTTACGTATTTTTATTGGTGACTCTTCAAAGATTTGCTAACGTGCTTAAACTTTTACTGAGTAAGGTGCTTGGCTGCCTAAAGTATTCACCTGATAATCCTGGTGATTCTCATTGGTGAAGAGAGGTACTTAGGGGCCCCTCACCAGGTGATTCTACCTGCCTTCTGAGAATAAGTCACATAGGTCCCCAGTGACTCAGTGATGGTGTGGCGGGGAAAATTGTGGCTGCAAAGTCCCATCCTCCTCGCTGAAGCAAGTCCTAATGTTCACTGACAGACATCAATTATCCCGACCATTCACACTATGTTATTACTCATTTATGTGCTTAGTGATTTGCCTGTGGATGGGCCCCAAATCTTCTAGAACTCTTCTATAAGGTAAGCATGCATTGCAGTGTTTTTGTCCCTTACAAAATAATATTTTAGATGGGAATAGACAAATAAATAGTTTACATAAACTCTGTAGTTAAAGCTATAAAATATAGGTAAGAAACTGCAGGATACTTCTTTAGGGAATACGTTTTGAAACCGTTTCAGGACAATTTAAACCTTTATGAGCCTTTTACGTATTCAAATTTGAGTTAGTTGTAGGCAAATGTCAAAATTGCATTGTATCTCGCATATTCAATTTTTAAAATGATCTACTCTTACATTCCCTCTCCACCGACAAATTTTTCTGGGCCCCAAAATTCTTGTTTGTTCTCTTATAATTCTCATGCAATAATAGGTTACCTCTAAATCCCTTTTACTGGGGATCTGTCGTTCTTGATTTCTTTCTTATTGCTGTTGTTACTTTATAACCTTTTTCACCAATTCATATGGGGGAGTCCAGAGTAGGAGTTAGAGAACTTGATTCTCCAACTTCTTAGCACGTGAATCACTTAGTATCTCTGGAATTTATTTTCCTCATCTATGAAATGGGAATAAAGATACCAGTCTTGCCTACCACATAGGATTGTTTTGAAGATCAAAGGAAACTATACAGTTGCAAATATTTTGAAGATGGTTCCCGTGCAGCATGAATATACTGCTTTGTTACTGCTACTTTATTGCTATTATTCTTATGCCTATTTCTACTGCACTGTTACTGATAACACTGGGTGAGGTGCTATCTAGAAACTACGCTCATCATTGTCAGTAAGTCTGCTCCACTTTGCACATACATCTTACTTTCTGTTTGGGAGCCAGTTTCCACTTGAACTTTTACTTATTAATACCCTTAAATAACTATGGAGTAAAGCCTGATTAGAGAATAAAAGAGGAAAATAGTATTTGAAATGAAGGAGCAAAGAGAAACAAAATTTTTAAAATGTGTAAATTGTGCATTCCTGCTGGAGGAATTATACATTTTGATTGTGTGTATCAGACAATAGTCCTATGTGAGATTAAGTCATTTGATATATTTATTGTGATTTTGAAACTCAAAGGGATTGACTCAACCTCTGCTCCTCAAACGAAGTTAAAGTACACACTGGGTAGAACCCTTTGTGAGGCTCTATCTGTAAAAATCATAACATTGCTCAAACCCCATGTATACTCAAGATCTCTGTTAACACTTTTTTGTTAGAAGTAAATAGTTTCCTGGCAATTCTGTGCCTGAAATTTCTGAGCAGCTTGACACTACAGTTTATCCCTGGAGGGCATTATTAGTCACTCTATTATGAGAAAAAAAAAAGCAGAGATAATATGTGTGTCTAGATAGTCTGCATGCTGAGTAATAACCAAGGGGAGGGAATATTTTCACAGGCTGGTAATGGGGAAGCTTTGCTTCCTTGCAGTTCCACCTGTGGGCTCTTTTGTTGTCCTGCCACCAATATGTGGCCTAGAGGGAAGCTTTGCTTCTGCACTTTGCATTTGTTTTCCCAACCACAAAGGATAAAAAAGAGAGCTCAGCCTCAGCGGTTGGGCCTTAATCCAGATAGACACAAGGCGATGATCCAACCAGTCTGCAACACCTGAGTTTGCAGGACGGTTAGCTGAGGAGCAGGCAGGGGGAAGAGGTAACTAGCTCAGGGTTAAACTGCTGTCAGAGACTCAGGTCAACTGAGACCACAGCTAGACCTGTTGAAGGCCGCTGCTCAGCCATGATAAGGAATGAAGACTTTCCTTTAAGAATCAATTAGTGGTTTGTTCTTATGAGAACTTGTGATTCAAAGCTCCTGGCACGATTGTTCACTTGGTTTCTGTGGCTAATGTAGTGTAGCCTAAAGGACCATTTCCTTTTATATTGTCGGGCAATAACATAATCTGAGGATCTGTTGTTTTTCTTGCAGGATTTAAAGAGATTTCACAAAAGTATTTGGCTTTAAAGAAAACTAAGGAAGTATTGCTTCATTCATATCATGACTTGCTTAAGAATCAGGGAATAAGAATGTTTGCTGTATGAGAAACTGACATCTACAAACAGCCTCTTCCATTTCTACCCCCATCCCAAAATATACCACCTCCGGCCAGTCCAAAGCTCCACTGGCACTCTTACACAGGAGCTTTCCCATTACCGAATCCCAGACACCAAATTCAATTATTAAAGGACGCCCTGTTATATTTATTACAGAGGTGGCTGATATTGCTGCCAATTGTCGAATTTCGGTTTCCTCTGGTTGATTTTCATGCATGAGGAACACACAGCTGCTGGGCGGACGCCAGCGCTCCATCAATCTCTCCAGGCTGCCTCGACCTCAGGATATGTAAGAGTAGCGGATAAATTGGAAGATCAATGACTTGTCCCTCCTGCCGCACCAGCTGCTATTGAGAAATTAATATGAGGATCACTATAAATAAAAGATAAAAGATGATATGGCTTACAGTGTAAAATATTAAGGCTGGACACAATGTGCTGGAGGAATCTAAACCAAAAGCTAAGCAAATTAACCCTGTAAGGGCCTTCCACCACCTTCCTGGAAATCCAGTTTGAGAAAGACAGATCATGCTGTAATGGAATGAGGGTCTCTTTATAGTACCGGATAGAGAAGAACAGTCAGGAATATGAAGGCAATAGTATCCCTTCTCTTTCCTATGTCATAGAGTTTTGGGAGTCAAAGGGATTACAGAGATCACTTACTCCTGTCACCTAATTTTACATGAGAAAACTGAAGACCAAAGACTGAGTGGTTTACTTGAGATTTTGCAGCTAGCGGTTTACAGAGCTGCTAATGGACCTCAGTTCCGATGTTCAATCCTTCTTTATCAAGCCACCTCCTTTCACAAAGGATCTTAGTAAACTCTCATTTTTGTGCTTTCTAGGGCTTTCCTTAGAAGAGCGCTAATTTGTAATCATGCCAGAAGCAGTAAAAGATCACGGTGTTTCTTAATATGCACTCAAGACCAAAGATCTATATGTGGCATGTAATAATGTTTGTCAGGTATCATTTACTGAGTACCTTTGTTCTGAAGCATCATAGAAGATATTATCCATGTTTCTCTTGAGGATTAGAGAATGGAACAGATGATCAGACTCAAAACTATATGCCAAGCCCAAGAGGGAATTTGGGAAGGAAAAGAGAAAATGCAAGTTGTATTAAGAGAACACTGGACTGGGCACAGTGGCTCACGCCTATAATCCTAGCACTCTGGGAGGCCAAGGCGGGAGGATCACTTGAGGTCAGGAGTTCGAGACCAGCCTGAGCAAGAGTGAGATCCCATCTCTACTAAAAATAGAAAAACATTAGTCACTCAACTAAAAATAGAGACAAAAAAAATTAGCCGGGCGTGGTGGTGTGCTCCTGTAGTCCTAGCTACTCGGGAGGCTGAAGCAGGAGGATCACTTGAGCCCAGGAGTTTGAGGTTGCTGTGAGCGAGGCTGATACCACGGCACTCACTCTAGCCCAGGCAACAATGCAAGACTCTGTCTCAAAAAAAAAAAAAAAAAAGAGAGAGAGAGAACACTAGTTGTGGAGAAAATAAGGCCTTAAGGAGCAGCAACTTGACCTCAAAAAGGAAGCTGAAGAGTCATAGGTTAATTTTGTTTGAATCTCTAACAGTCTAAATTCAGCTTTTGGCCCTGGTGCACCTCTAGCATGCGTTAATCTGGATGGCTCAAACCCAAAGCAGTTCTGAACTCCAAAGTGGCTCTGAATTCCCAGTTTCAAGTTCCACTTTGCCCCTACTGGCATCCTGTGACATGAGAAACAGGGCTGTTATGGCTGCCAGACAGCTGAGTTCTGCATATACCTTGATTTGCAATTTTTTTTGGCTGCTTTTCAGGACAACTAGATGAGATTTAGATTCCTTAAAATGCAATTATAAATCTATTGGCCTTGACTAGGTTCTGCCTACAAATTCATTTGTACTTGGCAAAGAGCATTTGATTTCTCACCTCCTATGTCATTTAAGCCTCTCTTTAGAGCATCTCCTCACCCTCACCTGTTAATAATCAGAAGTCAGCTACATGAAACCTTGGCTTCCACCTCTTCTAAAGAAAAATGCACTTTAAAATAGATAATGGGATAATGATTTTATTTAAAAACAAGTCACCTACTGGGTGACAAAAGCTGATTCTGTCTTTAGAAGGTTAAAAAGAATCCCCAATCTCAAACTCTTATTTTTTCTTTTTAAAAAAAAATCTCCTGTCAGTGCTGTTTCTTAAGGGTCAAAAAGTATACATTACAAAAAGGGAAAGAAAAAAGATTAGAGATCAATGCCAGCTCTCCCTAAAGTACCTGCCTCAGTTGAGAAATGAATATGAAGATTACAATAAATAAAAGATAAAAGATGATATAGCTTTTGGAGTAAAATATTAAGCCAGTCACAATGTGATGTATCAAGTTTAATCAAATCAACCCCTGGGATAAACAGGGACTTAGGTTTTGTTGCACTTGAAAAATGCATTAGTATTAAAAAAGAAAAAAAAAAACCCTCGTATATGAAAAGAGTCATTCAAGGGCTCAAAAAGGAGAGAATACAGTTCCTTTCCTTTTACACAGTCTCAGACACCTGCACGGGATTTGGAAAATGCTTTCTCCTGGGCAAAAAGGCGGAGCAATCACTCAGTCTTCTGCAAAGGTGCACTAACTTATCTTATTGGTTGATGTGGTAGCTGCAAGCTATGTTTAGGGGGTGGAGTTATTTTTTGCATTTCAATCCAAAAGCTTCACTTGGAAAATATGCTTTCCATTAGGATGTACACAAATCATTTTTCTAATATACCACTCATTAGATTAATGTTAGTATTAGACCGGCATAGAGCACATATGTGTCTTGGGCATTTTTCCAGAAATACATTATGTAACACATGGATTTTTAATTCATAATTACAAAGGATTCAAAACCTGAGCTTCAGAGGACACTTTAGAAACAGGCTGGCTGCGGTGAATTATTCACTCCCTTGTTGAGTCTCCCTAAAAATGTGTCTCTTCGTCTTCAGGAAATGAGATAAAAATAAAATCTTGGTCCAGTTGAGGCAATTATTTTGATCTGTTGAGATGGATAGCTAGAGTGTTTCTCTAAGTCTTTTGGGTATAGCCTCCTTTTCCTGCATTTTTTGACCTTCTCTCTAACCCTGAAAGAATATAGATGGGTTGGGTGACTCACATTCACTTTTGGAGTAGTGCACTGAATTATTTAGCATAAGCAATGGGAGAAAGTGGAGGAGTAAGCGGGGAGAAATAATTTTAAAATATCTTTAGCTGGAGGAAAATTGGCCTACCTACACAAGAGTAAATATGGCATGTGTAGTGATTCAAATATTCAAAGATGTCTGTTTTAGCAATAAAGACCAGATCTGGACACAGTCCCTGGCATAGTCAGACATACACCTGCACGTTCACTATATCAAAAGAACCACAGAAGTGTGTTGAAAACTGCTTAAGTGAGAGACATAAACACAAGTACAGATGAACGGACAGGAATTCAAGGCTTTAAATGCTGGACTGCTGGCAAAGCAGTCAGCAGGGTAAGCTCCAGCCAATTTTCAATTGTGAGACACTGAGTTCACATTGGAGACATACTATTATGTTTGTTCTATCCTGCCTGATATTTTAGGGAGGATATTAAACACCCCTGTTAAATGTCTGCCAGTGATTGCCAGAGTTAAGCTTTTGAAAATGATGGCTGTGATCTTTAATAGGGTTGTGCCCTTGTCAAGAGTCCGGGAAGAATTTCCAATGTAATTTCAAACCAGATATTTCTTTTGGATGATATTAATATATATGTCTGACTCACTGCAAGAAAATATCCAAGTATAGTTAAAGTTAGGGATCAGCTAGTGTAAATTTGTATATTATCTCATGACCTAACCTTTTAGTTTCTTTTTGCTCTTATATTGTAGTTCAGCTTTATCTTGCCCCAGGACCTTTGCACTTGCCGTACCGTTGTTTTTAGAACACTATTTCCAGTAATTTTTTTCATACTTTATTACTTTTTATGCTTTGGCTTGCAGCTTAAATATTACCTCTTAAAAAGGCAGTTTCCTGGTGATCCGGTAACTCAGCTTAGTCACAATTATAATATGACCTTGATTTTTTTTCCTTTAGAGCACTTAGTAATTTTTCAAGAATAACAACAGAATAATCACAAAAATAACAATTCTTTGTTTATTTGTATTTAGATGGACTTCTTCTCAAAGAATGCAAGCTCTGTGAGGGCAGAAATTGCATTGTCTTTCTTATTACCTATCCTATTCCAGTCTTGCAACAGTGTTTGGCCTATAATAGTCACACAAGGTTTGTTGACTGAGTATATAAAAAATATGAGTAGATGAGTGGATTTGGAATAATTTCAGGTCACTTTAATGATGGCTAGGGTTAATGATTAAATTAAAATTATAGGCATTAGAGCTAGAAGTAATCTTATTCACTTCCTCATAGTTAGGGAAAAATTCCCTTCTGTAGCATCCCCAAGAGATGATCAACTAGTCTGTGCTTATGGAACTGCATATGAAAGACTCTAACCATGGTGTTCTCTTAGCTGTCTTCACACAGATCACAGCCCTCATGTTATACAGCTACAATTGAGAAAAGTCTTGGATTCACCCAGAATCTTCTCTCTCAGTCCTTTCACCTTTTGTTCTTTTTCTACCAATTGGAGAATAGATGGGACAGAGTCTTGCCTAAATTCTGTCTTTTAGGTTTGTATGCCTGCTTGTCACAAATTTAGCACAGTGCTACAGCAAGACTCAACTTGACTGTCTGCTACTTATTACTACATTTCTTGTTAGTATTTAGAAATAATTTGTTTTAACATTCTACATTATATTTGAGGGAGTACACAAGCAGAAGGGATTTAGGGGTTATGTCAGAAGCACCAGACGCATATTTTAACTTACCCTCTTTAATGTATCCAATGCTGGTGCTATGGGAAATTGAGTAGTACAGTTACAGTATTACTGTCATTGCTTAAAAAATGTATTCATAGTAAAAGACATAGTAACTCTGAAAGCTCTACCTGATGGGAAAAGCGCAACTACATCTTAGAGCTCTGAATATCTCTCAAAAAGTTGTGGTACAAAACATCTTTGCCTTTTCTTATTTTGGGTATGTACAACTAGTTATCAAAAAAGCATACTTCATATTCCTGAAATAATGATGGTATAGTTGACATTCTTTTGGCTCCTAAAGGACGAATGTGTGTGCGCGGTAGTTTAGAGTTACACAAAGCCTGGATATTTCCGCCCCCCTGAAAGCCCCATGGAGTTGTTTTCACATCTCTGTTTGCCAGTGTGTATGAATGGGAGAAAATCAAAACCCTGGTTTGTGGATTACAGTCAGCCAGAACTTCTTTCACTTTTGCTGTGACAAACTGGTACAAAGGTATAAAATGTCTGCAAAACAGCCTTGCAGGATTTGGTAGAAATCTTAAGTGGATATAGAAAATATACAACAAAAAGTCAGTGCTGCTAGGAAACTTTTTCAAGGACAACTAACAGAATAATAATAGTAATAGCAACAATAATAAAACTAATTTTAAAATGCTTAGAATGGCACATAGTTCTGAGCACTTTACATATATTAACTTCTTCCACACCACAGCCCTATAAGATGGGTGCAGTTACAATCCTTATTTTTTAAATGAAGAAATGAAACACAAAGAGGTTAAGTAACACTCCTGAGGTCACACCACTAGTGAGTGATGGAGGTGGAAAAAGACCCAGGCCATCTAACTAATGCATTACAAACTATAGGTGATATTTGTACATGTTGAAATTGCTTTACAAACATTATTTTTTACTCCCAAAGTGCATAGGGAATTCCCAGGGAAATTGGCATTATGATTATTTTGATTTTCTTTACCAACAACCTGTTAACTTTCTGCAGTTCAGTATTCTTCCTCAACTTCTTAAACATTCAACCTATAATCCAAAAATAAGGGTTAAGGAAAATAAATTTCTTTTTGATCTAGTTTCTAGAAAGTAACTAAAAGAATATGGCCCCTGAGTACGTAAAAAGGAACCGAAGTGCAGGAAGAGATAAGAACCCCAAACCTTGTGATTAAGCTCAACATTCTTAAGCAAAGGGGCACTTCCTGTTCCATTAACATCCCGCCCACGGAGGCATCACTCTGCAGAAGCCAAAGTCTCTCCTTAACCACAAACCCACTGATCCTAAGAGAGTCACTTCTGTTTTTAAGCCTCCAACTTTCTCACCTACAAAATGAGGGAGTTGGAACAAGTTTAGCTCTCACAACCCAATTCTAACATTCTGTGCATCTGTGAGTCTAAGTAAGTGCTGAATGTCTTTAACATGGCAGGTTATTTTTCTCTTAACAGCTCCTGTTCTCCTGATTTTTATGTAATTTTTTTCACATAGTAGAAAAGAAAAAATATCAAACTGCAAGTAAATAACAAACTAATTCCAATTTCTCATTCTCATTTCACTGCCAGTTCAGCAGAAAGTCTTCTGTAGAATTCTGATGCAGACCATGGAAATTCACTGCAAGGGTTCCAGAGTCTTTCCCATATTTGGTCATCTCGTGTTTTCCACCGGAAGCCATCCGTAAGAAATTAAACAATAGGAACTCATCAATACTAATGGAGAAAGAAATTCTCAAAAATGTCTTACCTTACTATATGACATTTCAGCCATATACAAAAGCAACATTAAAGGCTACACCTTAAAGGCAACATATTCCTATGAACAAAAGAGAGAATTAACACAAATAATACACAGTGCTAACATTATGTACACACACATACACACATATGGCCTTGAAATATATTCAGAGATATTAATTGGATTAAATTTGGGGTCAATATAGCATCGTTTTTTCCTCGTAGAGAACATAGTTCTTTAAGACATACTCAACACACATCTGCCTCCTGGAAGATACATACTACATATTCATTTGATTCCAACCTCTCCCCAGTTTGGTTCCCTATATGTTTATTCCAGGATTAGTGATTTTTGGACAGGCGTTCATTTCTATACAAACATCTGTGTCATGGCCCCAAAGTACTCAGTCTTGTTTTCTGCAGCTCGTGGCATCTGGTGGGAGAAATGACCAGCCATCTGCCAGCAGAATTCAAGGAGTGGACCTGAGAATAGAATTTTATGTGTAGTTCTTAATTCCAAAAGATGAAGGGAAGAATTAGTGTGAAAGCCATCAGAATGAAGGGCCTGCCATGTGAATCAATGGTCCGATAATTCATTGGTTTCTGGCTGCCGTCACTTTGCCAGTTGTTTTAGGCTTATAAGGGATGCCTGAGCAGCTGCATCGCTCTCTGACAGGACCTACATAACCATAGCTCTGTCTTCCTGGAATCGCTTTATTTGGTGGTAATGTACCTAGAGAATGGGAACTGTAAACCCATGTTTCCCCCAAATCGAAAACACTCACTACAGTACAGCTTTAATGAAAATCACAAATGATTTATTCATGCTCTAGCAACTGAGACTGTATCTTAGCATTCTTGTTTGCTAAAGGAAAGCACAAGGCTGACTCTCAGTCAGCAGCATATTTACAAAGTAAGTTTTGTGAACAAAGTTCAGTGTTCACCCCCTAAAAGCAAATCAACTCATTTAGTGTTTCAGGAAATATGTTCTCATTTTTTCATTGCCGTTAAAGGAATTCTAACATTTGTTGGATATTCTCCTCTTTAGAATGCCATTCTTACACTTATTCATAATAGGACCTGTTGTTTTAAAATGCAAACTTGTAATATTACAAACCTCAGAATAGATACTCAATGCTTTTTGTGGTCAGATGGTTTAGGGTTCTCAGATTTAGACTCAGACTCACCTCTCATGCATTGCAATCTGGGCTTGTTAAATGATTTCCCTGCAACCAAGGAAAAATTGTTTATCTGAATTTAGAATCCAATTAAATTAATGTGATGGTGGTTGATGAAGCAGACTAACATTAGCAGCTAAGAGCACATGCTCTGGAGTTGGGCAGTGAGAGTTTGAATTTCAGTTCTACCATTTATAGCTGTGCAATCATGGGCAAGTTACTTAACCTCTCTGTGCCTTAGTTTCTTCATCTGCACAATGGTGATGAATGATAGTACTGATACCACAGAGTAATTATAAGCAATGAATTGGTAATTTTTACAAAAAGGACAAGGCAATGCTTGGCTTATAAAATAATTTTTAAATGCCAGTTATTATTATAGTATTAATAAAACAATATTCCCATGATATTTATCAAATTACGGCAAAATAATAATGATCAGGGCCTATTATTTCAGTAGTTCTATTTGTTGGACATATAGATTAGATTAATTCATCTTGTTTATGAAACAAAGAGGAAAAACAGTTTTTTAACTTGGTCAAGGAATCTAAGTCACATAATTCAGAAATGTTTCTAACAAGTGGCATCAGCTTTGACTCTTTCGTAGCCAGAGAAAGCGTATTGTTCCACAAAGTGACAGCCTTATATTTGTGTGGCATAAAAGAGAAGAAAAGTGCTCCATAAGATACATGCCCATAGGCACAGTCATGCCACAGATAGTGGAAAATTAGCCCTGCTGGGTTCAACTGCTATGATCCAGAGCCGTCACCGCCTATTGTCAGGGAGTGGGAAGGCAAAAGCAAGAACCATGTGTGTTTGTCATTAGTTCCATCTACAGCACTGATACTGTCAATCAGTCTCTGACAGCGCCCTCCCCAGGAACAGCTCCTGCTCCTTTGAGTATTCTCAGATGGTGTCTGCCATCAGTGTGATGGGAGTTAACTCTGTCGGTAAGTAGGCATACAAACTGACGAGTGAAACTAATAAATATTGACCAAGTTGTGCATCTTAGGGAAACAGTTAAATAATAGAGATATGGGGAGTCAGACAAATACTCATTTGGCATGAACCCAATGAAGATGCTTCTTGGTAAACAAAAAGTTTGTTTTGTAAACAAAAAGAGACAAAAAGTTTGTCAAAAACGAAGCCCAGTGTAGTGCTACTGTAGCCTAACCACAGTATCAGAACAAATAAACACAAACATGCACATACAAAAGCAAGCCCTTTTCACAACTAATGTCTCAAAGCACTTTAATGAGTCTTTAGATTGAGCAAAGTAGGTTGATAGATGCCTTTTACGAGCTGGGCCCATCAGACAAGACTGGTACTAAGAGAGTAAGAAAGGAATAGCTCCGATAACATGAGCAATTGAATGCTCAAAGGAATTCTCAGACAATGAGTTAATTAGTGGATAAAACAAAAACCAAACCTGTTAAATATAAGTTTTTGTTTACTTTGGCAAAAACAATAGATGTAGAAATACAGAGCCATAGAGTTCTCACACCTTGAGAAGAGCAGTCTCATGCTCTCCATTCATTTATGATTTTAGTTGCCCAAAGTCATTGAGCTATCTTCATTGACTGTTCTACAGGATAAAAGTATTTTCTGCTATTCAGTGAGAATACTTCTGCACATATCTCTGGACTGAAGTTTCAAGGCATATTTTAAAAACATAAACTTTAGTTGCTTATGGAATTAAGTGTTTCTCTTTTCTCTAAAATCCAGTTATTTGTAATATTTACCAAAGAAAGCAACACAAACAAAACGAAGTAACATCTGTTAAAAGAGATTTTTTTCCCAATGAAAAAAATATGAAAAATACACTCTTAAAACTTTTATTTTCATGAAAATCATATATGCCCAATAAATTGAAATAGTTTCGTGGACCTTGAAAAGGCCAATCAAGAGACTGGAATCATACACAAATGCATACGCATATACCCAAAGAGAATGGGAAGACGACTAAGAAACCACTCCAAATCGAATCCCCTTTTCTAAATAGGTAAACAGAGCTCTCATTCACAATAATGACTTTTTAGGGGGAAAAAAATACCCTCATAAGGGCAGAGAAAACCTATACCAGACACCAATTCCATTAAATCTAGTTCAATAAACAGATAGATAAGGATCAACAAAACTGAGAAAAACCAGGAAAATTATATCAGAGCAACAAAATATACCAAAAAAGCAGACTCCAAATAGGAATAATTGAGAGCACCAAATATGATTATTAATAGATCAAAACCAAAATAAAGCAAAGGACTTAGTTAGAATTAACAGGAAATTATAGGGGAAAATCTTATAGACTTTTCTCATAGTCTTACAGTAGAGAGATGTTAACTTAAAAAACACATGTATATGTATGCACACGGATACATATATATAAAAATATATGTAATATATATTGGGAGGATAGAAAATATAAGAAATGTGATATTGTTATGATAGACATTCTCAGAACAAAGAGGAAAGATAATGAGAGTATTGCTTTAGTTTACAATTGTTGCGTTATCAAGTTAACTCAAACTTCATGACTTAAAACAGCATAAATTTATTACCTGACAGTTCGCTAGATTAGAAGTCCACCGCTTGTCTCACTGGGCTAAAATCAAGGTGTTGGCTGAGCTGCATTCCCTTTTGGAGGCTCTACAGGAAAATCTATTACTTTGCCTTTTTCAGCTTCTAGAGGCTTCCCTCATTTGTCCACTCAGTCTCTTCTTCCATCTTCAAATTCAGCAATGGCCGGTTGGGTCCTTCCCTCATCACATCAATCTGATCTTGCTTCCACTGTCACATTTTTTTTTCTCTGAATCTTCTTCTTCTGTCTTTTAAGGACCTCTGCAATTACATTGAGCTCACCTGGATGATCCATGACAATCTTAAGGTCAGCTGATTAGCAACCTTAATTCCATTTGTACCTTAACTCCCCTTCACCATGTAACTAAACATACGGGTTCTGAGGATTAGGCCCTATCTTTTCTTGGGAAGTGGGGTGGGAGAGCACCATTATTTAGCCTACCACAGGTAGAAAAATAATCAAAGGAAGATTTAAAAATTCATTCAGAGCAAAACATACATATGATTCTTCAGTTTACAAAGTTCTATTAAGTGTAGAGAAGGTTGAAATGGTAAAAATTACTTATCAAGACTTCCTTTGGCTTATTGTTCAGAAGATCAAACAAAAGTAGAAAAATTTAAAATGTTCTAGACAGGAAAAAATAGAGATTGCATACAAATCAACAAAAATAATCATTAACATTGAATTTCTCAGTGGTATAATACACTATTAGAAAATAAAATAATGCTTCCAAATTTTGAGAAAAATAATTTTGAATATAAAATATACAAGTAGCACTCTTTATTTCTCAAACATTTCTCTTGAGCAGCACTATATTAATGATGTAAGCTTATGCTTTTTTTTATTTGTTCCTCTTCTCAGTTCTTTTTCTTTGACTGACTTATTTAACTCAAGTGTTGTCTTCAAGCTCTGTGATTCTTTTTTCTGCCTGATCTGGCCTATTCTTAAGGCTTTCCACTGTATTTTTGTAATTCCTTGAATGAATTTTTCATTTCCAGAATTTCTGTTTGGTTTTTCTTTAATATTAATACTTTGATTTCTTTAGAGAATTTTTCATTCATTTCCTGCATTGTTTTTATGGCTTCTTTGCATTGGGTTTCTATTTTCTCTTGTATTTCATTGAGCTTTCTTATAATCCATATTCAAAATTCTTCATCTGTCATTTTAACCATTTCGTTTGGGTTGGTATCCATTGGTAAGGAGTTATTGATTTCTTTTGGGGGTGTCTTTTCACTCTGATTTTTCATATTTCTGGAGTTCTTTCACTGATTTATTCTCATCTGGATTCTTGATCGAGAGCTGGGGGTGCTAGCCCTGTCTCCAAGTCCCCAAAGATCAATCCCTGACCATGTTGGGTAGAGGAATGCTGGTCCTGAGTTGCCTTTGGGGTGTTTTAGCAGGTTTGATGAACCTCTCCAGTCACCTCTGACCTGTTGTCTTCACCTCTTCCCAACAGAATGCAGTGAGTTTTGTCCCGCAGCTTAATCTCTGAGCTGATAGATTGTACCTGTGGGTGCGAATCTGCTGCTTCCTAATAGCTTGAGTTGGAAGGCACTATGTTTAGCTATGGGGTTGTCCCCCATCATTGATTGTAATTTGCATGGAAGAGCCAGCTGCTGAAGCAAACTTTTGTGGGATAGGCCCTGGTCCCCAGGTGAGACACAGGAAGACCCCAAGCTTTAGGAAGGACCCTGTAGCCCCCAGGGGGTTGCTTGGTCCCTACTACCCCTGAGATGGGGGAAGGAGCAAGACAGATCCTGGTTGGAGTGCAAGAGCCTTAGGGGCTTTGCTAAGCCTCAGAGGGGCTCAAGAGTTGCTTATCTGGCTGCTAGGGGTAGCCACTGATAGGGAGTTTAGGGCTATCTCTCCAAGACAGGAGAGCTGCTCCCAAGGGGAGGGGCCTAATCATGTGATTGCTAAGGCCTCAAGCCAGGCTTTTTCTGTCCCTGTCCCACTAGTACAGTTTCTGTGCAGGGTGGGGCATGTGCCCTCCCTGTTTTCTCCCTGGAACTCCACAGCACTCTTCCCTCTGATCAGTCCACGTGCATTCCCTCTCTGTCCAAGACTGGCTCTCGAGCTACCCCACAGTTATGAGTCTGACTCGCTGGCATGCATCTCCACATGACGCTGGCAGGTAGGGGGATCTCCAATTGTGCACCCGTTCCATCACTAGATCCCTCTCTATCCACAGAGGTCTCTGTCAGGGGCATGCTCCCGCCAGGGGAGAAGCAGTGGCTCACAGGTCTCTTGCATCAAGCTGCAGTCCCTATTGTAGTAAGTGGTGGGAGGGGTCATTGCTCCAGTTCAGCCTACCTGGCAAGGCATTCAGTTGCCATGGGAACCAGGGGCAAACTTAATTCTGTCTGAGTGCCACAGCCTTCTCCCATGTGGCGGTTTGGGGGGAATGGGTCTTGCTCACAGACCCCTGCTCCCCTGTGCCCCTCCACACCCTCTCCTTGGATATGGCTGCGAGGGCGCTCTCACTCCACCAACCGTTGGAATGGCAACCTCTCTCCTACCTCTCCCTGCCGCATTCTCACCACCAGGGGGCACCAGGTTCGGCCCACCTGTCTGAGCGGCCTGCAGCTGATCCCACCAAATGCCTGTGAGCAGGAAGATGGCAGACTGCAACCGTCCTGCAGGCTCAGCAGGGAACACACCCCCATCCCTGAGAAGCAGGCCCCTCAGCAAGCACAGAGCACTCTAGCAGCCTCTATGGTGGGGGCAGGGGCTGCAGTCTCCCTGTGCCACCCTTGTGTGTGTGGGGGGGGGGGGGACTGGGTCCTTTCCTCCTGAGACACCAGGAGGCGATCCTGTGCAGTGCCACCGCAGCAATTCCTCTCTCCAAGGCGGGTTCAGCTGGGAATGCTCCCTGTTGCCAAGAGACAGTCCTCTGAGGGCAAAGCACTTTCATTGTTGCTGTGGTCGGGATGGGGGGCTGCGGCTCCAAGCTGGCTTGAGCCAGAATTACTTTCTGGGATGCCAGGAATGGAGGAGGTGCTGAGGCGGAAGCATACAGATGCAAGAATGCCTGCTCTGTGGTCCCCCGGGGCACTCCCCCATGGGATGAGAGCACTGCGTGCCACTGCTGGCCGGAGGCACCCAGGTGGGGGAGGGGAGCCCGTACCCTTTCACAAGGCTCTGGGCCTCCCTGGGTTTGGTCTACCCCACCAATCTATCTTCTCTATCCTCCTCTCTCTCAGCTTCGCATCTCCTCTCGGTGGGGTCCCTGGACGACTCTGCTGTCTCTCCCTGTGGTCCACATCCAAGCAGACCTCTGCTGTCCTCAGTACACCCTCTACTCTTCTGCCAGGACAGTCTGACAAGCTGTGTCTCTAGTCGGCCATCTTGACGGTCTCCCCTACTGGTTTTAATATTTATTGTAATGTCAGATATTCTTGTTATTAGTCTACTGGACTTAATGTATATTTTATTGTCTAGCAGATTTTACGTTTTTTTTTTTTTTTTTCTTCCATGTCTGGTTTACAGAAATTTGACTGCAGTATGCCTGGGTTAAATAACTTTGTATTTAGGTTGTTTGGCATTCAATGAGCTTCTTGAATCTGTTCATCAGCTGCGGAAAATGTTTGCTTGTCATTTTCCCAACTATTTTTTCATATTATCTTCTTTCTCTCTTGTTGGAGTTCTAATTATAAGTATATTGTATTGTTTGACCATGTCCCCAAAACATATTTTACATTCTCTTGCATTCTTTTCTGTTCTTCAGTGTGGATATTTTCAACATACACTATTCTTGCTTTTCACTGTATTCAGTCTGCTTTTTAATCCATCTAAATATCCAATGACTTCTTAATGTTAGATATTTTATTTTATAATTCTACAATGTCCACATGATTGTTGTTAATAGATTTTAATTATCTAATGAAATATGCCATCTTTTCATCCATTTTGTCTATTTTTTTAACTTCTTTAAGATAATTAAATTATTTTGAAATTTTTGTCTAATAACTACAATATCTGGATCATCTCCAATACTATCATCTACTGATTTTCATCAATGTTACCTGCTTTTTTCATAGTTGTTCATATTTATTGCTTACTAGATATTTTGAATGATAAAATATAGGGATTTTAGATTATCTTATCTTTATCTTTAAAAAAAATATTAAATTTTGTTTTGGCAGGCAAATACTGATGAATCACCCAATCAAAGATATTTTTAATGTCTGATTAATGTTTGATTGCTTAAATGTTTTCACCATTTATCTATTTCAGTCTTGCCTTTATTAGACATAGCTGTTATTCATACAGCATGGCCCTTACTCCTAGTCGTGGACTCTCTGGAGTCTCATTGAGAACGTGGAGTGTTTTACCAAGGTATCTCTGCTCTTAGTGAACCTGAGCTTTGATGTCATCACAGCATTGTGAAATCTTATAAATCTCTGCTCGATGTCAGTCTTCTAGCTATTTTCTCTGATAAGCTCCTGGTGTCTCTCCATACGCATGAACATTAAAGGCATCATAGTAACCCAGGGGGAATCTTTACATGGAATTCTGTCCTCCATCTCTGCAACTCTCCTCTACAATAGTCTGCCTGTTGTTTTGGAAACCTGAGACTTTGACCTTTATTTCTTTTACCCAGCATAACTGCTATTCTCTGTTTGGCTTTATTTCCCTGTGCTGTAGTTTGGAAAAATTCCTTAGGAGGAAGGCCAGGATAAAGGTGGAACTCATCTCATATATTTCCGTTTTTTGCATTGGTTGCTGTTCAATGTGTGCAAAAGTTGTACAGGTTATATCCAGCTTCTTGAAGTGTTTATGGCAAAAGGGTAAGTTCAATGCCAGCTACTTCTTCATAGCTAAGGACTCAAGTCCCAACTATGCAATTTTTAATGTTTTATGTTAAAAACATCATAATAATTCACAGCTTCATTAACATTTTATAAAAGTACCACTTATATTGTTACCTCAACTAAGTTATATAGCCCCTTCATTTGTTGCTAATCTTCATGTTGAAAATGGTACTTATTGTTTTAATTTTCATTTCACTGACTACTGGTATTATTCTGCATCTTTTAAAGGTTTATGGACTATATGCCTTTTTCTATGGCATCCATGTTCATATTTTATGCCTATTTTCATGAGATGGTGTTTACATTTTTCTGATTAATTTGCAGACATGGTTTACACTTAGGACAATTCATCCTTTGTCTATGATATATGCTGAAAATATTGTCTTCAAACCCATCATTTTCTTTTGACTTTGTATATGTGAAGGAGCTCGGGAAATGTCACCCCAAAATATGACTCCTTGGTATAAAGAGTATTTTGAATTAAAGGCCCTTAGAGATCAACAGGCCCTTGGAAGGGGCTTTTCGTCAATTGTCAATTTGCATTACTAAATGGGCTCATCAAAAGAACAAGGGACTTCCCTTCCCTTCCCTGTTATCTCAATATATTACAGCAAAGATGATCAAGAATGCAACCATACCTGGCTCCAATCATTTTAAACAAAATTTATCTCTCAGATTAATTCACAAGTCAGTCTGTTCCTCCCCATCCATTTATTCTCCCAAGTATCTATTCATCCTCCCTAGCAACAATTTATTGCCCCTAAACAGAATTATCTATATTCCTCATGTCCCCCCTTCCCTCTAAAAAGAAGGCATAAAAATATCTGGATCCTATTGGGATATTCAGTAATCACTCTGTAATTCTCCCCATATGCAAGATAAATAAATTTCTTTCTTTTATAATATGCCTTAATTGTGGGTTGATCTTTCAGGGAACTTTTGGGGGAAAGGGGAAGTTTCCCCTCACCTGACATATGTCACCTTTTGTCACATAGAATCTTGTACATTTTATAAATTAAATATGTAAATTTTTATACCTCAGGTTTCTACTGTCTTACTATGGAAATATTTTTCTATATGATTTTATAATGACTTATATTTTTAATTTATATGTAATTCATTTTTATGTAGACTGAGGTAAAGAACTAACATTATTTTCTTTTAAATGGGTGTATGGTTTTCTCAGTATCAATTTTGAATGATTAATTTTTATTCTTTAGATTATAATTTCAGTTTATCATGATCGAACTTTTCAGACTCAGAACTGTTTGTGGGCATTTTCTGATTAATTTACATGTGTGTTTATTCATATAGTAATGCCATATTGTTTGAATTGTAGTAGCTTTTTAGTAAGTGATATAGCCGTCTATGAGTAAATGGGTACTCACCTTCTAATAAGTTGTATTACTTGTACCTGACTGCCTCTAAATTATATTCAAGTTCTTAATTATTCACTCTTAATATAAATTTAGAGCTGATGTATATTAAAAACTGAACTAAAATGGCTAAGCAACATTTTTTAGTTTTCATTTATATTCCTA
Source organism: Eulemur rufifrons (assembly GCF_041146395.1). Lineage (NCBI taxonomy): Eukaryota > Metazoa > Chordata > Mammalia > Primates > Lemuridae > Eulemur > Eulemur rufifrons. Next base: position 213,330,200 of record NC_090989.1, on the reverse strand, counting down.
CATTTTCAAAATGAGAGAATAATAGCATGTAATATTTTTTTTAAAAACTCACATTTTCTATGTCTAATTAAAACAAAATACCCCATGGACTACCTTTGCTTCATTTTACCCGGTTTCATTAATTCTGGGTACTGAAGTTAATTTAAATTCACTCATGTAAAATGAGAGCTCAGTATCAGCATTTTTTTCTCTGTTAACATACTCAGTGAGACTTTCAAATAGTCACCTGCTAGGTAGTAAACACTAAGCAGGCTTATCTATTGCAAATAATCTCAGCCAATAAATGTTATTTACGTTCTTTTTAGGAATAAAGATGTTAATCTGAGATCACAAAAGAATCTTTTATTTAAAGCTAAGAGCAATTCTGCTTTGATTAGTGCATATGCAAATATTACTCATTTCCTTTCATCTCCTTCTTTGACAGTTGTACAGAAAGACCACTAAAGGTAAGAATGCAAGTCAGATCTACTACAGATGAAACTGTGAGGATTAAAAAACTGATACATTTGGAAATACCTATCATTCTGATTGGATGATTTTCAAAAGTTAACTAAAATGTAAATAGATAAATACAAAAGAAGCCAACTACATTGGCCTATTATGAGTTTATTTCTAGATAAAACCTGGGGTTCCATTGATATAGGAAGGAGCTTCTCTCTTTAAGGAGTTTTCTTTGTCCTTGGTTTCTGTACTCTACCTCAATATGTTTTTGGAGTTTTTACTCAAATCCCTTATCTCTTGTGTTTGGGAAAGAATAGAAGCTGTACTGGATTCTGCCAAGTCAGATAGAGTTCTGGAGTATTCTCTCTCTCTCTCTCTCTCTCTCTCGAACAGCCACTGTCCATCAGAAAGTACAGGCCTTTGTTTGTCTGTGGTTAGTGTGTTTATCTCCTGGTTTTTTAAAGCACACTTTTAGTATTCATTTGTTTGGATTGAGAAGGTTGGGTGCTGTATTTTTAAAAGGTTATCTTCATTTTGGTAGGCCTTTTAATTGTGATATTATATACAAAATAGTTTAACTCAGAACTGCATATTTCCTTTTTTTTTTTTTTTTTTTTAGCTTTTTCCCTCAAACTCTGGACCCACATTAATGGCTAAAAATGAAAAGAATTCAGACCCAAAATGTCTTTGCCTTGTAAAGCACAGAGAACATGGAGAAAAATGAAATTTCCTTCTCTTCCTCTTCCTTTTCCTTTTCCTCCTCCTCCTCCACTTTCTTCTTCTTTGTCAGTCACCTCAGTTCTTTTTACCTCACTTTGTGCTTCTAGCATGACCTCAGAAAAAGCCTCCTTGCCTTAACTCCACAGTGTTATAGTAGTGGATTGCTAGGAGGGACCAACATCTAGATGCCTCAGATAGAGGCTACTTGTAAATATACACAGGAGAGATGATCCAGCCACTCAGTCTTCTCACTTCAACTGAGACGAGTTTCCTATTACTAAGAAAACAGATCTGTATTCAGTTGAAACAGAAGATGGAGATTTATCCCAGAGCATCTTTCATTCTTTCTTTTTTGCTTGCTTTCTTGCTGTCTGCCTTTCTCCCTTTCTGTCTGTCTTTCTTTAATCTATCTTTAATGCTTAATGGGAATATCTTGGATGCCATCCTATTTTATGCTTTTCCTTTACTTTACTATGAAATTGTGATCATTTTTAATGACAAGAAAAGAATCTTAAAAATTCATTAAAAATATAATTACAACTGTCTAGGATTCAGGGTGACTTGGCAGGTAAAACTACTGAATGATAAAATAGTTATGCTGGTATACTTAGATATTGTAACACTTTGCATTTTTCTTACTTGAAACTACAAGATTCTGTACAACTCAGGACAATGATCAATAATTAGTAACATTGCGCTTCTACTTGTACAGTTCAGTGAAGACGATTTTGCATCATTATTTGAAGATTAGTAGAAAGGAACCTCCATAATCTAGATGTTGACCAAGTAGAGCTCCAACATGAATCTATGTCTCAAAAAGGAAATTTGAAATGACTTCTTTCTGCTGGCACCCCAATCTAGGTATCTTTTAGTAAAAAGGGTTGCTTTTAAGTCAAATGGGTGTTCAGCAATGTAATTATTTAAAAATGGGAAGCTAAAAGACACTATCCCCAAAGCATCTGCAGGGTTAACATTCACATTTGAACGTCCTACATTTTCCCAAGGGGTGAAAGTGATAAAAAGAAGTACGGCATAGAAATCTACTTGAATAAAGCTTTTCAAAATGGATGGAGCAGAAAGCATTCCCAGATACAGGTCAAGTTCAACTCAAGAACAACTCTCTCAGTGCTTTCACAACTAGTTAAAATACAAGACCAATAATACCTCAGCTCTCATATCAGTGCTGAAATCCAGCAGAAGGTTGTTAATATTGATATGGTTAATATACATCAAACAGGATTCCTTTAATTTTCTGAATCGAAAATTCTCCACAGTGTTGACATTTCCTTACTGAACTCTCAGGATTGTTTGGCTTCAAAGGCTGTTGGGCCCAAAACGCATTTTGTTTTAAATAATCCTTCATAAAAAATTCAGCTTTCAGTCTAATATGATTGAAACTCAGCTTGAGTGTGTTTTATAATGCATTGAACTGGAAAGACTATGGGCACTGAATTATTCAAAACATGGTAGGCAAACGAGTGATATGTGTTCTCGTGTGGGGAGGGGGTGATCAAAGAAATCAGTGAGACTTGATATGTCTTGTTATCTCATTTTATTTACCTTTTAGAACTCCTCCAAATATTAGAGGAAAGAAATCAATATCAATTTTCACCTCTGTCACGTTCCACACTTCAATTATTAATGAATGTCAAATTTGACCACAGTTCTGTGTACCACCTGTTCTGCAATAATATTTCTGAGCCTTTATTAAAAATGCAAAATTGTCATTGAATTTCCAAATATGATTCTCCAGTGGCTAATTCAGCTTGTTTTATTAATAAGCAGGTTCTGATGAGTAATACTAATTTAATATGCCTGCATGTAAGATTAAACTATAAATTATTCCTGCTGAAGGTGATAAGATACGACTGCTATGTGGTTGTTGGGCAATAACCTTCCTGAATTAATCCTACAAGTACACAATTCCTGGAAGCAACCACTATTTCATATATAGCAAGTCTGATGTCATTTTATATGGTTTTCTTTAGTAGAAAAATGTTCACAAACACACACAAACACATGATGATGAGTGATGAAACACATATGCACACTGTACATGCATGAATTGCAGGACTTTCCAAATAAAACTCCCCCAAAAGACTTTACTAGTGATTTTTATAGTTCATTAATTCTGTCCATATTAAAACACTTCATGAAACCACTTAACTATTCTGCTGTCCATGTAATCCTTTCAATTCTGAGATGCTAAATATAAACTGAAACAATGATTAGAGTTCTGGGCCATGAAAGACTCTTTAGTTACTGGGAACCTGGTGATTGGAGGTCAAAACTGCTACTGAATACTTAAGACAATAAGCACAGAATGTTTCTGTGAAGAAACTAGCTATCTTTTATTTAAACTAAAAGGAGAGAACAGTCAGGGCTGTGGCTGGGTAAGTAGATGAGACTTTCATTTCTTTGTACAATAAGCCATAGACGATACAAGAAATAGCTTCTGGCCTTTTAGTTGTCTTTTGTACTAAGCTTTCTTTAGTATATTGCTCCTGATCAATTACACTTAAATCAACAGGAGTTGCTTGAACATTGGACAGTTGTGCTCTTTATACCTTAAAGCATTTTTGATGGTTACTGAGATAGAACTAATTCAAAAAATACTCCCTCCAAATTTTTTCAGGATGGTGTCAGTGAACGTAGCTTAGTGGAGAACTCCACCTTGGTTTCCTGGTCTGCCACCCTAAGACCAAGCAAGCCTAAACCTTCAGAGCAAAATCCTTCTAAGTTTGCTCCAAGTTGAAAATTTGATTTCCATGATCTTGCATAAAAAGTAAATGTAGGCTTTACTTCCAATTCATTTTCCAAAGAATAAATATAGTTCATCATCCCTAAGTGAAATGAAAATTAGGATTCTCAAATCTCTAATGTTTCATCAATTGGTTAGCATATTTTTGCTGAACAATGTATTTTAAAAGGCCACTATTCACAATCCTAAACTTTTGCATTTCCTTTACCTACCAAGACTGAACAGTGGCTTGACCCCTAAACACAGTAAATTATCAGGTCAAAGCAGAATCATAACAAATATTTTATTTGATATCAGAGTGAATTCATTGTTCAGGTGCAAAGAGGGAAGACCTTCATTTTTCTTCTTCTTTCTTGTGTTAGATTATTGCATTCTAACGGAGAGGTTCTACTTGATTTTAATCTAAAGGAGAAATGTTCACTTCTGTTAACATGGAAATTGATAACCTCAGTAGGCAGAGCCAAACACTGTTTTTATTCAGCTAAATTCATGTTTCCAGTGATGATTCAAGGTTTAATAGGATTGTCTCCCACTATTCCAATATCCGAACGTGATAAGCTTCTCACCATGACCCCTTACCTATACTGTGAAAAGGAAAATCAAAATACCATCATTTTCTAATGTCTTCTTTGACTTCAATGGACAATATTGAGTTGAGACATTAGCTTATCATTGTTTTTTTTTTAAAAAAACTATTAATGATGAAACAATGTAGACCTGTTCTGTGGCTAGACTTGGAAGTTTAGTTTCAGAGTATTTTATGAATATACCAAAGAGGGAGGACCCAAGGACATCTTATTTCTATAGACCCACAATAAATATTTCTTCAGTGGGAAAAAGAATAAATGAATATATAATTTAAAAGAGACATCTGATAGGTGATGGACATTACTGGGTGATAATGCCCAAACTCATCTATGATCAAACACTATGAAGTATACTTTTATGGATGAATTTATTACAAACAAGAAATAAAAATTCAATTATGGAGAGACTTCCAGTTTCAACTCTGACATATAAAAGAACTTGGAAGTTGTCACGCCATCTTTGTAAGACAAAGTTTGACAAACTGAAAATCAGTGACTTTTCCTGGACCCATCAGAGATCTGAGATTGAAGCATAGACTGCCACACCCTGGAATCTGGAGAGACAGGTAAACTCAGAATCACAGCAGAGATCAGATTTCCTTATCTGGGGGAAAAACAGGTACAACCATAACTTGTAGGTACACTTAAATGGTAATTTTGACAAATTACTGGAGCCTGAGTGTGGACTAGCATGAAACTAAAAAACTCTGGTAGCTGCTACAGTCTCACGGGGCCCCATACGTTTGTGGGCTTTACCTTTAGGAATCTCACCAGGTTCTCACAGTGAATGACCAGAGGAAGTTCCACTCATAGCTCTGGCTGTAGAGGAGAAGTTTAACCATTGTGAAATATGCCCAGAGAGTTTTACACAACAAAGCCCACTCTGCAGGAGAAAGACTTTGTCAGAGTCTAACATAGCCAGAATAAGGGCCTTCCTCCTGCTCCAGCCCCTTCTATCCTTCCTGTTTTGCCTAGGGGAGTGGGACATAGTCAACATGGATCAGAGCTTTAAGGAAATGGATTAGAAACACTGCAGCCAGGGAAAGAAGTAAGGGGCAGCAGATAACAAAAACCTTATATTACCGAAAACACGCATGTGAAGGTCGCAGCCCCGAGATACAGTCCCACCAGAAGACTGAGATGTAATTATAGGGTTATAGAATACTCTTTCTCCCTCACACCTTAACACTACGCCAACAGGATTCCGGAATATTAGCATTGGATTATGGCTGAAAGAGCTCCAAGACAAACTCGCTCTGAGGAAGTACAAAGTTTGTAACAGGGAAGATAAAAGCTCAGACTCGGGGGGATGGGGAGGCATGGGCAATGTATATAGCCTGATCTTTTGTACCCCCTTGATGAGCTGAAAAACAAACAAAAAATAAAAAATAAAAAATAAAAAAAGAAAGAAAAAAAAAAAAAAAAAAAAAAGCAAGAACGCTAGAGTTGAAGCATCTGGTGCCTATAGCTACAGCAAACATTAAACACTGCCCAACTTCTAGTAAGATAATATAAATCTTCACTCTAAAGGCTTATTTTGCTCAACTTCTATTACCTGATGCAATATGTCCAGCTTTCAATTAAAGAATGGCAAGTTTGCCAAAAGGCAAAAACAAAACAAAACCAAGCAAAAACAACAGAATGAGGGCACAAAGCGAGGATCAGAAACAGACTCTGAAATGATACCAATATTGGAGTTATCAGAGAGGCAATTTAAAACAACTATGATTTATGTGGTAAGAGCTCTAATGGAAAAAGTAGACAACATGCAAGGATAGATGGATAATGTAAGCAGAGAGATGCAAACTCTTAAGAAAGAAGCAAATGAAATGCTAGATAGAAACAAAAAAATAAAACACGGTAACAGAAACAAAGAATGAATACCTTTGGTGGGCTCATCACTAGACTCAAAATAGCTAAGGAAAGAATCTGTGAGTTTGAAGATATATCCCAAACTGAAATATAATATTACTGTAACACGTGTACTGTGAGAGACCAAAATATGCCACTCCAGAATATACTTCTTTAGCATATTTCAAGATGATTATTCAGAGAAACTGCAGACAGACACAGGAATAACTATTTAAAAACCATAGTTTTGTAGAAGACATTTACATCTATCTACATCAGTAAACTAAATATCGGATGTAAGCAGAGGCTTGATCTGAGGCTCCTATATTAGCCTAAAGACAGATCTTGGAAAGATCACATCCATACTTTGCCCAGAGATCACTACCAGCTACCATCTATTCTTCTGAGGGCTGAGAGAATTTATCTGCATAATAAAACAAGCTTAGTTTATAGTGTAGTTCCTGCCCTCACCATCCCATAGCTTGTTAACACCACTCTCCAAGAGCCCCCTAGCTCCTCCTCCTTTCTATATAGTATAAAAACTTTAGTCCTCTAGTCTTTGAGTCTTACATTTTGTGGGGCTCCTGTGCATATGTACGTAATATATTTGTGTGCCTTTTCTTCTGATAAGATGTCTACTGTCAGTTTATTTAAGAGACGCAAATTATTGAACCTTCAAAGGGTAGAAGGAAAGTTCCTTTTGCCCCTACAATACTCATAATTAAATACCAGAATGAGGAGTGTGGGGGTGAAGGCAAAACTTCTCCTTTTACCCTTGGAAAGTTTACTAAAATATCAATTCACAATAAAGCAGAATGATAAGACAAGAGTTATCAAATTTATGTAAGACGTATACATGAAAACCCCCAGAAAATGAGGATTCAACTCCCCGTTGGGGTTGAGAAGCTTATATGCCTTTCAGATGAAATGGGTTGTAGGAGGGGATAAAGAGAGGCAATAAAGAATATTAGGGAAGATGAATGGATGGGGAATGAATTTAAATGAGTCTGAGAGATTGGACACCATCTTCTTAAAGAGTCTGTTCAGATGTAGTCCTGGTTTTACTAGGAGAGAAAGAAAAGAACAATCAATTATTCTCCTACTTGGTCAGAATCTCAGGTAGATAAAGAAACTTCACTGATTTGGGGGAATCAATTGTGGTGGTGGGGTGGGGAAGTCAGAGAGAACTTGAGGCTTTTGCAGTAAGTCCAGAAGGCCAAAATGTTATATTTTGGGGTAAAAATATTTCCAATTTCCTTCAGAAGAAAGAGAGAAAGGAGCAGAAGAAATATTTCAAGCAATAATGGCTGAAAAATTTCCAAAATTAATGAAAGACACCAAACCGTAGATTAATGAAAGGTACTAAACCATAGTTCAGAGAACACCAAGGAGGATAAATACAAAAACAAACAAAAAAAAAACACAAAACAACCCCACATGTAGGCATATCATATTCAAATTGTCAAAAACTAATGACAAGGAGATGATCTTGAAAGAAGCTTGAGGTAGGAAAAAAACAAAACAAAGCCTTTTACGCATATAAGAACAAGGATAAAAATTATAGGGGACTGCTTGTCAGACAACTTGCAGTGAAGAAGAAAATGGAGTGAAATATTTAAGGTTTTGGAAGAAAGAAACCACCAACCTTAAATTTCATATCCAGAGAAATTATTCTTCAGAAATGGAGAAATGAAGACTTTCTGAAACAAAAACTGAGATCTGCCAGCAGATCTGCCCTGCGAGAAATTTTAAAAGAAGTACTTTAGAAAGAAGAAAAACAACATAGGTCAGAAACTATAATCTACGTAAAGAAAAGGATTGAAGGTGGTGATAGAGCAAGACCCCGTCTCTACAAAAATAAATAAAATAAATGAAGGTAAAATAAAATCTCTTTTAATTGTTATTAATCTTACAGATGACCCTTCAAAGTAATAATAGCAATGTATTGGGTGATAAAGAGAGGTAAGGATACTCTCTTACAAGGCATGTAGGAGAGCAGACTATGCCACCCTGAAATAGGCCTCTTTGGCATAAGGGCTGTTTTGAGTTGATTACTTTGAGAAACTGCAGACACAGGAGAAGCTCTGAAAACAGAGAAGTTCCCATGCAGTAACTTATATCAATAAAGGAATTGTCCATTTGTAAGGGTGTCTCCCTTTCTGTACCAGGAAGACAAGGATTATTAATTCTCTTTTTTTTGATGGAGAAGGCACTGGCTTAAATCTACATAACAAACCTTGTCTTGTTTACAGCACTTTTCCTGGCTGTAAACTATTGGCCTCCCACTCTTTGGTTCTTTAAGTTGAAAGCGATATTTAAACCTGAACCCAAAACTCCTTATTTTGTTTCCATGTTAAAAATACATATTGCAAATTCAAGTCTTAAGAAACTTTTTCTTTAAAAGAAGTATAATTCATACACTAAGAGAGCAGATAAAATGGCATCATATAAAATGTTGAGAAGAGCAGAAAAAGGAGAAAATTCAGTTGTGCAAAAGAGATTGGAAAAAGGAAATCGGTCTTAATAAGAAAAAAGGCAAGTTGAATAGAGATGATTCAGAAATAGAGTTTCAAAATGCCTGCCCTTTTTTTATATTTTACTTTGAGATTATTTTAAGTTTTAGGATGTATTTCTCTTTTATTCTTTTCTTGCCTCACAGGATGGGGTATGAGACTCAATCATTCACAAAGTGATTTGTGATCTTCTGATCCAAGACGTTAAGAAAGCAAAATAGCATTATTATTTTGATACAGTTACTGGCCCTGGAGGTGGGGGAGGGGATGTGTAACAGAGACAGAAAAATTGAAAAAGTTGGGAGAATAGGGAAGAAGCCATAAATATGTAATGCTGGAAAGAACAAGCACTATGGCCACTTAAAACCCGTGCATACTTAGAAAGTGAAAATCCACTCAATCAAGCTAGTTGTTCCATCTTTGCCATGGCAGACTTCAAACATGACTATTTTCTATTCATTTGCCGGCCTACTGGGCTGAATAGAATCATAGACCATCCATTGGGTTGAAATAGCTGAACCGGTTGTTCGTGTGGACCCAAGCACAATTTAAGTTGCTTGAGTGCTTGTGCAAGTCCCAGGGGGTGAGGGTCGAAGGAAGAGGCAGGCAGAGGGCAATGCTGGGGAGAGGGAATCCCACGGTGTTGCTGGAGCTCTGGGCCAGAATAAACAATGTGCTGTGACCTATTTAGCAAATGAAAACGAAAACCAGAGAAAGCAAGCCAAGGTCAGGAACACATATCCTCTCCTGCTGAGATGATTTGGGATGTTCAGAACAAGAAAATGAATAGCTCACATGTGGGAGTTTCCTCAAATTCCCCTGGGCAATAAATCACTGACTGCAGTCAAGTTTCTGCTTTTCTAAAACTTCGTTAAATAAATGGCAGCAGCAAGCTGGGGTCTGGTTTATATGAGGTTTCCTTTTTTAGCCTAAAGGCAACATCTGATTGAGAAGAATTCTTCCTGGTTGTGCCTGTTTATGTTAAAGCCTGGATTGCCTTCCTCTCCACCTGTCCCCCAAGGTCTCCAGAAGCCTCTGAAACCAGACTCACTTTAGACATATTCTGATGAAATCCTTGCACTCAAATGCTTATTTCACAGTACACATTTTCTAGGTGATTTTGTGTCCTGAAGTCACTTAATTTTTATTCAAAGCTTTATGCTCACCAGAAAGAAGAGGAAAAAGGTCAAAGTGTGAAGCCCAATGCCATGAAAATCTTCAGAAGGAAGTAAAGAAAGATACTGTTGGTGGATTTCTATCTATAGCTATATCATCTATCTATCTACATTTAATACGATCCTGATTCTGATAAGATATGCATAGAAAAATAACCATCAGAAAATGCACTGAAAGGCTCAAAGCATGTGTTTTTAGGTAATGATATTATAAGTGATCATTTTCTTTTTCTTTATATTTTGTTGGTATTTTCTAACTTTCTAAGGAAAGTTATATATTATATCACTGCTGTCCAGTGGAAATGAAAAGAGAATGAGCCACAAGTATAGTCATATATGTTACTGTAAATTTTCCAGGAAATAAGAAACAGGTAAATTAATTTTAATTTTAATTTTATGTTTTACATCATTCAGTGAATCTAAAATATTATCATTTGAACGTATATTAAACACAAAATTATTAAAGAGATATTCTCAATGTTTTTCTATTAACTCTTCAAAATCTGGTGTACATTTTATACTTCTAGTACATTTCAATTTGGAACTGCCACATGTCTAGGGATTAGTGGCCAATATATTGAATAGTGCAGTTCTATAGGAAAAATAGAAAACTTTAATTGTATGTATATGAATCATATAAATGTGTGTGCATATCACATACACATTCATACAGAGAGAAATAATAATAAGAGAGATTATAGAAATAATGCAGACAAGTGTTTCCTAAACTATAGTATGGTATCCTAATACTTTGATGTCTCATGAAATATTACTGGATACCACTTAGAAAAATGTATAATGTGTTACAAAATCAAATAACTTTGGAAACTCTGAGATAAACAAAGTTAGATCACCTTCTCTGCCATAGGACTTCTTAGGGCCTTTAATATGTTAATATGCTTTATAAAGCCTTAAGAGAATAATAGGGTATGCTATTATTTCATGAATTTTTCAGCAAAAGCCCTTTTCTTTTTTATGGAACATCTTGCAGGACACATGGAACAGTTTTAGAAACTCTGATGTAGAAAAATTGGTAACTGAGATAAACATAAAAATGTGCACAATGAGTTAATATTGAAATGCTACACCTTATTAGAGGTAATTGCAATTGTGTGTGGTATGTGAGACAGAGAGAGCGACAGAGAGATTGATTCCCACAGTATAGAATACATTAGTTTCATAATTCCTCCTCCTCCATTTATTTTCCGCATGTACTATTTAACATTACAATAGTGCTAGGGAGCAATGCAAAATAAGGATAACAGAAGTTGTTATTTCTATTTTACAGAAGAGAGGAAAAGGGCCTCTGCATGTTAAATGTTTATTACCACACTATTAGTTATTTGCAAATTTAGAAATTTTGAATTTAGAACTTCTGTATGCCAGCTGTAGAGGTTTTCTCTTAAGCTATTTTATTTTTCTTCAGATTACCATTGTAATGTTTACATTGATGTCGATTTATTCTCTTAATAGTAAAATCAGATATTGCTGTCATTCTCTTACCCAGGTAATATCTTATTTAGATAATAAAATTCATTTAGTTTCTGAGAAAACCACAAGGTTCTTGTCATTAATTTTATCTAGAATTTCTTGTATCATTAATAATTACTCATCTGCTCCTCCTTTTTTTCCTACAAATACTCTTGATCTCTGAACCTTTGTAAATGGAATTAAAATGCAGAGATTTCAGGAAGCTCAGAGCTTGAGCTGAACCTATATAGGTACTAAGAAAGTTTGCATAAATAAAAAGATAGTGATACTTACATTTTCAAACAGAATAGCTTTATAGAATGATGTGGTATTGGAGAGTTTGATTGTCTTAAGCCCGATAAAGACAGCCAGGACAGTAGATGTGACCTTATTTGCTCAACAAAGTTGTTTGAGTCAAATCAGGAAGTTGTCCTATCACAAACTTGTAGAAATGAAATCTGAAACGATCATTTTAGATGTAAGTGAGCATTAATTAGTGTTTAGCAACAGCTGTACCTTAACCATGCCAGTGATGAGAGAATCAGAGCTGAAAAGAACCTTAAAGGTCAACTGGACAACAACTTCTTGGGGAAAAAATTAAATTACATTTCTGAGCCCCTTCCAAATATTAGTTTGTTTTTCTTCAGATTTGTCTAAACTTAAATGAGACTGGATTTATTTATTTAGTATTCAAGACTCAGATACCATTTTACTTTTTAAGATATATATGTTCTTGATTCTAAAGGAAAATATACTAATTGCCTAAAAAGTGAAAAATACAAGGATGAAATTAAGAATTACCCACCCTCTCATGTCCTTTGGTGATGAGCATTTTTTTATGTAAAACTCTACAGTCCCTATACATAAAGACACACTGAAATATTACTGTTTTATATCTTATTTCAGTAAATATTGCCTTAGTGATTTTTAGTGACAGTAATTTATTTATAAAATATGACTATTGATGGCTGTATAGAAGTTCAACATGACTGGTAACTGCATTTTATTTAACCATTCTGTGATTATTGCATATTTTCAATTTTTTTTTTTTTGCTTTTTATAAATAATACTGCAACAGGCATTCTTTTATTTGTCCCTTTATTTGTATATGTTCATTTACACACACACACACACACACACACACAGACACACATGTCTTTTAAATAGATGCCATAGACAGGGACACTTGCTTTTACTCAAATCAAATACGTCCGCCTCTTACCATCCTACTGTCCTAGTTACCAGAGGAGTTGTAGCTTTACCTGTCAAAGACCTTGCTTATGTGGGAGGTCTATCCCCTCCCACATCCCACCTTTTCTTACTTATCTCCTCTCTCAATTGAATGTTCAGACTTTCTCTCTTAAATATATCCATCTTGGTGATTTTTAAAGTATGCTTAAATTCTCCATTAAAAATGAATACAAAGCAAAAACTGAAAATTGTCACATGAACCCCTAGTCCATCTCTGTCCAGTTACTGACTGACATGATCTCGTCTCATCTCTCTCTTCTGCCCTCTCTCTCTCTTCCGAATTCCACTGAGATAACTGATGGGATTGTTGCCACTGATTTCTATTTTGCTATATCCACTGTTTTTTAAATCTTTTTATTTGCTTCTTCTCTTTATTTGTTGAACCCCTTTCTTCCCTTATCACCCAGAAAATGTACTCCTGGTTTTCCTTCCAGGCCCGTAACTATAATTTCTCTGTTCTACATCCAAAGTTACCTTCTTCTAACTAGCCATTAAATGTTGGAGTTCCTTTAGGGCTCAGTTTTAGGCTTCGTCCTCTTATTACGTAGCCTCTTTTCATGAAATTTTATTCAAACCTGTGCCTCCAATTACTACCTATACACTGATTACTGACATTCCTCTCTAGGCTAGGGCTCTTTTCTGAACATGTAACTGCCCACCTGACAACATTTTTTCAATGATTCAAAGGTAAATCATTCTAAACCAGTCCAAAATGAACTTATAAATGTCCCCCTACACACACACACACACACACACACACACACACTCCTAGCCTTCATAAGCATTCTCTATTTCAGCAAATGGTACTACCATGCTTCCAGTTTGATTATCCAAAAATTTAGGATGATATTATCCCTTTTATCACCTACCTAGGATCTATGCTATTGGTACGGTATCCTAAATATCTGTCATATCTATCCATTTCTCTCTATCACCACCTACATCATCATTTAGGTTCCTGTCACATCACATCTGCAGTATTTTACATCCATTGTAGTCTTTTTCCAGTGTGTTCTCCATACTAAACTCAGAGTGATCTGTAAGAAACACAAATATGATGACATCATCACCCTGTTTAGAAACTTTCAGTGACTTCCCATTTCTCTTGGGATAAAATCAAAGCTCTTTACTAATGTCTACACAGTACTTTTGACCTGTTTCTCTTGTCCTGTCTTATTCGGCAGTCCCCTCACCCTCTCTGATCCAGTTACTCTGCCCTCTGGCACTCCTACTTCTAGGATTTTGAACTTGTGGCTTTACACCAAGCATTTTATCTAGTTTACTGCTGTCCTTCAGAAGTTATTAAAGTATCAGTTCGTCAGGGATGCCTTCTCTGGCATCTTGAACTAAGCCAAATCCTTGTTTTATTTTCCCAGAGCAGTGATACATCTGCTTCATAGGACTTATCATTGCTGTAATTATCATATTCATTTGTGTTATCAATTGTCAGGTTTTTTTTTTTTTAACCTCAAAACAAACTACGTGTGGGTAGAAACCCTGTCTGATCAATTTTCTTCATTTAGCACACTCACTGTGCTAGTTACTGGGTTGATACATGATAAATATTTGGAAAGCACATAAATAAAAAATCCCCAAAGTGAGATTTTTTACTGAATCAAAGGTATTAGTGTTAGGACTCATGATATATACTGTCAACTTGTTTTCTAGAAAGTTTGTAGCAATTTACTGAATCAATTTTTCAAAGATATTAGTAGGACTGTTCTATGTAATAAAATCAAGGTCCCCAACTCCCAGGCTCTGCCCTGCACTCCCATCCGTGGAAAAATTGTCTTTCATGAAACCAATTCCTGGTGCCCAAAAGGTTGGGGAGTACTGAAATCAAACAAATTATGTAAAGTGTTAAGAGAGCAAACAGCCATCCCAGCAGGGCAGGTATACAGGTGTGATAGTCATGCTAATTATTCTTACCAGTCCCTGAACATTTAAATCAAACAAACAATGCAGAAATAACAGATTTTGAAGATGGAAGGAGCTTCATAGTTTGCTCAGACTAGTGGTAACTCTTGCCAGATACTCTGTGGAATATTTTGACATTAGTTTTCAAGACAGGATAATGAGAGGTCAGTATTTTAATCTGGTATTCCCTGTGGTACAGTGATTGGTTCAAATCGAGGATTGCAAATATCTTTCATCTCACACACACACAAAATCCTAATAAGTGCTAATAATGTCCAAAGATCTGTGCTTAGGGTTCTTTGGAATGTGTGTTCCATGAGTGGGAGAGACATGAATCAGCATGCAAGTGCCAGGATTTGCCACCCTTTGTTTAAGTCTTCTGAACTCAATAATCTTTGCTTTTCCTATTTGATATATTCAACGGAGTCTCAGAAATTGTTGGGGATTGGTTTGACCATGCATACTATTTCTAATTTCCTAGAAATTATTTAGACAAGAATATACTCATGAATTTTGTCAGGAATTTTATTAACATCTGTAATGTGCTGTTTAAGTTCCAGATTCTCTCTAAGACATATTTAATGCTTTTGTTTTAAAATTGATACTGTGATTTGCATTTCCCCCCTTTTATCACTCAGATATGCATAGTCATTGTTAAAAAAATAAAAAATGCAGGTAAGGAAAGGCAATTGCCTTTTTACAATGCAGTTATCTACTTTTCACATTTTGACGCATGTAATTTGAGACTTGTAATGGTAAGAGGTGAAACATTTTCATTTGTTTCATTTTTGCAATAAAAGATGTCTAGGAAGTCAGATCATTACACAAAAGAAAGATTTGGCTGAATTCCAGACTAGTGTATTACTGTTTCAGATATAAATCCATCTATAGGCACATAAAGGAATAACAATTAGAAAAAGTATTATTTAATTTTCTGTGTCCAGTTAAAAACATCTTAGCCTTCGATCAGAGATGGAAGCATGTGACAGTGATAACTTCGTGATAAGTAATACAAGGTTGTCCAAACACCTTTAAGATTAGTTCATTGTAAATGATTACTCAAGTGATCACTGTGATTAAAACTATACCTTCTAGTTCAGAAAACTACTAATTGGGAAAATAAAGTTTAAGCATAAGAATAATTCTTCCATCTTCATACCTCTTATAAAGATTAATGCATCACCTTTAGCTGTGACATTTTTAAGTGAAGATAGTTAAATATGATAAGACAGGAGTTTTTTGGTCACTGCTACTCATTGAAGTTCATTTTTGCATATATGCTAGTACTTCCATTGTTCATATACCAATACTATAGCCTGCTCCCTCAGGAACAAAGTTTGGGGTCTTAAGTCTCTACGTAACTTGAAAACCTACAGGTTTTCCATAGAGAAAAACCTCCTTTGGTAAATTGAGCATGGCCAGCAGCTGACCTTGAAAGCCGGTGTTGGTGTTGTCTCAGCCATCAGCAACACGCCCGTCCACTCTCAGTGGCTTCTCTTGTCTTCTGAAGGAGTTTCTGTCCTTCCCCTGCTCACACTTCTGTTTGCCGGCACCTGCTTTCCATTCATTTAACTAGGCAGCGACCAACCTGCAGGGAAATGAACGCTCCTTATGAGAGTTGTTGACTGTGCTTGCATACTCATTCAAATCATTGCTTCGAAGAGTTATCTGTCTTCTGACTTTTAAGGTGCCTAAGAGTTAGTTCCTGTGCTAGTTTACTTAGACTTAGCATCCTGGCATAGTTCTGCAGCTGCGCCACATTCCTCTGTTTCTGGTATAGTCACGGTCATACCTACTGTTAGGCATTGCTCATGCTGCTCTCCTCCCACCCAGAATTCCTAAATCTTGGTCTTTTGAATACCCAACTGGCTTAAGTTTCTCATTTTCCACAAAGTCTTTTCTATTTCTTCATACTGCACAAGTCTCTCTGCTATCAGAGCCCTGTGTATAGTTAGTGCCCCACAACTTAACATTGTCTCCTTTTTCCCCTAATATTTTAGGTTGTGCACCAGCTCAGAAAACATCATTGGCCACTGTCTTTTGATATTATGATATATAAGGTTTGGTCCAGGTGTTGTCTTGCTTTTTTACTTCTATTACTCTTTGAACCAATCATTCTCTGTTAGTCTATCTCACCATAGCTGTATTACTGGTTCCTTTGGATACATATAGTGTATCTTCCAAGGGGCCTCACATGATGCAGTTATATACAATAAATATGTCATTATGGCTTGATTCTTTGGTTTTGCAAATCACGTGGCCCTGCTCAATATCACTGCTAAAAAACAAATTGAAGAAAAACAGTTATATCCTTCCAAAATACATGATTAGTCATAGTATGTTTTCCCAAAACAATCTTATTTTGATAGATCTGAAAAAACATTGTAAGATTGAAACATGCTCATTGAAACTGTGATATCTAGTGGAACTTCAGCAAGGTTGATGTGCTCATTGCACTCTTTCCAATAATGACAATCATCATGGAATCAGTCCTGCAGTTTGGGGCATCAGGAAAGCTGAAATGATCAGAGGGTGTTCTAATTACTTCTGAACGCACGGGGGTGTGTGTGTGTGTGTGTGTGTGCGTGTGTATCAGAGAGATATTAATGGTTAAATAAAGCAGAGAATGTTGGAGAAAGAAACAAAAAGATTGCATTAGGTTTTATGTAACACTGGGCAAATCTGACTGTGGGAATAGTGACAAAAAAAAATTTATTTGTGGGTTCAGTCATGTAGAGTAGGGGTCCCCAACCTATGTGAGTTGTATAATTATTTCATTATGTATTACAATGTAATAATAATAAAAATAAAGTGGACAATAAATGTAATGCTCTTGAATCATCCTGAAACCATCCCACTCCCCGGTCCGTGGAAAAATTGACTTCCATGAAAACAGTCCCTGGTGCCAAAAACGTTGGGGACCTCTGATGTAGAGGGTCTTTGGAAGTCAGGAATATGTCACCTGGCATGTAGAGGTTCTGTTTCTCCATGAATTCTCTTCATTGTAAACATGACTGTAATATTGGTTAGCTGTTGAGTACTTAGAACAGTGTTGGGAATGGCATTTGGAAAAAAAAAAAAAATCAGCTCTCCAGAGCTACACAATTGTTACTCCCTCGCCTGTGACTGAATTTTATTATCTTTCACCATAAATTACCATTGGTAATCAAAGAGGAGCTCAATTTGCTTCTCAAAGTAAGCCCCTCACTGTGTACAAGAGCTTACATCATGCTCCATATCTCAGCTGCGTTGACCAGCGTAATTCTAGCAATATGTGGGTATCTGTTATTGTCTTCCTTGCCCTCATCACCACTTATCCAAAGGGCACCTTTGGGCTAATATGAAGAGGGGAAAAAAAGATTTGAGCAACTCTTTCTCAATCTTTTGGTTAATTCTCCTGCTGTGAAATTCAGTGATGCTTGAAATGCAGTTGGTGTGGGAGTGTGGTGGAGAATGGGGGTTGTCCTTCCTCCATAATAAATATAAGCGCTGTCACTCTGGGAATCAGATTTTTGCAGGACTTCAATGACTTTAAACTGTTGGGCTGAGACCTCACTTAATGCATTGTTAGCAGACAGGTTTCATGCCAGCGTCTCCTACATAAATACCAATCAAACTCTGTTGAAATTGGCCACAAGTATATTTCATTCTATTATACATATAATAGGAACAATGAAAAAAATCTTTCTCCCTGTTAGGCTTTTCTATTGCTGATCTAAAATACCTGAGAAAAAGCCCATCTAAATCTAACCATCTAATCTAAGAAAAGATTGGTCTCTCTTACTAGTTTAATAAGGGCAGTTTCAGTGTTCACTGATGCTGAGTCACTATAATTATGTTAAAGGAGGGATGTGATATCAACAGGAAAGTTGCACATATACATACACTTGCACACACACATATGAATGCATATAAATCTCAGCTCCTATCTTCTGGTACTCCCTATCTTTTTAAAAATGACTCCTATATGAAATCAGATAAATAGAAAGATATATATCATGGATGGCATATCTTTATATAAATACTGCATGTCAGGCCATGTGATATGTGTGGTATACATACATATATATATATTCATTATTTTTGTGAATGAAATATACTTTTCCACCTTAACTATGTATAATATATTAGTAGGCACCGATGACATAGTTAGAGAGTAGCCCCAAGGATGAGAAGAAGAGGGCTGCCTTTGTAACACTGCCTTTCCACACCTGCCGATCAGGGTGTTTACCTTTTTGGTATATATCTTCTTGATAAAAAAATGTGTGCAAAGAACCTCACTGCTTGGCACACGTCCATTCTCATAACTTGGACAAAATCATTCCTCCTTTTTTAAGAATGTGATTTGCATGTCCCCTAGAATTGTCTCTGGCAACATTTGGTTTTAAATGTCCTTGTCAAAAGAAGGGTTTTTCTCCCACACATCATCACTGCAGTCAGCTCCCTGCCTTCTTAGACCTGTGCCACCTACCACGTGGAATGCTACACCCAGCCCTTCGGTCTTAGCTCGTCTCCATGTCACTTTACAGCCCAAGTAAAAGCTGAAAATTTTCTGCCTGTTTCTGCCTCTTTTGCCTAAATATCTAATTTTTTGTTTGAGTCTGTTATTTCTTATTTCTCTGTTGGTCCAAAGACATAATTCCAAGTCAAGTATCTTTTAAAGGTGAACATGGGAAACTGTAGCCAAATAATTTATCTGTTATTACTATGAATGGGACCTATATTGTTTTCTTCTTTAATAAAATCATTCGGTATTTTCTTATTGCTAATTTTTTACTCACTTGATCATACAGACATCATCTCATGAATAAAAAAAAAAAGAATGTGATTTGTGTATCCCCCTCAGAGAGGCTGCCTCAAAATTCAGGAGTGAC
Organism: Eulemur rufifrons; assembly: GCF_041146395.1. Lineage (NCBI taxonomy): Eukaryota > Metazoa > Chordata > Mammalia > Primates > Lemuridae > Eulemur > Eulemur rufifrons. The sequence continues at coordinate 213,310,640 of NC_090989.1, read as the reverse complement.
TTTGTGATAGCACCTTTGTGTTGATGCCAGCATGGCACAAAAATGACAATTCCTTATCAAGAGCAGAGGGAATGATTTCTTTTGATACCTCAGAGATTATTTGATGAGGAATTATTAAAACCAAACAGTTACTTAAATTCCCCAGAGTGAACTTCACTTCCCTTTGACTTGTGAACCTCTCCTCCAGCTCAGAAAATTCCTCTAATGTGGATAATTACACTGATGGCTGGCCTGAGAAAATAGGCCACCGAAATGGGCTTTGTGTGATTCTGTTAATTGCTGCTGTAGACAAGCAGCCTGGCCCTTTATTCATGCCTCGCAAACCTTTCATCAAATGAGTAGATTATTTCTAATGCATATTAGATAGGATGAACTCATCTTCCAAGAAGGGCATTAATATATCTGGTGCCTTTCCCCACTCCCCACCCCCAACTGAGAGAACTCGCTTTAAATGCAACTTCAGCATCGGGTTGGTTTTGCTAGAGATGTGCCTTAGCATTCTTAGCATTCTGCTAACAGCCAAGTAGCAAAACAATTAATTGGTTTATGAGTTCTGATTTGATACCAGCTGCAGTTATACCATGTCAAACAAAAATAATTGCTAATATGGCAGCGTATGTATTTTACCAAGGTCATTCTATGTTAAGTATTGGACTTGTAGCTTCTGGTTTAAGATGTAGAGATGCACCAATGGTTAAAATAGTGGACTCTGAAGTCAGAGGTCAAGGTTGAAATCGTAAAAGCAAAAAAGTAAAATAGTATATTAAAGCTTGGGCACACATATTATACCACTTCCCGCTCTAGGGAGGACTGAACAAGCATGACAGTGAAATGATCTTTCTAACTCAGAGGAAATATGACTCTCTTTGGAAGATAGCGTATGACTAACAAAACGGAACTGATGGCGATAGGGATGGCAGAGGTGACAGGGTCTGCAGGTCCTAATGCTCTCACTATTTTCTAAATTGAAGCTACTGCTTATTTTTCTGAGCTGGACTTCTCATGGTCAGACAGAGTTATACATTTCTTTGTTTGTTCATCCATATGCCTTTGACCCAGTGGTACACAAAGCAGCTGTCAGGAGCAGCTGGAATTAGAGTTCTCTATTCACTCTACATAACAGTAGTCAGTTGCTAAAGGTACACCTGCCACGGAGGGAAAAAAAATGACTGAGCTCCATAATTCATTAGAAATGTGACATCTCAGAGACATCTACAGTCTTGTTTACATCTTTACATTTTTACACCACAATTTTGTCAAACATACAGAAGCTTTCGCATCTTTCTCCAGAGCTGAGATTTTGTCCAGGGAGGGTCAAGGAGATGAGGGAGGAGGATGGGAAGAGGAAAAGTAGCAAAGAAGAAACTTGTTAGCAAATTTTGGAGCTCTGATGGCAATAGGGATAGGTTCAAGGTCATTTAAGGCCTTAGTTCTTGTTCAATAAGAAGAGATGGAAAAAAGACAAATTATGAATGTGTGCACTTTTATATTAGCATTGTATGTGTGTGTGTAACTATAGTTTTGAAGTATAAGTACTATCGATAAATTTACAGACTTCACCCGCCATAGGTAGATGAATACATCTCTCATTTGTAAGGGATATTTATTCCTTGCCACCAACAGCAGAGTTTATATACACTTTAACAAAAATATTTGAATACAGGAATATTTCATGTATATAATTTGCAATACAATTACTACAAAAATGCTATTATCAAGATGATTATTATAAATAAACCTTTGTGTATTTGATGAAAAAGTGGGGAACTATAATTTTATATGTTTGTTTTATTTTAGTAATTTACCAGAAAAAAAGAGGACTTAATTGATGTCCTGAAAAGAAATCTGATTTCATACTTCATAACTAATACACAATGAAGATTTTAGGCAATGGCTGAAAGGATCTTATAACTGCAGATGCTTTGGGAGCAAGGAGCTTAAAAACCAGAGTTGTGGAATACACAGAGAGATTAAATTAGATGCTGCCATTCAAGGACCTTATGGGCTGGGTGGAATTATTTCCTATGTGTGAGAAAAGTGGTAGCAAGATTTGGGAACTGCTGTTAGGCTCACACTAATGTTTTAGGACAGATGCCAATAACAGTTGTTATCCTTCCTTCTGTCAGCTGTAATCTAGAACATTTTGTCTTCAGTCTCATAAGATCTTGAGAATCAATTTGGAAAAACTGAAGCCACATGGTAATGGTTTTGCCAAATTATGGAATCTAAAAAAACAATACAAATTATTTCAAAGTGAATTGTAAAACTCAATGGAACAAAATAGATTGCTTGGAAATAGACTCAAATCTAAATGAGGGTTTTTTATAATCAGTGAAAAGGTGGTCTTTGAAATCAGTAGTAAAGGATGAATTATTCACAAAGCATTGTTGGAATGGGCCATACACTTCTTAGAAGAGGAGGATCAGTGCCTCACTCCCTACAACACAAAACATTCTAGATAGATTAAAAAGAAATGCAGAGGTAAAAAGCAAAAGCAGAATATACTAGAAAAAAAATGGGACGTTATTTAAACATCTTGTGTGGTGGGCCTTTGTCATACAATACATGACATAACATCTAAAAATGATTAAAGAAAGGCTTGCAAATTAAATAATAGAGATGCATATAATGTGCCTGACATCTATCAGGAACTCTATTGTATTATAGTAGATAAATGGGTCTAGAGTCTAGATTGACTCAGTCTTAAAAGTGAAAAGAGGTCACAGGCCTAAAATATATTATATTTAAATACCACTTAAAAATGAAAGTTGAGTTGCTGCATGCCACAACGTCTGTGTGGGAGTTTGTGCATATACATGTAGATAATATATTGAGTTTGTGCGTATATAAATGTACAGATATATGTATACAGTATTTTAGTTTAACCAGTCTTCATCACTCGTCAGCTCCTAAGGCAGTCACACTTACTCACGAATTCAATACATATTGATTGGAAACTATGTGCCAGACACTGTTTTAGGGGCTTAAATATACAGCAGTAAACAAACCCCCCTGCTCTTACGGTCCTTTTATTTTGACAATAATACATTATTTTCACTGAGAGGTGCTCTGACTGCATAACATAGGTGGGCCCTGCTTCCTTTTAATTTCCCTCCCTAGCGTTCCTGAAACTAACTAAAAACAGTTGCATACATGGTCCTGAGTTGTGCAAGCATTTTTGTTCCACACCAGTGAATCTCCACTGATACCCACTGCTCACCACTGCTGTTGCCACCACGACCTGCCCACATGCCGGGGGCTGCCTTCTGATGCTCTCAAAGAGTTACCTTAAGGTAACTAAATTTTATTTTGGATTCCTCTAAAAGATCCATTAAAAATATGGAAATATGGATGCAGGGAGTTTATTTGGGAACTGATCGCAGAAAGCATAATAAGAAAGTGGAGAAGTGAGACCGGCAAGGACGGCAAATGGTACCAGGAAGGGCCACATGAGCGTAAGAAGTGTGCATGAGTATGAGGTACAGCTTATGCTGTGATGAGTGGGCCACTGAGGTGCACACCCCTGACGGCCCTCTGGAAATCTGCAATGAACCTCAGAATTACCCCAGTGAGGACAAGGAAACATGCTGTAGGAGAAAATTTATGACCTCAGGAAGGGAGATGCAGTCTTCCTGCAGGAAGCCATCCATGTTGACAGAGACATTTGGGGTGGGCCCTGGGAAATTGGTGAAGCACCCACAGGACAGAGCAGCTGCAGAGGCTTGTCTGCAGGCTGCACCACCCTGTGACCATGCTGAAAGGGGCTGGCACCTTCTTCCCAGTTCTGTGTCCTATGCTATTTCTTAGGTGCCACAGCAGTCCAGCCTGGTTCCTTGTGCCCCAGACAGCCTCAGGTAGACATAGGAACTGGCACCATGCATCTTTCCTCATCATGGTCTTTTTCCATCCCACTAATGAGAAAATTAATATTTTCAGCCAGTCAAGCAAAAAAAAAAATCCTTATTTAATTATATTTCCTGTGGTTCTACTGTTGTGTTTGATGACTCAATCTAGACGACACGCTTGCATACCAGTTTAGGTTTGGAATAGGGCCCTAATGTGGATGTGTGTGCATGTGTGTATACACTCTGTGCAAAATGCAAAAAAAAAAAAAAAAAAAAAAAAACCAATACATACACACACACACATATATATGAGGTGAATAAAATCCTATTTAATTTTATCATTAAAGACTGAAAGAACATAAGACTATAATCCAGAACAGATGCCATTTTTCCAAAGTTATGCACTGTAAACGATTTCTTTCTTGGGAGAATTTCTGCCACAGAGAAGAGTTTTAAAACAAGAACCTTAATAGTTGGCTGCTGTATAATAATTTGACTTGAGGACCTCATTTAATTTATGATCTTTGGTGAAATTTTTGAATTTATGCTCTTTCTGAAGGATGCAGCATGAATCGGTTTTTGCAATTTTAAGTATAATTTTTCCTGAACACTTACTGTATCTGACACTAGCTCTCAATTCAGAATGAAAAATAATCCCTCAGACGAGGAGAACTTTTGTCCAAAAGACCAGGCTTGCCAATTGCTCAGCAAGCCATCAAAGAATATCAAAGATCTAGAGGGCTCGAGACTTCCTTCCAGGCAGATTCCAGGAGTGCAAAAGGGGAAAAGAAAAACATTGTGCTAATTATTAGCACGATGTCCCCGAGAGAGGAAGACTGAGGAGTTTGCAGGTCGGTGGGATTCCAGTCTGTGCATTTGGCCTCTGTGCCTCACTCTGTCCTGTGGTCTCAAAGAGGAAATGCATTTCTTGTTCTCTGAGAAAAGAAACTCCAAAAGGAGAAGCTGAACATACTCCACAAAAAAATGAATACACAGCCACTCAGTATTACTGGAGCATCTCATTTGTCTGTCTCTCTTTTGGAAGCAATTAACCCAACAGATAGTCAGAATTTCTATCTGAGGTAGAGCATGCTGTTAAAAGTGACATCTCTGTGACCCTGAATTCTGAATTTGTTTCAGAAGCAAAGATGCCAACTGAATGTCATTCTCAGAGAGAGAAATTTGGAGTAAAAAAAGTGACGGAGCAAGGCCACTAAATTAGACCAATTTGAAAGCTTTGGAGGTGGATGAGGTGAGAATAAGTTTTGTTTTGGAAAGTGTAAGCCATTATCCAAATCAAAAATACAATATTATAATCCACTGTTATACAGTCAGAGTTTATAGGTCAGGTAATGGATTCAATTAAAGACTGTCTGAAAACTCCTACAACTCTCTCAAGTTAATTTCCCAAAAGGTCAGCTTCACATCATTTTGGTATGTAACCGTAAGTTATATTTTGGCTTTTATTGCACATTCTAATTGTTTCTGTGATTGTCAATCTGATTGTATCAGATACCTGGGTGTTCCCTAGCTGTCCAACCCCATCTCCAATCACTAAACCCCTGGCTCACCATCCTACAAATGAGTTGCTTTGTATAGATTTCCTGAATAAAGAAATTTTCCCATCTTTGTATGTGCTATTTCTTCTAAGCAGAATACTCTTTTCTCTGTGTCAAATAGTTAGCTTTTCATACCTTATCTCAACTCAAATTTTATCACCTTGTCGAAGAGGGCTTCTCTAATCAATCAGTATCATATCTCAGCCAACTATCTGATGTTTCAGCACTCAAGTTTGGCTCTTCTCCTGCACTCATCAGCCTTTACAGACATACGTTTTTGTGTACCCATTTATGATCAACACACTGCATGTCTCATGAGAGCAGGGTTCATGCTTAACTTGTTTTGAACCATAGAATCTAGCTCAGTGCCCTGTGTATGGTAGATGCTCCGTGTAATTTTTTAAATAATTCAGTGGCTACATTTATTTAAATTTTTATATAATGTGTGTCCTTTAACTTCTTTTCCACTCATCTCTGAGTTATAGCCACAGTGTCCTCAGCCCCTTCTATCCCTTACGTGTAGCTATGACTTCACAGATGCGCATTAGAGTGCAGCCCTGCATATATCTTGTTGTCAACTCAGTTCCTGCTAATAAAAGAAATATGAAAACAGGTGCCAGGAAGAAAACCTTGCCTTCTGAAATTCCCTGGATTTTGACAGTGTCAAGTTAGAAGAACACAAGGCAAGAGGGGAATCATAGAGGAAAACTTTGGATCTATTAATATATATGATAGTGGTCCAGAGAATTGGCTCCTTGGCAGACTTTGATATCATTCTGTGTGTTTTCTTCATTCATAATTCTTGGACTTGACCCTGTCTGTGTTTCCTATTTGATTGTTGGATACTTCCAGTGACCTATATTTCTGGCTATGCTTCTCTGCTCATCCATAGGCTCATTGAACTCTAGACTTATTATTGATACTCATCTTTAAGAGGTGAATTATTCTAGATTTTCTGGCCTCAATTTTGAAATCTCCTTAATAAGCCATTTGTGTTCCTATGTCCTTTAATTCTATCTTCCTTGATGTTCTTTACAATTTTTTTTCCCTCCGGATCCTGATGCAATTTGGTCACCTTTTATTGAATTATTTATGAATCAATGTAGAAATTGATTATATACAAGTGCTGCTAGCTGTGTCAAAATAAAGATGAATCAAAATTTTACTCCAAATTTTAAGAAGTATATAATATTCTAAGCCAGTATTTTAATGAAAGAAACATATAGATTGACAGAATGATTCAGAGACATACAGAAAGATAGATACATAGATAGATAGACAGACCTAGACAGAGATAATATGAGAGACAGATACACAGATGCATATTTATATCAATAAATGATCCAAAAAAGAAAGAAAATTCATGATATGTAAATGGTATCAACCAAGTGTTAAAAGATTTTATTAGGAAGGGAGGCATTTCTGACTCACAAAATAAGGTAAGACCACATGGAAAAATTAACATTTCTTCCGGTTCTTTCAAGATAATTCCTTAATCCAGTCTATGTGAGAATAAGACATTCTAGATTGAGGAAGCTATGAAGTCAGCCCTAAATGCAAAATGTACAGAATATGAAATATATGAGTTCCTTGTTTACAGCATGCTGTCCTGAATGAAGGAAAATAATAGAAATATGGTATAAGAGAAGACAGTGATTGTGCAGATAGAACTGGTGGATCTTGGCAACTAGGGGGTAAAAAGACAAAATTTTCAATTACAGATGACTGAGATGAAGATAATCCCATTGTTAGAGATTGGCAAGTCAGAGGAAAGCTGGTCTTCAGCATAGAGGCAAGTTTGATACTATTCTACTGAATTTGAGTCTGCTTATGTGTTTCAAAAGTAACATCCCGTCACCATCAGTAGAGAGTTTACAATTGTGGATGCAAAGATACAAGAGCATGACGTAGAGGGCAGGGACATAGGGAACAAAGACAGAGGATTCATCAAAGAAAAGATTGACAAGAGAGAAAAAAATCAACAAGAACACTAAAAGATGTAAGAAGGCCAAGAAAGATGAGGACCAAGACAAAATGTTTGAATGAACTTTGAATGAAGGTCACTGATAATTCTTGAGGCAGCCATTTCAATAGAATGATGATGGTAAAAACTGCAAATTTGGTAGGTGGCTGGAAAGAGAGCAGATGATAATAAAATGGAGACAGGAGTGTTAAATACTTGACATGTGTGCTAAGAGGTAAGAAGCAAATAGGATGAACAAAGTTTACTAAGGGTATTAAAAAGATCTTTTTCACTGTCCTGACCTTATATGTTCACATAGATATGAAAATGACATAGGCTTTCTATAATCTTTAGAAGTATCTAATACTGTTCTAAGGATCAAATAAATATAATGTATATGATGGATTACTTGATATTAGTGTTGGCCCAATTCAATTGAGTATATATGAATGTATTGATCAAATTAGGTTAAAGTGTATTGGGACAACCTCAGAAAGATTTTCCTCAAGAGATTTCTGAGTAAAGAATATGGTTCACATAATCACTTTGTTACTTCATATAACAGTTTGTAGGGAAAAGCTTGCTGTCTCAGTTTCTTAGGGAAAAGAGTACTCAAGGTGTGGTGTCAGAGCAAGGATTAAATGTATTAATACATCTTAAAAGTATTTTGTAAGTGGCAGAATACTGTAACAATTACTACTAATAAAATACTAGTGAGACAATATGCCTAGATGTGACATTTGCTTCTCAGAAGTAATTTTTGAACTCTAAATATTTCCCAGTTGCATTTAATCAGTATCTATAGACCACCCCAAATCATGCTAGATGCAATGTAGGACACAGAGGTCAACCTATCCTCCACCCAGTGGATTTACAATCTGCCATGGTGCTAGCCAAGTTTTGTAATTTTATGCTCAATTAACATCTGGTTAGAACTTGTTCAGTTAACAAAGTGCTCGCTTCTGAAGATAAATCATGGGACTCTTTCACTGCAGCTTGGAATCTTTCTGGTTTGGAATACTTTCTGAGCATAAAGACATTCTTTTCCATCTTAGTTTGCATCATCCAACTGGGTTCCTGCTGCGAAGTGTCATTATGATGGCAGCTCCCACTGAGAGGAACACCAGTCCCACTCCCTGAATGGAGTGATTGAAGCAGACAGACATTTCTGAACACTGCTTTTAAATGTGCCTTTTACAAAATCCATGAGTGTATTCTCATGTAATTAATATTTGCTTAACCACAATGATTTTTTTATGGAATCCATCTTTAAAGATTATTTGCTTTCAAGTACAAAAAAAAAAAAACCTCAAAAAAAAAAAAAAAAGATCATAATTTTCTCCGGTTACACTGTTGCATAGCTCATTAAAGTGAAAATAGAAAAGACAAGCAAACTGATTATTTTGCATTCTATAATTAAAAACAATTGACAGCTCTAAATACCTTTTAATTAGATTATGATGGCACCAAAGAAATCAACTTTCTGCTGTTTTTAAATATTAAACAGATGGAATTGGTATAAGACCTTCTGATGCTTTGTTTCAAACACTGCACACTTGTTATCCTCTCCTGGATCATGACAAATTTAGGTAAAGTTTACATTCAGATGTAAAAAAGAGTTTTTAAGGTCCAATAAATTTCCTTTGATCATAACAATGTCCAAAATTATGTTTTCAAAGCATGGAGTAAGGGAGCAAAGAAGTTACCAAAATGTGAAGTATATCAATGTACATTTGATTGATAATTCTGTTACCTTTGCATTATAGAAAAGGCAATGCTGCTAATTTGAGGACACATTTCTTTTTGAACTATTTTTCTTTCTTTACTAGGGAACATTTGTTCTCTCTGGTTCATTTTGTTCATGGAAACATCATGGGATTCATCACTGAGGCATGTTGTACCTTTGGTATGGGCTGTGTAGGTGATCTTTTTTGTGAAAATATGTAACCTATGGTGATAGTCTTTTTTATATATATATTACTTTAGGGATTTCTTCCATAAAGTGATCTTCTTATCATAATGAATGTTTTGCTATTTTTGATGCTCCATAACTTCTGCATTTTTTATTTATTACATTTTAGACTATGCCTTGAAAACTAGAACAATGTCAAGAAATGGGCAGTCGTATCATAGGTTTTGGATATATTCCTCCTTCATTTCCTCTCATATCGCTTTATAACTCAATGGAATTTTCAGTGCTAATAGAGGCAACTTTTAAAAAAAGCGTTAATAAAAATAGCCTTAAAACATTTGTACTTAAGAAAGCAAGATTATGGTTTTCTTATTTCCCTGTTTTCTGCTTTCTGGTAAATTGCCTCAGGTTAGTTCTATGAGAGGCAAGTATTGCCAACCAAATTGTGTTATTTGTTCCCAAATATATGTATTTTCCCCTCTATCTATTGCTTGTCTCCATATGGAGTGCAATAAAATGGAGCTGAGAGAGGATGGTAAAAATAAGATTGGGTGTTATCATGCCCAGATGGGAAGGGGCAGGGACCTGGTCTAGTTTGCAAGTACACTTGTCTTCACTTGTCACTGTGTTCAGCACTTGCATGTGGCACAAACTAAGACAGGGTCATCTCGATTCACTGTTAATTAAATGTTTTGGCTGGAAACCATATCTCCATATGGTAGAATGCACCAGTTTGAAGTAAGTGCTTCAAATTTGGTCACAAAAAAACAGCTGCCCACAAACATATGTCCTGCCTCACAAGCAGTCTCAAAGAATTTCAACTTAATGCAGAAGATCTTGGGCTTTCCTTAAGCTCATAGATAACCTTAAATACACATCTGTTCAAGCTACAGCAGATGTAGAACTCAGAAGAACGATGGAAAAATGAGAATGTATCCAGTACAGATTGTGGAGTCTATGTGGTTCAAATTCAGAAATATGAATGTGAGGCCACAACAATGCATTTGGGAGCTCTTGATTATAAATATTTATCTCATGAGCCAGAATTTTCTAACGTTAAGTTTCAAGTACTATAGTCAAAACCATGCATGAAAACAGTGGCTATCAAAGATACTACTTAGAGATGTAAAACATTTATTAAAAATTCCAGAGGACAATGCATGAATCGCAAATCACATTGATTATCCATAATTTTTTTGTGGGGAAGTGATAAAGGCTGATCCCTTTTAATGGATCATCAAAACATCTAAGATTAATTGAAAACAATTACTTTGCACTCTTTTACAGTTTATTTGGATATGGTAAATTCTGGGCATATGGGCTTTTCTTCCCTCTCCCTCTACCTAACCCAGTTCAACAAGGTCACCTGGCAGAAACTTTACTAACAACCAAGATGGGCCTTAATGGACCTCTGGTGCTTACACACAGGGAGATTTCACCCTTGAACATTGTCTTCTGCTGGATTTTACTTTAACCTTCCCATATAGAAGGGGACATCTTAAACTACTTCTTAGCACTGCTAGAGCAATTCTCTGTTGTGATTGCCTACTATGAACATCTAGCTATTTTCCTATATCTATGTGTATTTTCCACAATTACTTTTAAACTCTTATCTTTCATATTCACAATTTTAGAATCTATTAATATTGTGTGTCTAATTGCCTATGCTTTTCAATCTTGTTATAAAGGATAGCATTTATTTACCAATGGGGCAACGCTTTTATTTGATGGTAAAGTTGAACAGTGAAAGAACTATCTTCCTTTTGTAAATGTCCTAGTAGCCATTTTGTAAAACGCATCTGATATGGTACATTTTCAGAAATGGAGAGTTATCTTTCTGCCAAAGACTGCATTCATGATATCTCTTTCTTAAAAACAAACGAAAGGAAAGACTTGAAAACATTTTGAAAGCCAGTAAAACATTAAGTACAACACATAATACTTTAATCCCTCTGAAGGAAATTTGTGCTAAAATTACCAAGGGATGATATGTTTTAAGAATGCACATGGTATAAAACAACCAGCTTTGGAACAATTTGAACAGCTAGCCTACGGGTATTTAGGCAGATACATAGGCATTATATTTTTGACATTTAGTTATCCCCATTTGCAAGTGAGAAGTCATAGTTACTAGCATATAGTTAGCTTTGCATTATAAACATTTTTTGAAACATTTCAAAGAATTTCAATAAAACACAGAACACAGACTATGTCCATAGCTTATTTAAGCCTTTTCTTATAAACTTTTATGATGTTGCAAATAGTAACTAAAGCTTTATCAATTATCTTGTCCTGTCATCTCATTATTCGAAATATTTAATTAAAGAATATTTCTATGTCAAAGATTGATTATAGGTATTTTAATCAGAGGTTAAGCTATTAAAGTGGTTAGGCTGATTCATCTACTAGCGTGGCTATCAATAAAACATGTTAGCAATTAATTTTATCAGAGAATTGACGAATATGGAATGCATATAAATCAAATATATACTCAGTAAGTAATTTTTCAGTTTAACTTAAATATGATTGAACAATAACATTGCCAACATTAACAGGCTTGGGCAGAAATAAGTTTTCAAAGCTACCCTAAAACATAAGAATCTAATTTCTGATATGTTTCTAATTTATTAAATTGAATTTTCCATTCTTGAGCTAATTCACTTATAGCTTATTTTGGAACATTGTGCTTAGTGCAACCTTCTAAAAAGGAATGTTTACCATGCTTTCCTCTTCTTTTTGTTGCCAGAGATGAATATTAAAAAATTTCAGAATATGAAATGTTATATAATTTGATGCGAACATTAAGCCAGATTCAAAAATGGAATATAACAGACAGATTTCTCATCTATATAATTTTACAAAAGCACTTTCATTGTTTATTCACAACATAACACAATTTATTTTTTAGAATCATTCATATGAAGGTATCCCCAAATAATTCACAGTTGATTATAGTCAAGCCTATTTATCTACTCTTAAATTTTAACAAATATATTTTACTCAATTTCCTTTGAGGGCATTTTTCTTCTTAACATGAATATAGTGCTTTTGACAGCTTCTGGATTGATGGCTTTGTTGAATGAAAGCCTCTGTTTATCCACAGATGAGCTATGATATGGGTTCAGCAATGCTTAATTACCAAATGTCCACACTTGAGAAAGTATATTTGCTTTTCCACACATATTATTGGGCAAATCCAATTGTAGCCACTAGGAATTACATAGTTGTATAGAGAAAACTGATTTATTGTAATATTGCACATCCTAGTCGCTCTAGCAGCTCTCCAGGTCAGAAGCCAAGGGCAGAACATTGGAAACAGGAGCCCGGGGTTGGTTTACACCTTTTACATGGTAGCTAAATTTCTCACACAACTGTTTTAGGCTCCTTGACAATATTAACCTAGGGCTAAAACTCAAAGCACTACAACAAGCAACATTTTACATATGGTCAATCTAACATTTTCTTAAGTGAGTAAAAGTTTTCCAGAAAAGTTACTGAAATTAAGAATGAAATCCCCTCCCCTAAATGCAATTTCTATTTGTTTTATAATGTTGGATCAATAAGAAACAATGTATTTGTTAACAAGGATCCTAACTGAGTTATTCATAAGGCAAATGAAATAATATCTGTTAGAATCAAATATTTACTAAGGACATTGAAAGACCCATGGAACGAATGGGTGCCCATTCCTAACTTTTAATTTCAAATAACTAACCCTTATGTTTTAAGGTCCTAGTATAGACAATGCACTGTGTTTTGTGACATAATCTCCCTGCATTCAGAGAGTAATGGATTAAGATAAGTAAGCAAAAATACAAGTTAGATTGCCAGGCAAATTAAGTCAATGAAAGGTACAATGCATCTATGTATCTATCTATGGGATTATCTCTGCATATATCTATTTGCAACTGCATAGAATGGAAAGTTCCTGATAAGAAAATTTGCAGCGGGCTATTAGGATGAAGTTACATTCTTGATCTGTCTTCAAAAAGAACTGAATTCCAACAATTATTTCTATGTGGTAGTAAACAAGTATTTTGAGAGAGTCATTCTGTACTATTCATTAAGATATGTGTGATTTTGTTTCTGTACCTGAAATGGATCTATGTGAACAGACTATTTCAACAGAACATTGAATTATAAACTACCAGCAGCTCTGCAATGATGACAATATTCATTACTTTTGCTTACCTTTGCCAAAACTCATTGAGTGGTATATCTAAGACTTGCATATTGTGTTATACATTAATTTCAACTGAAAAGATAAAAAAGAAACATAACCAAATATTGATCTTTAAATCATATTTATAATCCCAGCAATTTAAGAGGCAGAGGTGGGAGGATGAGGAGGATCACTTCAAGCCAGGAGTTTGACACCAGCCTGGGCAACACAAAGAGACATTGTCTTTAAAAAATGAAAAGAATTAGCAGAGCATGGTGGCATGTGTCTTTAGTCCCAACTACTCAGGAAGCTGAGGCAGGAGGATTCCTTGGGCCCAGGAGTTTGGGGCTGCAGTGAGCTATGATCGTGCCACCACACTCCAGTCTGGGTGACAGAGCAAGAACCTCTCCCTAAAGAAACAAACAAACAAACAAAAAAACACAAATATTAAACTCTAGTTAATTATATGCATGCTGAAGTATTTAGGAGAAAGAAGTATACCAATGTCTGAAAGTTACTTTGTAATGCCTAAAAAGATAAGATGGATGGCTAAGAGAGAAAGATGTCTGATTAGGCGTGTATACTACAATGTTAACTGTAGAATCCAGGTGATGGCTATATGTGTATTTGCCATAAAATTGTTTTTCAACTTTTCTCCATGTTTAATGATTTTCGTAATAAAATGTTGCAAATGAGATACCTTTAAAATATTTTGCACCTGTTATCCCAGTAGGTTGGTCTATCTAGGGTCTACAAAACAGTATTTATTTTAAGAGATCCTAATTGTATCATACATAAAGTCAAGTTTTGGAACCATTGTCCCAAGATATATTTTAATTTTAAAAGTTCTTAATCATTTTTAATCTCAATGCCAAATTTTATCATTGACAACTTTATAGTCCTTGTAAATATTTTCCCATATGCTTTAGTATTCTGTCAATACTAAAACAGAATAAGCACTCATTAGTTCTTTGTTCTTGTACTCAGTGAACTCTATGTATGATAATATTTATATCTTCATACATTAGTAGGCTTTCCTAAGTAACTGCTTTTATTACATGAGATATCCTCAAAATGTTTCCCCAAAGAGTGTTTTAAGATGTGAGAAAATAGAAAGATATGCTTTTTTTCTTTTTGATTTTCATAAAGAATGAAAACCTTATTGAAAAGTTTATTTTAAAAGATTTGTTTTTTAACCTTCTCTTGTTAAAGATCATCAATTTTAATGATGTTTTCAAAGAATAAACTTTTTGTTTCACTGAAAAAAAAAAAAAAAGATTTGTTAGACAAAACTTATGTTTCTCAGCAATTCACTTTGGCAAGACTTTTTTTTTTTTTAATTTAATAAAATCTTTTGGAGCAAAAACTGGCCGCCTCTAAGCCATGACTCTCAATCTTAGGTCCAGATTCAAATAAAAGTAATCAAAAATCAATATAGGAGAATCACAAAACCTATCCTAATGGCCAAACCTGGAGCACAATTGGAACAGGGAGATTTTTGGCGAGCTTGGACTGATGTTAAGAAGACTGGGCTCTAGATGAGCTCCTGGTGCCCCAGACCTGTAGCAGCACTGACTAGAGTGGACATTTAGTGCTACCCTGCTCTCTGCAGTGGTACCTTCTGAGCAAGCAGCGGTCATAGAATGGGCGGCACAATCTCCGTGAATACTGCATACCCTCTTCTTGGGAACTCTCAGGGGTGACTTTGTGTGGAATCCAGAGATTTTTAACCATATGTGAATGGTCAATTTATTGTCAAAGGGTGAAATGTTTACCTTTTTATTGTTATTATTATAACTCTGGTGCACAGATTGATTTTTCTCTTTGTGTATACCAAGATACCATTATCAATCTACACAAATCTATCTTTATAAAAAAGATTATTTTATTATTCCAATTAATTCCTTTTATCTTTCCTATTCCTTTTATTTTTTCACCTCCCTGCCTCATCTTATGTATAACTCTTTAATATACTTTTTAGAGTTGCATATGCATATAGCTTTGAAAAAATATAGTGTTTTTTGTGTATTAATTGATCACATTTTGTCTTAGATCTTATTGTGTTATTTTTCTTAACCCTTTTTGCTATACGTAACACCATAACCTTTGATCTTCACATAGTATTACATCTTAGGCGGCTTCCCTAGAGATAAACAATCAGGCTATTTTCAAGTTCTAGAAACCAGGTCCCTTTAATGTACCTGTATAAGAGACTCCCCTCCATTATTCTAGTATTTTTATTGGAATTTCACTGACTTTATGGATTACTTTGGAGAGAATTGATGTTTTTCCAATGTTAAGTTTCTCATCCATGAACAAGGGCTGTTAATCAATTTTGTTTTCATTTTATGACCTTTACTAAAGCTTAAAACATCTTAAAACATCTACAATGTTTTAGAATTTTTTCCTAAGTTTATAGCTGGGTGTTATACAGTTTATATAATTTCCATCAATGTATTCACTGTTATTAAGTATCCTTTCAAGGACTGCTTTAACTGCTCCCTTATGGAAGATGATTTTTCTTTAATACAAGGGCTATTTAATATACATTTTAGTTTCTATACACATGGATTTTTGTAGTTACATTTTTATTTTCACTTTCTAATTTCATAGCATTATAGAAAAAGGATAGAGTCTCCATAACATTGAATCTTTGGAAATTTTTATACTTTCTCTAAGAATTATTCTATTAATGACTTTGTGAAGATATCATGTGCTAGAAAATAATGAGTATTTTCTCTGAAGTATAAGAAAATTCTCTCTGAGATTGTATAGTCAGGTAACTATGAAATATGATTGTCATTATAAACTTTTCTATTGATGCCTTATAAATTCGTTGCTAATTTGTTCTGCTTTCATCCTTTTTTTGTCAATGTAAAATTCTAATATTATTTTATTTGAGTTTATTATGTCCAACATATCTTTTCCCATCCTTTATTTTCAATCTTTGTTTATCTCTTTGATTTAAATTTTTCTTTTGTAGACAACTTATTCCTGAACTTTGTTTTTATCTAATCTGAGAGGCTTCTTTATTGATAAATTAAATTAATATAAGTTCATTGTCATTATTTTATGATAGAGCTTATTTCTACTATCTGTGAATGCATCATATTTAGTATGATTTTTCTATTTCTTCTTTCTTACTTTGTATTTGCTTGTACTGAATGCTATTTTGCTGGTCCGAAAACTATGTCCCATTTATATTCTATTAATAATTACATCTCTCATAGTAAGACTTATGTATTTTTCCTTTTAATTTCTAAAACTTATTAAAATATGTGCCTTTCTTTCAAACCTGAGAATGACTTGGTTTGTTTTCAGCTCATTCTGATCTTTCCTTCATTTGGAGTTTTAGTTCTAAACTTTTGTGGATATACTATTTTAAGTCATTGCTTATTTATAGAATCATACGTTTACTAATTTGTTATCTAAACTACACTTACTATAAATAAGTAAACCTCAAAGATTTATGTCAACTTTTGTGGGTGCAGTTCTTCCAAAAGTGCTTTAAAGTGGAGAGTTGTTCTTTATTTCAATAATTTTATTACTCATGCTTATATGAGTATATAATTGATGATATACTTATTTCACTTTTCTTTTAAATGATTGTGTAACTGGGAATATAATTGTAGGTTTAATGTTTTTTATTTATTGCTAGCAGTTTGCAAGTATTATTCCATGCATTTTTCCATCTACTATGCTCTTTTTTGTATGTAAAATGCTTTTGCTCCCTGGCTACTGACTTTTCTACTTATATTTGATGTTTTTTAATTTTACTGAACCATATTTATCTCTGTGTTTCTGTGTGTGTATGTGTATATTTTAACCTATCCTGTTTGCACTTTATATAAACTCTTTCAATTGGAAGCCTAAACTTTCTTCAATTCTATTTTTTTCTCTCTTTTTTTATTTTGAAACAGAGTCTCACTCTGTTGCCCTGGCTAGAGTGCCATGGCATCAGCTTAGCTCACAGCAACCTCAAACTCCTGGGCTCAAGCAATCCTCCTGCCTCAGCCTCCCAAGTAGCTGGGACTACAGGCATGCACCACCATGCCCGGCTAATTTTTTCTGTATATATTTTTAGTTGTCCATATAATTTCTTTTCTATTTTTAGTAGAGACGGGGCCTTCCTCTTGTCCAGGCTGGTTTCGAACTCCTGAGCTCAAACAATCCACCCGCCTCCCAGAGTGCTAGGATTACAGGCGTGAGCCACTGCTCCCGGCCAACTTTCTTCAATTCTAAAACATTCTCTGCTATTATTTTTCATATATATTTGCCTTTTAAAATTTTATTCTCTTCTTTTACTCCTTCTAGCAGGTCCTTTATATAGGTATAAAAACAGCTACTTCATTCCTATTTATCTTTTTTTTTTTTCAATCATTACTTTCACCGTTTGATCCTGAATGTGTTTGGAAGAATTTTTTTTTTCCATGATTTATCACTTAGTGCATTTTCTAGCTGGAAACATTCTTCTATTTAATATCTGCACTGACTTTTTTATTTCAATAATTATATACATTTTTCATATTCAGTAGTTCCACTTGGTTCTCTTTTTAATAACAAAACTTTTTGTTTTGTTTTGTTTTATATTTTCAATACCATCTCTTATCTATGTAGAGGTAATCAGTATTCTTAAGTTACATTAGTTTGTCTGGCTCATTAATTCTATTATCTCTGATGTAGATTCTTTAGTTGGTTCTTTTTCTTTCATAATGCTTGAGTCTCATAGATGTTTCCTTATGTAAATACACACAGAGAGAGACTCACGTACCCTTGGGATTTTTAGTTATCATGAGTTATTTTTATTTTTCATTTGTTATCAGTTATCATCATTTATGATTACCGTGGCTGGGGATGTGAATTTGGGACCAGGCAAAAGCCCAGGATCCTCACATGTTCTTGCAGGTGAGTTTAGGGAGCAAACTCCAGGCACGTCTCAGGAAGTGTAGTTTATGATGTTACAATCTTGGCTGCTTGCTCCATCCTGTTAATTTTCCCCACCACCCTTTCCCTATTGCCTATTTTCCTCCAGGAGATATTTTCCACCAGGAAATGGAGTTTATGAAATGGAATTTGAGGAGGTATCTGGGGCACCAACACCCACTTTTAGTTATATATATATTTTTTATCTCAGCTAGTCTTCAGAGAACCCCTGAAGTTAACCTTTTGTTTTCAGCTGATTCTGATGGGCTTTGTTGTTTTTTGCCTTTCTACATGAACAGGACAGGCAAGGATTACCTCAAGGTCAACTAGAGAAGAGAAAAAGGCACAGTTACAATAATTTCTCTCAGGAAGTCCCTGCTTATGATGTCTTGCTGTCTTTGTTTCTCGATTGTCCATACTCTCCAACCTAGAGACCCAGCCATCTTGTGTCTCTGTGGATGTTTCTACTAGACTTTGTACTTAGTTCTCTAAATCAGCCTCCCTTTTACCTTTGTTTATAACCAGTCTTGACCCAGAAATCCTGTTTTGCATTCAGAGATTCATAAGTTGTTTTTTTTTTTTTTTTTTTGCATACTTCTCGTCATTCTTTTTCCTGGTTTGTCATTTATTTCTTTGTTTATATAAATAGACACTGAAAGCCAAGATTATATTGAGTCTAGTTAAGACAAGATTTTTAAAAATAATTGATATTTTAAAGGCCATTCATAATTAAACTTTTGCTTGCCATGTCCATAAAACTACTTACAAGAAGCAAAATTTAACTCAGTTGGCTAAAATGAGAATTGTTCATTGGAAATACTGAAAAGGTGCAGCTGGGATTTGAATAGGTCCCTAGAAGAAGAAATAGTGGGAAGCCATCACCACTCCTAGGGTCAAAGAGATAGGGGAGGAGAGAAGCTACTGGAGCCCAGTAAGAATTGGGGGCATGGGGGATGGACCATCTGGGGGAAGCTAGCACAGGTCCTGCCAAAGCATCTGCATGGAATTAGGAAGGAAGTGAGGAAGTAATGCACCTCTATTCTTTCCTTCCCCCGCTCCTATCTTCTGCCAATGACAACCCCTGATTGAACCCAAATACCAGCCAACAGAGTAAGGAAGTACGGAGAAGCAGTCCAAAGGGGCAGCTTTCTGGGGTCCAAGACAGGTCACAGAAGGTTGACTAAGAGACCTGGGAAGAGAGTAAATTTAATATTGCCTGCATTCTAGCCTTTCTGAGCCTACCTTCAATTGCACCATCATTGCTTTGCACCCTTTAGCATTTCATAATGCTAGTTGGGAGGATTCTGGTAACTTTGTCATGGATGTTCTCCCCTCTGCCTCCTCAGAATATTTCCATTTGTCCTACAATGCTCCACTCTAAAAGCCGTACCTCTGTGACAGTCTTCTTTATCCCATTCCTCTGAGTTCGGTGGGCTGTCCACTGTTCGTACATAGCACTTATTTACTTTTATCACAACAATTTTCACATTTTGCCTTAATTAATTGTTGATTTTTCATTCTTCCTCTCACATCCCCCAAAACAGAGATGGTCTTTGTAATCTTTGTGTCCCCTGAAACTCCCATTATTACTGGCAGATGATAAGCGCCCAGAAAAATTTTCACAAATGAACAACATGGAGAATGAGTGTGTTTGAGAGTATCTGCTCCATGAGAAATGGATGAGGTGGGTAAATAGACCACGAGTGAACAAGGAAAATAGGAAATTGAGGAATTTAAAAATAAATGATGGTATAAGTGAGGACAATATAGAAGACAAAGTCAAAAATAAAACTGAATTGGGCTAACTTAAGTGGAAAGAGAAAAATCAACAAAATAAAACAAAAATACAAAAAGCTAAAATATACATTTTAAACAGTATGCAATTCAAATAAAGAGTTTTCAAATATTCTTTGCAATTGGTAAGGATAAAATACTAATTTAGAAATGGCTTTTTTTAGGTGATGACAAAAGAATTTTTTAATGTTAATTTATGTCTTGGTTCTTCGATTTCAGCAAATTTTGATCATTACATTTTCTAAATTGAGGGAAAAGTGAGGTTGGTACCATTTAAAAAATTTGTACCCTTATTTTGTCTTTGCAGCCAAACAAAGTTTACATTTAAACCTGATATTTGTTTACAGTTAATAAGGAGGAAAGAACATATGTTGTTGTTTAAGGGCTCTTGTGAATAATTTTCCCTTATTTCTAAAAATGTGACTGATATTTAAAGACTGACCCACTCATCTAAAGTTTAGATAATTCAAGGCAGATTTTAGAAGTGTTTCTTCACACTCAAGACTATTAAATATGAAAGAACATATGTCCATCCAAAATTCATGGTACGCATTTTGCTAAAATTTATTTATATAGTACAGCCAAGACACTTTGCTGATTTGATAATAGTTTATTTAAATAGCCACTGGTTTCTACATATTTCTACACACAAAGGAGAGAAAGAAAGAAAGAGAGAAAACAAGGAAGAAAGAAGAGAAAGAGTTTTAATAGGTTTTGTTATTATTTAGGTATGATAAGGTCAACGGATCAAAAGATGACTGCCATGGAAAAGATTGTTATAGTCACAGAACCCAGGAGGAGGGGTCATGTCACACCATAGGGGGCCACTTAGGCCAGCACACAGAGGAGGTAGACAGAGAGGGAAAATCTGGAGACAAGAGCTTTTACTGTGGTTTCCCCAGGAAGGAACAGGGGAAGCAAGGTAAGCAGGCTTACAATTGGCTAGGTTGACTAATTTCTGCAGCGTCAGGGTCACAGCAGCTCTCCTTGTTGTCTGGTACCTGGCCCTGGGATGATAAGGGAAAGTGGATAGTAACTCAGAGTGTAAGGGCCCAATAAAGGACTTCTTTTGGGGTATAGGCTATGGATTGATTGGTTTGCATATCAGAGTCATACTCATGGGTGAGTTGTGTACTGTCTCTAGAAACTGGCTAATCTTGGAGTGAGCTGTCTTCCTCCAGAATCAGCAAGGCCTCAGATATCAAAAAATCAGAATACAGAAGATGAAAGACATGGTTAATACAGGAAGGAAGGGAGGAATAAAGGAAGGCAGGCAGCACAAAGGAAGGAAGAAGTAATTTTTTTTCCGATATATTTTATTTTATTTTTTTGTTTTTCAGCTCATTATGGGGGTACAAAAGTTCAGGCTATATACATTGCCCATGCCTCCCCATCCCCCCGAGTCTGAGCTTCAATTGTGTCCATCCCCTAGATAGTGCACATCGCACTCATCATGTAGGTGTGCACCCATCCCCTCCCCCCACCCCATCCCCCCCAGTCAGAACTTCAAGCGTGACCATTCCCCAGGCAGTGCACATCGCACTCATCAAGTAGGTATACACCCATCCCTTCCACCCAGTCCCCACCTCTGTCCGATACCCAATTGGTGTTATTCCCAAATGTGCACTCAAGGAAACCAGTTTGCTGGTGAGAACCTGTGGTGCTTATTTTTCCATTCTTGGGATACTTCACTTAATAGAATGGGTTCCAACTCTCTCCAGGAGAACCAAAGAGATGCCATATCGCCATTATTTCTAATAGCTGAGTAATATTCCATGGTATACATATACCACATTTTGATAATCCATTCATGAATTGGTGGGCATTTGGGTTGTTTCCACATCTTTGCGATTGTGAATTGTGCTGCTATAAACATTCGGGTGCAGGTGTCTTTTTTATAGAATGACTTTTGTTCTTCTGGGTAGATGCCCAGTAATGGGATTGCTGGATCGAATGGTAGGTCTACTTGAATCTGTTTAAGGTATCTCCATATTGTTTTCCACAGGGGCTGCACTAGTTTACAGTCCCACCAGCAGTGTATGAGTGTTCCTGTCTCTCCACATCCACGCCAACATGTATTGTTTTGGGACTTTTTGATAAAGGCCATTCTCACTGGAGTTAAGTGATATCTCATTGTGGTTTTGATTTGCATTTCCCTGATGATTAGAGATGTTGAACACTTTTTCATATGTTTGTTAGCCATTTTTATATCTTCTTTTGAAAAATTTCTATTCATGTCCTTTGCTCACTTTTTGATAGGGTTGTTCGATTTTTTTCTTACTGATTTTCCTGAGTTCTAAATAGATTCTTGTTATCAGTCCTTTATCTGATGTGTAGTACTCGAAAATTTTTTCCCATTCTGTAGGTTGTCTGTTTACTCTCGTGACTGTTTCTTTAGCTGTGCAGAAGCTTTTTAATAAGAAGTAATTTTTATTCGAAATAAAAAAAAGTACATAGGGTAAGAACATCAGTAAATTAATATCCAGATTGGAGAAAGTATGTGGCATTATTTTCACATTGTCCCTACTTATATATAACAATATTGTGTGGTATTAAGAGCTCCGACTTTGGATTCTAAAGGAACTGGGTGAAAATTCTGGCATGTAATGCTAGCTGTGAGATTTTTCTGTGAACCTTACAA
Source organism: Eulemur rufifrons (assembly GCF_041146395.1). Lineage (NCBI taxonomy): Eukaryota > Metazoa > Chordata > Mammalia > Primates > Lemuridae > Eulemur > Eulemur rufifrons. The sequence goes on along the minus strand of NC_090989.1, from coordinate 213,287,841 downwards.
TCCTATAAAATGGAGATGAAAGTACCTTCTTTAAAAGATTGTTGTGAGATTTAAATGTGATAATGTGTATACAGTGTATTAAATAAATAGTAACTGCTTTTCTTTTAATTACTATTGCCTAAATACTTTGTGTTAATGCCCACCATCAATACAGATGATAAAATCATGTATTAGCTTTCAAAGTGAAGATACCTGATTACACAAGAAAGAAAAGGGTGACGTATGTCTTACTATTACTTTTCACCAAAAAATTTTTAATATATCTTATTTATAAAGGAAGGCCCTATCTCTACTAAAAATAGAAAAATTAGCCTGGTGTGGTGGCACGTTCCTGTAGTCCCTGCTACAGGGAAACTGAGGCAGGAGGATCACTTGAGCCCAGGAGTTTGAGATTGCAGTGGGCTATGGTGAAGCCACTGCACTAGAACCTGGGTGACAGAGTGAGACTCTGTCTCAAAAATAAATAAGTAAAAAAAAATGAAAATAAATAATCTAGTATAGAATGTTTTGGCATGAATAACTTCAAATGCTATTATATTTGTGATTTAAAGTATGTGATTCTGTGAGTCATGCATTCATAGGAATTGATTTGCAAAACTTCAGTTAATGACCTTGATTATTTGTCTGTAAGAAGAGAGGAAAGGTTATGTGAGTGCAAGTAAATTAACCTTCTATTCCGTACCTTACTGACTTCTTCCACACTGACAAGTAATCAAGGTTGTTTGACAGAAACGGCAAGTTGCAAGTTGTTTAGCTTCTCAGCTCTCCTGCCACTAAAATATGATGCCAGATAATTTGTTCCTGTTTAGTTCTGGCTTGATTACTTCCAGTTCCTTGAGATTTGAATTGATGAAGTTTTACTTTAGTTACATGGCAGTGTTAATAAATGCTGTCATGTTTATTAATGAGATGCCAAAATTGTATTGTTATATTTAGAGAACAAAGTCAAGTTCATGTACTTAAAGTAGTTGAATGTGATAAAAGGTTAATTAGACTTCATGACCTGTTTGGAATATGTCCTAGGTCTCAATACCAATATAACTTTCAATGCAAAATACCAAAACCTAGAATTAATTTATAACTGTATAGTAGCCTGTCATTTAAATAGTAAATGATTCTAACATCTCTTGAAGAAATTTTCTGGATTTAAAAACAAAAATTAAAAAAAAAAGCAAAGCAAAATAAGATTCAGTTGTGTCAGCCATGGTATGGTGTTATTTCCCTTGATCCAGTGTAAGTTTATTACATGAATATTTCACCCACACTGTATTCCCAGAATTTCAAATAGTTTTCATTGAAGGAAGAATCCTTAATCAGAGGCTTCTACTAATTACTCAGATGTATAATATGGAGATTTTAAAATACAATGGAATTAGTGAATAGTAGAATATATGCTGCAGAAAATTTCTCATTCAACATTAATATCTCATTTTTTCTGGGATAAGAGAAGATTATCATAGAAGACCCGGCAAGAACACCACTCAATGACTAATAATAATTTTTATAGGCAAAAATAAAATTGTAAAAACAAGCTCCAGGCATATTGAAATTAAAAAATAAAATTTTCCTCATCTAATGAAAATTTTTCTCAGAAAATTAAGAATTATTATTTTTAATCTTTCAGGCAAACAGAATGCAAAAAAAGTCAATATCCAGGCAAAACAGGTGGGATTATTTAAACTTCTGTGACAATAAAGAGACTCAAAGGGCTTCTAGTTTTTAAAAAATATTACATTACTTTTTTAAAAATCAGGTTTGGAAATAAAATGAAAACAGAATGTCCAAGGGGAAAATTATATGTAGCTCATAGCAATAATTATATTCCGGTTTTTCTTACTTTACTGGGGTATAGAGAGGTAGTTTTTAAAAAAGGGTGTATAAGTTTTATTAAATGAAAGGCAACATGAGTTTCTCAATACTACCATTCTGACTTAACAGTTGTATTTAGAAGAAATATGTAGTTAGCTTACTACAAAGAAACATCAGAAGAGTAAAAACTGTTACGAATAAGGGATTTTTCTCTCTCTGCTTTGTTATCTAATGCTCTTCTTTGACTGAAATCTCTACAATAACAGTGTGGATTGTCGAGTATAACGTGAATTTCACCTTAAGTGAGTTTTGGTAGTTTCATTTTAAAAAATGTGTCCATTTCATTTAGATTGTTGAATTTAATGGACTAAGTTGCTTACAGTATTCTCTTGTCCTTTAAATATCTGTAGGATCTGTAGTGATGTTTCTTTATTAATTTTTATTATTTGTACTTTGTGTTTTCTCTTTTTTTCTTGGTCACTCCAACTAGAAGTTTATCAACTCTACTGAACTTTTCAAAGAATCAGCTTTTAGATTGATTCATATCCTTTTCTTTTCTCTCTGTTCTAAATGTCATTGATTTCTGCTCTCATTTTTATTACCCTTTCTTCTATTTGCTTTTGATTTAATTTTTTCTTCTATTTTTAGTTTCTTAAGGAGGAAGCTTAGATAATTCACATGAAATCTGTTTTCTTTTCCAATATAAGCCTTTAATGCTATAAACCTGCCTGTAAGCACCACTTTAAGCTACATCCTCAAATTTTTGATGTCTTTTCATTTTCATTAAATTCAAAATATTTTATAACTGCTCTGTGACTTTTGAAACATGGATTATTGAGAAATATAGTGTTTATTTTCCAAGTTTGGAGAGTTTTCCCAATATTCTATGTAATCGGTTTTTAGTTTAATTCTATTAATATCCAAGAATATATTTGTATGTAGCCACCCCACAGAGACAAGATAGAGTCTCCCCAAGTTATTGGGTTGGATATTGGAACAGATGATGCCACACACACACCATGAGAATTTGAGAGAAATTTTACCACCAGAAAAAGAATTCTTGGAAGAGCAAAACAGGTGTAATCTGATCTGGAGGGAAATCCCAGAGTATAAGAATGAAGGGATAGAAGAGTGTTATTAAAGTAAAATAAGAGCCCTGGGGAATGAAGAATCTTCGCTGAAGTGAGGGGAAAACCGTGTTTATGAGGTGCCAATAGGCTTGTTGGTATGAGCAAAGCAGGGGCTTTTCTTAGAAATTGTAAAGCAAATCAGGAGAGGAAAGATGAGCAATTTAAACATTTTGGGATCTGGTTAGTTTTGTGGAATGGTATGCAGCAAGAGCAGGATTGGCCAAGATATATCCTTCTATGAGGTTGGCTGGAAATGAATAATGAGAGCTCGTGACTCATCTAAGCACTAGTGGCAAGCCTAGCAATTATTGCAGCAAAGGACCTGGACCATATGCTCCACAGTGGTAAATACATATCATGGGAGAGACTCTTCAAGACTGGAGGTTGCTTGCTACATGGAATGAACTGAGTTTTGGAGAAGGAAAAAAAATGAGCAGAGATGGGGATAGAGCAGAGAGCCCTGTATAGAAAATTGTGTGGGGTCAGCTGGGATATGCAGCTACAGGAAGTATGAAGGGAGTGGAAGTGGGCCCTGGCAGGGAAGGTTTGGAATTGTTCGTGAGTGATGGGATGGTGGTAACCAGGTAGGACAATGATGAAGTCTGGGTACCAAATGACAAAATCTGGAGAGGAAATGGAAACTTAGGATGGTTGCAGAAGTTGAGTGTGCCAGGCTTTAGCCTGGACTAGTAGAGCAGAGTAGACAGAGGGTAGTCCTAGACCCAAAACAGAGCTTCGGGTATTTCATTAGCAGCTCCTGAGAACATGCAGTTACATAATGAATCATCACGGATCTGAGCTTGGTGCTGTTCATACCATCAATAATATTTTGTAAGTATCAACAATCTTTTCTAGCAATATTGAGCATGTAGCCATGGTGTCATTGCATTTGTGTGGTGTGGTGAATATGTTACCTATTGGGGATGGGGTAGGAAAATGCTCTAAACAGGAAGCTAAGGTGATGGTTGCTCCAGTGACTTCAGGAATGAATCAGAGACAAGCTTTAATTTGATCTCAGTACCATAGCCTGAAGAGGTGGGGTAGTGGGGCAGGACTACAAGAGGAGAGTTGGAGGAAAAGAATGAGATTAACAAAATACAAAACAAAGCAAAGACAAAATTGGTCACTGGCAGTAAACTTGAGGTTACAATGGGGACAAAGTCATCATCTGGGTTGTATCAGTCAGGTGGGCTGAGGTGGTCCTCTTTCATGAATACATTTGTCAGCTGGGCTAAGATCATTTGGTGGTCCACTAGGCTGTCATGGAGTTGGTTGATTGTGAGCTTGTAGACTTCACTAAATTTATAATAAATAACCTTGCACCAAATTTAGTACCCTAAGACATAAAGGCTTGTTGATCGGGAAGGCATAGGAATGTATGAATGTGGTTGGATAGTGAAGAGAGAAGAGGCAGCTGTCTTATCCTCCTAGGGATATAATAATCCCCAAAGCTTCAACCCCACATGTAGCTCTAAGTCACCTCTTCTATTATGGTCTGACAGGTACTTTTAGAGGCAAAATCTGAAGTTAGGGACATTACTTCAAGTGACCTGACAGTAGGGCATACAGCTAGCGTATGCATTACCTTCTGTATCTTGCAAGTCCCTGTGGATTTAGAATAACCAATGGGAGCTGTTTTAATCACCATAAGAAAGTTTGCTGTCAGGGTGGAAATGGAACTGTGGTGGCAGCTAGGTTGGGCTTGGCTGTGGTGTTGAAAAGCCTGGATGAGTGTGGGTGACATCATGTCCAAAACATAGCCCAGTAGCTCCTGCATTGACAGGTGGATTCTGCACAATGGACAGTCGTGTCTCAGGCCCAGATTATTACCTGCACTATGCATAGCCAGGCTATGAAAAACCAAAGACAAATTATTTGTGAAGTGTGGATGTTATAGCTTGAGGAACCAAAGGGTTTCTAACAAGTGTAGAGTAGAGCATTGGTGTACTCATTCTGGATCCAGGTATGTAGGGGAAGTCTGCATTTCTTAACAGAGAATGCTTGTAGCAGAGAAAAACTTTATCTTAGCCTCACCATGCAATCCACACGATAGTAGATGTGGGTCCTAAAACAATAATCTTTACTTCCAGAATAAAGTAATCATTATTAATTCAATATCTTTTATAGCCTTACAATTTTGCTAAAGCTCATGACATAGGCAATTTATCATCTCAGGGTGTCAAAAAGTCTCTAGTGGATAGCCAAAGAGACATTCAATGATTAGTGGATCATAACTTTGACTTTGTATAATTTTAATAGTTTTAAATTTGTTAAGATTTGTTTTATGGCCCACCACATGGTCTATTTTAGTGAATGTCAACTATAAAGAATATGTATTCTACTGTTGTTGGGGGAAGTTTTCTGTTAGGGCAAATAAGCCAATTTGGTCAATACATGTTCAGACCCTCTATTTTATTTATTTTCTGTGTATTTGTTTTCATTCAATACTGAGGTAAGTCTTGAAGTCTTCAACAATAATTGCAGATTTCTCTTTTGTTTTTTTTCTAGTTCTAACAATTTTTACCTTTTTTACGTTAAAGTTCTGGTGTAGATATGTACACATTTAGAATTGTTATGCCTTCTTGGTGAGTTGAATCTTTTATCATTATTTAATATCTCTATTCATAGTAATATTTCTTGATTTTAAGTTTACTTTTTCTGGTATTAACACTGATGTGTGTATATGTATATGTGTATATGCATATGTGTATGTTTGTATGTGTATATGCGTGTGTGTTTTGGTAATTGTTTTGCTTGGTATTCTCTGAGGGCTGGGGACTGTGTATAGTGCCTTTGATTAATTTTGAAAAATTCTAAACTATTATCTTTTTAAATATTTCTTCGTCTCCATTCTATCTCTCTGCTTTTACAATTCTAGTTACAAGAGTGTTAGAACATTTGATACTGGCCCACTGTTCTTGAATGCTCCATTCTGGTTTTCACTGTTCACCTTTTTTATTCTTTGTGCTTCAGTATGGGTAATGTTGATTGACATATCCCCAAGTTCACCAATTATTTCTATGGATTTGTGAAATCTATCAATGGAACTATTGATGGCATTCTTAATCTGTTACTGTGTGTTTCATTTCAATTATTTTTATTACTTTCTATCTTGCAGATTTTATATGTGCTCTGAAATGTCCCATCTGTTCATGCTTGCTGTTCTCCCTTTTCAGCTAGATTCCTTAACACATCAATCATAGGTATTTTAAATTCCTTTTTTGATAGTTCAGACATTGGGGTCATATCTGAATCTAGTTGTGTGTACTGCTTTGTCTCTTGACATTGTGGGTTTGTTTTTTTTTTTTTTTTTTTTTTTTTTTTCTTTATATGTCTTGTAGTAGAAAGCAGGACATGGAACATTAGTTGTAAGAGAGTAGAAACTGAGGTAATTAATATTTATAACTGGAAAAGACCATGGTTTTTGCTTTTTTTCAATATTTCCTTTCTCAATTTTAGGCTTTCTCTTTGTACCTGTACCTCAGAGAGGGTCTTTCTCCTTGCTCTTGATATCCTCTCAGCAGTATCCTGCTATTAGTTATTAGTAAACACTTGTTAGCCTGATGTTGGGGTTGGGGGCAGTGGAGTGTGTGTCTCCTTATGTCACATTAATGGGGTCTTTTCAGTAATCTTGCATCTCGTGCAACAAGCAGGATTTTACTTTCCAGGCCTAGTACATTTTAGTGCCCCTTTCTCAACATAGAAGGGTTTTAATCTTGTTTCCTTTCCTCAGCTACATGACTTTTCACCTGTTCCCAGAGGGTGGTAGGGTTTGCTGCCTTTATGGCTTTTGTTCTGTAGGGGACATACAGGAGGAGGATCCAGAAGGAGCTCTGTGCCTTTCCACACTGACTGCTGTTCCCTCCTCTAGGTGTGGACCAAGGGGAACGTTATCCCAGGAACAACTCTAATTTTCTTCCAATCTTGCTTATGAGCCACTGGTGAGGTCCATGAAGAGAAGCCTGTGTGCTGTACAAATTCTTCTAATATTCTTCACTTTCATGAGAGCCCATGTTCAGCCTTTAGAAATTCCTTAAATTTTTAGCTGAATTCTTCTTACCAGCTTGCATGGTGTCCAGTGTCTGACATCTACCCCATATAACCAAGTGCTTGACTGCCATCTTTCCCTGTGGGCCCCTCTCTTTCCTTGAGTTTAAAGTTAGTTGTTTGCTTTACAACCCTAGCTTTCTAATGATTTCAGTAGGAGTTGTAATTTTGCAGATTATTAAATATTTTTTGTTGTTGTAGTAAGGGTGGGAATGATTCCCTTTCCACATTTTAAAAGGAAGTCAGAAGTTAAACATGTTTTTAAAAATTGAATGCATTTTCTAAATTCCTAGTAAAAGCCCACTATATTTTCAAATGTGCAATTAGAATAGTGTTAAGAACCTCTAAGTAATATGCCTTTAGTCAAGAATTTATACGAGGACTTTTACTGCTTAACTTTACAAAAATTTTCTTTAATAATTCTCTTTTCTGCATTTCTTCAGTACCATACTGGTATATCTTCAATCTCCTCTGAGAACTTTCATTTCAATTTAACTAGCAGTGAGACTATACCTTGTCAGTGGATCTATGCAAGTTAGCAGTTCTGGTAAGGAGATGACATTTGATTATTTTCTAAGGATAAGAGAAAATAGAGATAGAAAATAAGTAGAAAATAACTGTAAATGTGGTGTTATTTCCCTGTCTTGGTAGATAAAAACAGAGCAGAATAAATGATTTACCAAAGGTTTCATGCTATCATTTAAATTCTTTTGTAGGATGGACTTTAGTGAGAAAACTGCTATTTTCAAGTTAGAGTATATATACTTTGGGATCTCTTCACACTATTACAACTTCTTCGAGACCCAGAACCATAACTCTCCATACCAACCCCTTCAATATCAAACTCACGTACATGTATAACCCCAATGACATCTACACAGTGGAGAGTCCTTGAACCCATATTCCTACTGGATAATTGCATCTGTGTAGTCCAAGCTGGAGCTGGCACCTGCCTCAGCTGAACCAATCATTATCTTAGTCCTTGGAATTTAAAATTGAAATGCTGGGATTTTCCGCAGCTGATAGTTGGTTCTGGATCTGGGAGCACATATATTGTCTTTCCACTAGAAGAAATAGGGAGTGGGATTAATTAACAGACACTGTTGTTTTTCTTAAATTCATTTAAAAGGAAATTTTCCTATACTCCTTAAAAGCCGTAAGTGATATTTTTCTCTGTGTTAATGTCCTCAGTTACAGCAGTCCAGGATTATAAATCAATGCTTCAATAATAAACTATGAACCAGTGTGTGTGAAAAGAAAAAGAATAGGCTTTAACTATTTCTGCTGAAATTCTACCAGGTTAATGAAAATAAAAGAGAGAAAAGTAGAAAGGGGACAAAATCCTTTAAAAGAAAATGTAACAGATAACGCCCAGAGCTATTATTGTCCCGCTTTATTTGTCTAGGCTTCCTAACCCTCTTGATGGGCACTTCCACTCTTAAAGCTCTCTGGGAAAAGCACTGAGATTATTTAAGTTCCTTCTTACTCCAGTCACCTCTTCACATGTTAGAGGCTATAACAATTGGCTGTGATTGAAATCTTTCCAAGCTACATGAACAATAACCAAACACAATGACAATGTACATAATGGGCATAAAAGAGGCAGCATTGTTAAGTTTTCATGTGATTTGAATGGAGATGTTAATACTAATCATCTGCTTTTATAAGAGGTTTATGTGGATCTTTTTTGTTTGCTTTTTCTTCCTCCCAGTGAATGTTTTCTTTTTAGTACCGTGCATGTTTTATGAGTTGTGATTTATTTGTGTGGTTGGATTTGATTTATTTCTGTGATTTTCTACAGTTTTTAAAATCTGATTAAGAATGGGGTGCAGGACATAAACTGTGTGCTCTGCGTTGTCGGCTCCCCGGCCAATCTTTGACGACCTTGACCGAAGGGAAGTCTAATGGTATGCACTTATGTTTTGCTATCACACGTAATTTGGTGCCATAATATTTCATTCATAGAAGCAGAACAATTTTCATTCTTTATTGTATACCTTGCATTTTGCAGTTCCTATTGCTTGGCATCCACATTCTACTAAGATGACTGGTTTGAAGCAATTTAAGGACAAAAATACTTTAGCTTTCTGAATTTATTTATGTAGAGATAAAGTAAAAAGCTGAAAGACAAATATGGCAGCCAAAACGCATTGTTTTCTTCTAATGATCCAATGTCATCTTTTTATACCTTTAAACTTTGTAATTAATATTATCTTTCCAGCCAGAGGTAAAGGAGTCACTTATAGGTAATGGAGGATTCATGAAATATGCAGCAAGTCCTCCTGGTGAGTTAATCAAAGATTAGGAAAGAGCAATCCCAAGATACCTTGTTTGTGAGTACAAGCAATTTTATTAGGAAGAAATCCATACATGTGTCTGTGTAAGGGGTGTGTGTGAGAGAGAGAGAGAATGAATATCCATGGACAGAATCGTAGTACAGAAGCTGTCTCTACTGTTTCAGATATGTTTTGGGAAAATGAAATTCCCCGAAAGTCCTTATCTATAGGGAGTATCAGTATTTGGGAGGCACAAGTATCAGTAGCTCTTTCTTTTTAACTTCAGGAAAAGAAGATGGAAAATTAGGAAAGAGGATCCAATTGCAGTCAGTTCGTACCAAGGGAAACAAATAGAGAAAATCAGTAAGATGTCACATGCAGACATACACATGCATACTTCTTTCCTCCATATATTTGTCATTGTACTCTACATTTCTAGGTTAAAAAGTAAGGTCACCAAAACCAGATAAAGACATTACAAGAAAGGAAAACTACAGACCAATAGCTCTTATGAACTTATTTTTATGTACAAATCTCAACACAATATTTACAATGTGAATACAACAATGTATACAAGTAATTATATGCCACAATCAAGTAGGATTTATCCAAGGTTTTCCAGCCTGGTTCAACATCTGAAAATTGAGTAACTTATTCCAACACATCAACAAGCTAAAGAAGAAACATCACATTAATATTAATAGATGCAGAAAAAGCATTTGACAAAATTCAAAATTCATTGATGATAAAATATCTCAGCAAACTTGGAATGGAGCTCTTTCAACTTGACAAAAAATATCTGTAGAAGATCTACAGCTAACACCAAACTTAATGGTGGAAAACTATATTCTTTCCCTCTCCGAGATCTGAAATGAGAGTAGGAAGTCCTCTCTCAACACTTCTATTCAACATTCTATTAAAAATCCTAGCTAATTCAATAAGTCAAATAAAGAAAATAAAGGTACATAAATTAAGAAGGAACAGATTAATTGTCTTTGTTCACAAATGACATGATTCTCTATGTAGATATCCCATAAAATCAACAATAACAACACAGCAACAACAGCAACAAATTCTAGAACTAATAAACATTTATAGCAAGGTTGCAGGATAGAAGGTTGGTGTACAATAGTCAATTGCTTATACCAGCAATGAACAATTAGAATTTGAAACTAAAAAGCACAATGTCATTTACATTAGCACTAGAAATATTAAAATAATTTGATAAAAATCTAATAAAATGTGCATAGGGTCTATGTAAGGAAAACCACAAAACTCTGATAAAAAAAAATCAAAGAAAATCTACATAAATGGAGAGATAGTCCATGATTATTATATTCCATGAATAGAAAGACTCAATTTAGTTAAGATGTTAGTACTTCCCAAATTGATCTATAGATTTAATACAATCACAATCAAAATCTCAGCAAGTTATTTTGTGGCTATCAGCAAAATAATTTTAAAGTTTATATGAAAAGGAAAAAGATTCAAAGTAGCCAATACAATACTAACAAAGAAGAACAAAGTCAGGGGACTGGATGATAGTATTCGACTTCAGGGTTTGTTATACGGCTATGATAATAGACACAGAGTGGTAAAGAATAGACAAATAGATCAATGGAATAGAACAGAGGCCAGAGTGATTCTTAGGGCAGTGAAACTATTCTATATGAAACTGTAATATTGTATACATGACATTCTGTATTTTTCAACAGTTACGGAGCTATACAAGAAGAGTGACTCTTAATGTAAACTATGCACTTTAATAATAATAAATCAATATTTTTTCATTAATTATAACAAATGCACCATACTGATGTAACATCATAATTATAGAGAAAAACTACAGGAGCATACGGGAACTCTTTGTCCTACCTGCTCAATTTTTCCCTAAACTAAAGCTATTATAAAAAAATGAAGTCTATTAATTTAAAAAATGTGAGGGCATAAGTTAAAATGTGGGAGTTGTCCCTAAAACCTCTCTCTCTCTTCATACCCACTCTCTGCTCAATCAAACCCAGCCCAAAGATTCACTGCCCTAAATTACTTTCAAATTAGTTTACTTCTGTTTTTAATTCTATCGTCATTTTCTAGCAGAGATCGTCATCACTTCTACCTGGATTTGGCAGTAACTTCCCAGATGTTACCTCCTACCTTTTTGTCTTCCAGTCCACTGCTCAAAATGTTGACAGAGTGATATTTCTTTAATACAAAATGTATCACATCACTGTACTGCTTAAAACCTTTCACTGTTTTTCCATTTCCAAACTTCTTTCCCTGCCTCATAAGAACCTTTATCATCTACATTTTGTTTACCTTTCAGTTCTTTCCTTTGACTACATTCGTTCTTGCCTTCTAGATTCGAGTTATATTGAACTTTGCATAGTTCCACCAGAGCCATGGTCTGCACTGTCTTCTATCTTAATATCTGATATTCTTACTGCTTGAATACTTCTCTTGCCATTCTTTCTTTGCCTGGTTTATGCTTTGTCCTTTGGAATTTACCTTGGATACTACACCACCTAGGAATCTATTCCCTACAAACCTAAGCTAAATATCCCTCCTATGTTACCTTGACTTTTCCTTAACACAAAATGCAAACTTCTTGATCTGTTCTCAATGTCTGCATTTGATCATAACCTTTGCCTACATATGCACTGAGGTCATTCCAGAATCTTTAGTATAACAAGCTCTTTGTTACATACTTATTAAAAAAAATAACACTTAGAATCAGCCCTAACAATGTCACAGCTAAATTCATGTCATTAATGAAAACCAGCCCTCATTTTTTGTTAATTTGGATGGCTTAAATGAAAACCCAAAGAGCTGAATCAAGTATTAGAATGGTAAATTCTTCTGACTTGCCAAGACCCTCCTGATAACTCAGGTAACTATTTTGCTAACAATTTTATTGAGATATAATTCACCCATTTAGAGTGTACGATTCAATAGTTTTTTGTATAGTCAGAGGTGGATGACCATCACTGCAATCAATTATAGAACATTTTCATTATCACAAAAAAAATTCTGCACCCTTTAGCCATCACCCCCCAGAGTCCTCCCCTGCCCTCAAACCCCAGGCAACCCACTAATCTACTTCCAGTTATAGATGTGCCCATTCTAGAATCATATAATATGTGGTCTGTAATATCAGGCTTTTTCACATTTTCCTGTTTGTAAGGTTCATCTGTGTTGTCCAAATAACTTTGGATGCTTTAGCTGTATATCTTGGAAGTTTTCAACAATAGAGCTAGCCAAAACATAGCCAAATCTAATCTATTCATCAAAACAATTTTCAATGTAATAATTGACATTTATTTTATTGGTCAATGTACATTGTATCAAACATATTTTATATGAGAAAGCTTAAGGTTTATCAATGGCTATGAAAACTTTATTCTTTACGTTAGCCTGGCATTTCGGGCATTTCAAAACTACATTATACTCCATAAATAGGATGTAAACTTTCCTTCACAAGGGTTTACTTCGGTATATTGTGGAATAGAATAGCACTAGAGAGATGGTATTCTGTCTGCAAATATATCTACAGCTATTGGAATTGACTATTTAAATGTATGTACCGGGAATATTATTTGACTAAATCTTGTTCCCTTACAGAAACAGTTCAGCATGCTCTTGGAAGCATAAAGGCTGCCTTTGTTTGACAGAATATGGTATTATCTTTTTCTAAAAGTTAGTGATGAAAACACAGAGAATGAGTCTTAAATTTTGATGAAGTATACATTTATACTTCAGAGCATTTGTGAACAGTTGATTTACTGCTGAGAAAAAAATATTAACAGCTCAGTTTGCTTCATTATGTGTGTAATAAAGCAACTAATGTTCTTTTCCTCCCTTTTGTAGAAATGGTAAATGAAGATTTGCATTCTGGGTAGAGCTTCCTCTTGGGGAAGCAATAGAAGCCTAGACTGACATTCCCTAAGCCCCAAACCTTGTTAAAAGCGGTTTCAATCCTGGGGACCTAATGCACTGATTGCTTCCCTAGAAGGAGTCTCATTGCCTGCTCCATTCGGTCCTATTACTGAAGGTCTAATTACATCTATTATGCTGTTCAGTTTCACAGAAGGTTGAGAAAGAAAATGAGAGATATTAGGGGATGGGATTGGGGGCGTGTAACACACACTCACATACACACACACTTTCTCTCTCATGTTGTGGCTTCTGAGAACTGCACCCGTGACCCAACTGGAGAATTTGTGAAATTATATCTAAACTATCAAGTGTGTTAGTGTAACAAGACAAAATGGAGATGATTCCAATGCCATATGATTGCCCAGGCAACAGAGATCCAATTACACTGTCAAAATCTGAGGTCCTGGAGCTTAAAAGCCCCATAGGACCTGTTTGCAGCCAAACACTTCTTTTCCCCATCAGTAAAAGGGCAAGTAAAGCATTTTTGATGCCATTGTAAAGTGTGACTTACATTCTGAGCTCCCCAGAACCTTTTCTAGCCTACTCTTTTCCTGTATAGTGCAAACAGTATATGCTTATGCTATGCTTTTGTGTAGCCTAGATGAAAACTGTTATCATGGCCCTAATAGAGCTCAAAATGGAAAGGGAGAGGGGACAGAAGGGAGACTCATTATTTTTTAAATGGCTTCACTTTTCCCATAGGAATCTTATATATCCCACTTAGCAGAAGCTCATTCCAGCACTGATTAAGTGGGAAATACACAGAATCTCAAAAGGTCAGATCTATAATCAGCTGTCCTCAGGGGTTGACATGGAAAACTTCTTAATACAACTTGAATTTATTGCCATCTTATAAGAAAGTGCAGCAAATGATAAGACATTAAGAATATATATTATATATTAAATATTACTTAATATATTTAATATATATCTTAATATATTTAATATATATCACAAACAAATATATTTGTGTATGTGTGTTAATGGAAGATTCCTACCTGTCTAAACTCATAGTGAACTGGTTTACTTGAGACATTTATAGGCAATCTTATGGTATTTATACTTTATGTTGTTGATTTGTTTTTTGTATTTTGAAGACTTTGAAAGTATAACATATTAAGTTTATGGGGAATGGTTCTGTATTTATTTATGAGAAACAATTGGAAAATAGGAGTCTAAAGCTGTATGACTGAACGTATGTAACCTGCAATTCTGTATCCCCCATAACAATAAGATGAAATAACAACAACAAAAAAAAAATAGGATAATAGAAACGAGGAAAAACAAATACAATTCTTAGTAAGTTGCTAAACTGTGTAACTGCAAGCCTGTGATAAACACGTCTTTGTGAGAAGAATATACTTATGGAGCCTGATGGCTTAAGCTGGACAAAGCCTGGTTTCTTGTCTCCTTAAATGCATTTTTACTTATTTTAGTAAAGAACTAATAGTCCATATTTCATTAAAAAATGACTTTGGTCAAAAGCTGAAGGTTTTTTACCCATCATACCTTAAAATGTCATCTCTATTTATGTCCTTACATAAATTTGTAGTCATTTCTATCCCCTTTATGCTGAGAGCAGCACCCAAATACAAAATGTTAAATCAGTCATGAACCTGCACACTTGCTTATCTGAGTGGAAGAAAATAGATTGTTCTTCTCTTCTCGCCTTATTCCAGGTAGTTATTAAGTTAAGCCTGGAAGAAAATTGACCTTGGAGTTGTCTTGAGCTGTGAGATTGAGAAAAGGTGTGAAGGCTTCTCATTTAAACATTATTCCACTCCCTTACTTCCTGGGAGACAATATAGTCTTACAAGAGTGATGGAAAGGAATTGATTTAAGTGGCAAGGTGGGATTTTTTTTTTCCATGACATTGACTGGTTTTTCCTTATCAGGGCTTATAAAAGCACTTGTCATTCCTATCTTTTCCCACTTCCTGAAGAATAAGAAAGGAGGAAGAGAGACCCGGAAGTAGAGCAGGGGTTTCCCACCTCTTCTGCTCACGGGAAAGCCAGGAGAAAGTACACAGCAAGTGGAGACATTGAAGAAACGAACTTCTGTCTTTTGTAGTTCTGAGTATCACAATGAGTAAGAACACAGCACTTCTGTTTGTGAGAGATGCTGAGAACACAGCAGCCAGGAAGTGGGAGGAGGATGAGAAGGAGCTGCTCCTGGAAACAGGAACACACCCTCGCTGACTCCACGAGGTGGAAATATGGGAATGGATTGGCTAAGAGCACGGGGCAGAATTCACTTAGCTGGGTTTGAATCCCAACCATACGACCTACGGAAACCTAGTTAAGCTCTCTGGGCCTCACGTTTCGTATCTGCAACATAAGGATAATAATTGTAGTTATTTCCAAAGTTTTGAGGGATAATTAAATGAAATCATAAATAAAGATTGATGAGCACAAAGACTAGCACTTAGTAAGTGCTCATTAGAAGTCAGCTGCTGATAGTATTAATGTTGAGAGGCACAGACATTCTAAAAGTGACAAAAATTTTTCCTGTGCTAATCAACAATGATGATGATGAGAAAGAATAATTGAAGGTGTTTGCTGAGAGGTACAAGTGATTTGGCCAGTTGGCTTGAATAGGTCAAAGGGTTCAATAAATTCAGGGATGTACTTCTAAGGAAATAATTAACTGAAGAGCTTTCAACGGTAGATTTCATGGAGGTGTGTATTGCACTTCCTTTCCAACCAAGTAAGGATTGGCTTCTAATGGAAAACTTATCTTGAACTGAAAAGAATGCGTTTGTTTCATTTTGTTTTTGTGGGGATGCTCCAGTCTGTTTGCTGTCTTTTTTAAAATCAATTTCATTGTGTATATTTGAGGTTTACAACATGATATTATGGGATACAGATAGTAAAATGATTACTATAGTGAAACAAACTGACATATCTATCATCTCACATAGTTACATTTTTGGGACAAGAGCAGCTACAATATATTTATTTAATAAAAATCCCTGAAACAATGCAATTTTATTAAGTTAATAAAAAGTTTTTAAGTCCTTATGATGTACTTTAAGCCTCCTACAGACCTGCTGCTTTGTATCCTTTGACCTACATCTCCCCATTTTCTCCTTCTACCCTGACCTTGATAACCACTGTTAAATTCTCTATCTCTGTGTATTTGACCTTTTTTTAAAAATAAATTCCACATATAAGTGAGATCATGCAATATACTTCTTTCTGTGTCTGACTTACTGCACCTCGCATAATGTCCTCTAAGTTCATCCATATTGTGACAAATGGCATGGCAGGATTTCCTTTTGTAAGACTGAGTAATATTGTGAATAATGCTTCAATGAACATGTGACTTCAGATATCTTCATGAGATGATAATTTCATCTCCTGTGCGTATATACCCAGAAAAGGGATTGTTGGGTCATAGGGTGAACACGTCATAATACCCAAAGCAATGTAGTTAACCCTTGAACAACATGGGTTTGAACTGTGCAGGTCCACTTACAGGCAGAATTTTTTCAATAAAAGTTACATACACTGTGTGCTTGCCTCTCTTGCCTCTCCTTTCAGTTCCTCCACCTCTTCCACCTTTGCCACCCCAAGACAGACAGGCCAACCTTTCTTCTTTCTCCTCCTCCTCTGCCTCCTCAATGTGAATACAGTAAGGATGAAGACCTTTGTTATGATCCACTTCCACTTAATAAATGGTAAATATATGTCTCTTCCTTATGATTTCCTCAATAACATTTTCTTTTCTCTAGCATATCTTATTGTGAAAATATAATATATAACATGCAGAATATGTGCCAACTGTTTATGTAATTAGTAAGGCTTCCCTTCAACATTGGGCTATTAGCAGTTATGTTTTAGGGAGTCAAAAGTTATATGTGGATTTTCAACTGCATGGGGGGTTGACCCCCTTAACCCCTGCATTGTTCAAGCATCAATTGTATACAGATGCAACACAATAACTATCAATATTTCAATGGCATTATTCACAGAAACAAAAGAAACAATTATAAAATTCATATGGAAGCACAAAAAAACCTGAATAGCCAAAGCAATATTGAGAGAGAAAAACAAAGTTGGAGGCATCACATTCTCTGATTTAAAGTTATATTACAAAGCTATAATAATCAAAATAGTATAATACTGGCATAAAAACAGAAACATAGAGCAATGAAACAGAGAGCCCAGAAATCCAAACATATATGGCCAACTAATTTTCAACAAGGGCACCAAGAGGACACAATTGGGAAAGGATAGTCTTGTCAATAACTTGTGCTGAAAAAACTGGATTTCTACATGCAGAAGAATGACATTTATATAAATTTGTGTAAAATTTATGTTGGAATCTTATCTTACACCATACCAAAAAAAAAAAAAATCAAAGATATAAACTTAAGACCTGAAACTATAAAACTCCTAGAAGAGAACATATGGAAAAGCTCCTTGACATTGGCCTTTGCAATGATTTTTTGGATATCATACCAAAAGCTCAGATGACAGAAGCAAAAATAAGTACATGGCGCTACATTGAACTAAAAAACTTCTGCACAGCAAAGGAAGCAATCAAGAAAATGAAAACAAAACCTACAGACTGGGAAGAAATATTTGCAAACCACATGTCTGATAAAAGGTTAATATCCAAAACTTTTAAAGAACTCTTACAATTCGATAGCACAAAAACAAATAATTTATCAGCAAAGGACATAAACTGACATTTCTCCAAAGACGACATAAAAATGACCAACTATGTTAAAATGTGCTCAACACCACTAATCATCAAAGAAATGCAAATTAAAAAGACAATAAGATACCACCACACACCTGTTAAGATGGTTATGATCAAAAAGGTAAGAGACAGCAAATTTTGGTGAGGGTGTGGAGAAAAGTGAACCCTACCACACTGTTGATGGGAATATAGATTGACGCAGCCATTATGGAAAACAGTATAGAGGTTTCTAATTGAAATTGAAAAGAATGCTTTTGAATAGGTATGAATATCCAGGAACATACTAGTTTTATTTAAACATGTAAAAATTTTTAGGAGTTCTATAGTTCCAAAATAAGCTTATGAGTTTTGTAATCCTGGCTGTGGTGGTATCTGTTAACCTAGGGCTGCTATAAAGTGTCCTTGAAAAGTCCTCAACAAGTCTCCCTGTCAGAAAACAGGAAGACAAAGATTCAATTATATACTTGTTTAACAATCTTTTATAATTATTGATATGGAGATTGCTCACAAAGAAAAATTGTAAAGGATATGGACAAGTCAAATGGAGTTCTTTTGTCTGTTACTGTCTGCCCTGAAAAAATAATGATCTATGATCATCAGTGTGGGCAGACTAGATATCTTAAATCAGCACTAATTCATGCTAGAGGAAATATAATGCATAATTTCTCTAATCTATGTTTTAGCACAATTATTTGAGAAATCAACATTTATGAATAATCAACAAATTAGTAAATTGCATTTTTACATGTTCTGAAAATAACTTTCAGTTGTGAAAAGCACAGAGCACAGTGGGATTTTATTATTTTATTAGTATAGAAAAATTGCTTAAATACCACTGTCCTGCATTTGAACATAGCCCTTATACTAAAGCAAGTCTTAACTTTCATGTATTTTTTGAGGGCCTACCATGTAACAGGTACTGTTCTAAGTGCTGGAATTCAATAGGCAATATGTCTCCTAAGATATATATTCTAATGGCGGGAGACAAACAATAAATAAACAAAGGAGTAAACAAACAAACAAGGTTGCTTTGCATTGTCATGAACATGATAAAGGAAATATCCAACTTTGGCTTAGAGGTGCTGCTTTAGGAAAGGCTTCCGTAAGGTGCCTTTGAGCTGAGACACAGAGAATGGAAAGGAGCTGGTCACGCAAGGGAACCCTGAGCTGGTAAAAGCTCAACATGTTTGGAGGAGGAAAAGGTGCCAAGCATGGCTGAAGCACAATGAGAGAGGGAGAGTAGAAGCTGAGGCCTGAGAATTGGCAGGAGGCAGGAAGATCAGCTGGGCCCTGCAAGCCATGGCCAGGTTTAGGATTTAGAAGCTGCTAAGTAACGTGCATGTGTGTGTGTGTGTGTGTGTGAGAGAGAGAGAGAGACAGAGAGAGAGTTCAGCTGGACAACTGAATTACTGGTTTCCATTTTTTTTACCACCCATGTGTTTGCATCCAGGCAGAACTACCACAATTAAGAATCAATCATAACAGCTGGGAAAGCTGCACATTGCAAGTGGAGTTCTTCTCTTAAAGAAGACAAGCTAGTTGAGACAGAGCTGTTTTCACACAGACACGTACATGCACACACATACACCCATATGCTGTATTTCTGTACATTTATTTTTTTAAGCGGGGACATGATTTTGCTGAAATTCCATTTTAAATTAGCATCTTGACTACGGGATGAACAATGGGCTGTAGGAGGGCAATCCTGGGAGCACGGAAACCAATAGGAAGCCGTTGTAGTTCCTAGGCAGGAGAAAGTGACGGCTTGAATTAGGATGGGAACTGGGGAGATGGTGTCATGTCTCTACACAGATATATAGATATATATGTGCATATCTATATATTAATATATGTGATATATTTTGGAGGTAAGACTCATGATGGATTGAATATATGGATTGAGTCACAGGAAAATTAATGTGGGTTGTGGTACAAAATAGGCAGGGAGCGGGTGGTTGTTTAACATGACAGACTTTCGTTGAGGAAAAAAACACTCTGGCCTTCCATAAATCACTGTAGCATGCAACGTCAGGAACTCAAAAGGACCAAAAAACCCCATTAGCACTCAACCATAGCATCTCCATAATAGACATATTTAACAAAACGACATTAGTGCTATTCATTTTCCTTGTTACACATATTTGAAAAACCAGGCCAGAGAAGTACAAAATAGTACATATGGTGTTATCACATTGTTACTGAGAATACAGGAGAAAAAGCAAATCAAGAGCAGCCTGCTCTACGAAGGTGGGAGGCAAATGCTCTCCATGTTCCTTTAAACCCTCAAATCTCCTGTGCTGCCTTTTCCACCCACAGCTGCATCCCAATTTCTAATAGGTGCATTCACTACAGGGGCCCAGGACAGAGGGCGCTGCTGAGGTCTCCCTTATGGCAGTGGTTTTCAAAGAATGGGTGTAACAGATAGCAGTTAATAATTATATACAATTAGTGAGAATTTTATTTTCCATCATTGGCAAACAAGTAGAATAAAACAGAAAACAGTACAGTGTTTCTTCTACAATATATAGTTTTGTGAAATCTTTGTTTTTGCTTTGTGTATATATGTGGACATGTGGATGTGTCACAATGCAAAATGGATTTCTCACAATGATTCTACATGAAAAATAAAAGCTAAAAAGCCACCACTCTCAGGTGCATTCTCACTGGGAAATCCCAGTTCCTTGCTCCAATATGACTGTCCAAATGTTGTAGAATAGGTTTATTTTCTTGACCACATCCACATTACAACTTTATGACAGGCAGACATGGATGAGTTAAAGAGACATTAGAGATCAATTACTTGGTGGGTGATGGTTGCTGGAAAAGAGGTGGAGAACATACAACACACCAAGAGACTGGGAAAATGAGAGGGGCATGTGGAGAGTTTTCCAGAAAACCATACAAAAACAATAGAGTGCAGGCCGATAGTCAGAGGGATGTTTGGGGAAGGGTTGGCAAAAAACAGAGTGGAGAGTCTCCCAAACTGACATCTAAAGAATTCCTAGATGGGCACTATAAATGCCACCTCTTTTCAAAGGAGAACTTGACTTCAGGAATGTCACTGCCTACTATGTAGTTCTGTGTCCCCATTCCCTAGGCTAAACCCCATGTATCAGATATGGGCTATAGGCAATGCCTATACCTGATTTTTTCATGTCACTCACAGATGAATCCTATGAGATTTTTAAATAGAGTAAAGCCAAATTTTAAGACAAGAATCAAAAGATAGAAGCTCTTCTAGCTACAGATAGATCAATTGTCTGCGATCTCTCCTGGCAGTGGCAAGGGAAAGGGTTTAAAAGTTTTAGAGTGACTAAAAAAGCTTGTGGTTTTCCAAATGTCCTCTGCCCAGGGCACCTCATTCAGAAAAAAGTAACTGCACAAGAGTAGGGTTCCAGTTTCTGGGTCCAGCCTTTCTCCTTGAAGGCTATTGTCACTTAGGGTGGTTCCAGTCATGAGCAATTATGCAGTGGGCCAACTCTGACTTTGGTCCCTGAGGGTACTAAAATGGAGGGACTTACTGGATCATTTCTTATTTTTCTTTCTAGTTTGCTTTAAATGTTACTCTGTTGTTGCCTTTACCAGATAATTCTAACCCTGGAAATGAGACCACTGTTGTCTTTTTAAATGTTCCTTAATAAATGATATGGCTTTAAGTATCCATATCATGCCTCTCATAGTTTCTAATTAAGCCTCTGACCACTTTTTTAGCGGGATGCAGAGAGAATGGTGTGGGGCGGTTATTGGAATCAGCCTAAGGGAAGGAACATGTTGAGTATTTTAATTAGTGAATGTCGAACAGAACAATTTTGGGGTGTTACAATTTAAGAGGGATATCAGCAAACTGGGATATGTTCAGAAAAGGGAAAATGGGATGATTTACATGTTATAGATCTGAAAAACAAATTATATGCGAAAGTTAAAGAAAGTAGGAATTTATTCATTCAGTAGTGAAGTATGATCCCTATTATTTTGCTGGCACTGGACTAAAACCTGAAAAAGCCTCTCTAAGGAAGTTTAGTCAAAGAAAAGGGAACATTTTAGTGAGATGGGAAAGTGGCCATCATCTATGTTAAGGACATTTATGTAGATACAGGGTAGATTAAACCTCCTTGTGTCTCCATTTTCTTATTTGTTAAATAAAGGAAGTGGAGGAGGAGGTGGAGGAGGAAAAGGGGCAAGAGGAAGAGGGAAAGGAGCAGGAGGAGGAGGAGGAGAAGCAGGAGGAGGAGAGAGACAGAAATGGACCAAATTGATATTTTTCAGCAGAGGTGGCCCAGATTTTGTGAGTCTTAAAGCTTACAAAATTTGGGGATGCTATTTTAGAAAAGAAAATTAGATATGTAAATTAATATTCATTTAGTAATTACAGTTTTTTAAAAAGTTGATAAATACTAGATAAACACCCTAAAGTTCAGGGAAAAAGAACAATGATTTTATTAGTTAGTTGCCTGGATCACACTTCTATGACACTTTTTAGCTTACATTTTGGACTGAAGACTATTTGCACAACTTTTCATGTTATAACAATGTCATAATATTATTAATAATTTCTATATTTATATATAGAAGAGAATAGGAAGAGAAAATGGATAAATACTTCAATCTTTCTTCAAGCATAGTTGATACAAAGGAGTTTTAAATTATTGACAGTTTAGAAATTTTCTGGAGGGTGACTTTTGGTGTTGTACATTTCAAGCCTCCCTCACTTATAACTATCATACATTCAAATGAGGAGTTTCTAGGTAGGTATAACTTTTATTTGTAAAGTTCCTCTGTGGAGCCCTGGTGTTTCTGCTGAAATGCCTTAGATAGATCTTGATTTCCCCCACCTGTGACCCCCATGCATGGAACAGGTAATGTATATAGTCCCTTGCCCAAGTTTTAACCAGAGAAGTTCTGCTTTTTCCAATTGTAAAAAGTGGACCTTCCATGCTCCCAGGGTGGGCAATGAGGGAAGTCTGCCCTGGATGCAAGCAATAAGAGGTACATTGTCTGAAAATGATTTAGAAATAAAAATAAAAACAAGTAATAATTGATCTGCTTTTTATTATCACCATGTACTGGAAATTCTAACAATGTCAATGAAAAATACTCTCCCCACCAAAACTATTTCTCCACTCTGTTTTGTTAATCTGAGTTCAAAGTAATTGTTGCATTTCGTCTTGTATTTTAATAATATATGTGCAAGCTTTAGATTAGCACATTTTTATTACTTATAATTCAATAAATATAGTATTCTGCATGGAAATTAATTTGGAAAAATCCTAGCTTTCAAACATTTAGACTTAGTTTCAGAAATAGGTTTTCGGAGTAAGTTTCTAATGGTTATGAACCATTCAGGCTTACTCTGGGTACAGTCCATGACACCAGGCTCTGTGGTACTACATGTTCTTATGGTTAAACAGGTTTGAAATGAGCTATGTTAGCAGAATGACTGTAAAGATGAAGAAATAGAACTGGAGTTATAGCAGTTTTGTCATTCTAGATGACCACTTGGAGATTTATCTGTGTTTAAAATATAAAACAGTAACTGATACAGACTGCAAACTGTGGCATATACTATTTCTGTTTGGTGAGTGCAAATTTTTAAATAGGGTGCACTTACCCTATTTGGGTAATATCTCTAAAATAGAAATGCATTATTTCTTTAAGATTATTTGTTTAAAAACAAAGAATATTTAAAAAGTAATGGTTACGGATTATTATATTATTATTATTGAAAATAATTTGATTATATAGAGGTAGGGGCTGTTAAGCAAATAGTCTGCTCTAGATGTCAAGTATGATAGGGACACTAGTCCACAAATCACATCTGAAAATCACTGCATTAGACAGCCAAGCCACAGAACTGGAGGTGGGATGGTGACACATGGTTTTAAGAGGGAAAGCTTTGCTCCCCTACTCCACCCTCCAGAGACACTTTTCTAAACAGTCAGAATTATCGAGAAATGAAATGGGCTTTCAGAGAGCTAAGGAATTTCCAGAGGAAAGGTTGAAGCAGTCTGAATGATGACTTATGAAAGATTTTGTAGAAGAGGCTCCAGTATGGAACACAAAGTATAAAAGTGTGATGAATAAAAACTCAAGATCCTGTCTAAGATTCTGTAATTTTTTTTTATTTTAAAATATTTGACAAATAAAGATTATGTATATTCAAGATGTACAACATGATTTGATACACATATATATTGTGCAATGATTACCACAGTCAGATTAATTAACACATCTGTCATCACCCATAGCTACCATTTTTTTGTGTGGGAGTGTGTGTATGTAGGGGTGGCAAGGACACCTAAAATTTGCTCTCTTATCAAAATTCAAGTAAACAATAGAGTACTATAACTATGGTCACCATGCTGTGCATTAGATTCTCAGAGCTTATTCATTTTATAAATGAAAGTTTGTACATTATGATCAATATCTCCCTACTTCCCCCAGCCCTTATCCCCTAGAAACCACCATTCTACTCTGCTTCCATGAATTCAACTTTTTCAGATTCCATAAGATCATACAGTATTTGTCTTTCTGTGTTTGGCTTATTTCACTTAGCATAATTTCCTCTAGGTTTATCTATGTTGTTGCAAATGCCAGGATTGCCCTCTTTTTTAGGGCTCAGTAATATTACAGAGAGTATAGATCACATTTTCTCTTTCCATTCATCCATTTATGGACATTTAGATTGTTTCCAAATTTTGAATATTGTGAATAATATTTCAGTGAACATGGGAGTGCAGATACTTGAAATACTGACCTCATTTCCTTTGGCAGTGAATCTGGATGTCCATATTCCTCCCAAGATTTGGGAAGTTTTCAGCTAGTATTTCTTTATATAAGTTTTCTGCCTCTTTTATCCTTCTGTAACTCCTGTAATTCTTAAATTAGTATACCTGATATCCCATAGGTCTCTTGTGCTTTATTCATTCTTTTTGTTTGTTTGTTTGTCTAACTAGCTAATTTCAAATGGTCTGTCTTCAAGTTTGCTAATTCTGCATAATTGGGTCTGCTATTGATGTTTTCTAGTGAATTTTTCATTTCTATCATGTTTTTTTAGCTCTAGGATTACTGTTTGGGTCATTGCTGTAATTTCTTATTCTTTATTAAATTTCTCATTTCATGCATACTTTGTTTTCCTAATTTTGTTTAGTTGTCTACCTATGTTTACTTGTATCTCATTGAGAAGCTTTAAGATGATTATTTTGAATTATTTTTTAGACAATCCATAGATATTTATTACCTTGGGTTTGGTTACTAGAGCTTTATTAATTTCCTTTGGTGATGTTTTGCTTGATTCTGTGTATCCTTGCATTGATGTCTATGCATCTGAAGGAACAAACACTATGTCCAATCTTTATAGATTGTTTTTGGCAGGTAAATACCTTCTCCTATTGGATTCTTAGGCTGATGGGATTTCCTCCAGGATTATAGTCAGGTGAGGTTGGAGCCAGGTCATGCGGCTGCTACTGAGTCCACAATGTGGTCTGTGGTTCATGGGCCTGTTATCAGGGGCTCAAGTATGTGTGGATCCTATCTGGTCCTTAGCTCTTCTAGACTGCCTCCAGGGCCTTAGTTTAGGGCTGACAGTGGGATGAGGGTTGACTTAAGGGTCTGCACATTGCATCCCTGTTACAAGGTGCACAAATGGGTGTGGCTTCTTCCAGGTCTCTGGGTGTGCTCTCACTGGGTAGGTCTCTGGACGGGCAGAACTGGCCCCTGACTGAAGCTGAAAGGGGATGGGACAAAGTCACAGGGTTGCTTCAGGGTTCACAGCCCAGACTAAAGTCTACAGGTTTGCCTCTGGAGAAACAGATGGGTGCATCTCCCTCCAGGATCCTGGGCAGGCAAGACTGCTCTCAGATTGTAGCTGAGAGAGGCTAAAGTCAAGTTACAGGGCCATTTCAAGATCCTCAGTGGGAGTGATATCAGGAGACTTGCATAGACAGTTGCATCTCTCTCTGGGTCTCTGGGCAGGTAGTACTGGTCTCAGACCACAGCTGAGAGGGGCTGGAGCTGAAGGAAAGGGCGGCATCAGGATCTGCTGTGGGACCAATATTAGCAGGTTTTCTCTGGGAACTCTGATAGGTGTGTCTCCCTCTGGGTCCCTGTGTGGGCAGAATTGCTCTCAGACCACCACTGAGAGGGGTTGGAACTTAGTTATAGGGCCATCTTAGGCTTTGCTTTCAAACCAAGGTCAGAAGTTTTGTCCCCAAGACACAAGTGGGCATGACTTCTCATGAGACCCTTGGTGGATGGTTCTGGTAGCAAGACCAAGGTCAAATGGCACTGTACATGAGTTCACCGGGATATAGCACCACTTCCAGGTCTGGAGCTTAGACCACAGTTGACAAGTCTGTAACCTAGGCATGGGTCTACCCTCTCAAAACAGCCCTCCTAGGTCTCAGGCTCCACTGGGATTTCACAACTTCCCATCTGAGTCCCAAAGTTCCTAGGAAGTCACTTGTGCCCATGGATGGCTGCAAAATTATTATTACTGTAGGGGCTTATGAGCTGAAGACCTCCTTTTTACCATCTCGCTGATTTCATTTCCTTCTGCATAGAAAATGCCCTAAAACATCGTGTCTTCAAACAACAAGTATTTATTATCTCATAGTTTCTATGGATCAGGAATCTGGGTATAGCTTAGCTAGGTGGTTTTGGCTCAAGATATCTCAGGAGAATGTAAGCAAGCTGTGGCCAGAACTGTCATCTCATCTGAAGGCTCAACTGGGAAAGGGTCTACCTCTAAACTTACTCGAGTCAAGTTGCTGTTGGCAGGCCTTAAACAAGAGTCAGTATACAGCCATGCTCATTAGTTTACATATCATCTATAACTATTTTCATGCTACAAAAGAAGGATTAAGTCCTTGTGTATATTAACTATGCTTTCTAATTTTCTATATTATTGATGCTTTCATATCTGGGGCCTTTCTGACCTCAGAGGGCAGCCCCTTCCAGGGTTAGCTAATTCTTAGAGTTAGTAAACAACTTGCCCACAAGCACACATACCTTCGATATGCAAACCAACGAATCCAAAGCCCATGACCCTAGTGCCTTCTTTTAGTGGGCCTTCACACTCTGGGTCACTATCCCCTTGCCCTAATCACCTAGGAGCCAGGTACCAGACAACTAGAAACAGCTTCTTGGTCAAGATCCTACCAAAATTAGTCCAACAATCCAATCCTGAGCCTGCTTAGCCTGTTTACCTTGCCTTGCCCATTCTTTTCCTCAAGAGCAACAATGAATGCTGTTGTCCATAGTCCCCCCAGCCCCCAACCAACCATGTCACCTTGTGCTTCCTTCTATAGACCTGGGTGGCACACCAAGCCTCCTATTTCTAAGGAACTGTGACTATAATAAAAACTTCTTACTTTATGACAAAAATTTTTATGTTTATGCATCTTGCCATATTAATTACAATCAATCCCATGTGCCATTAAATCATTGAGACAAATACCACATGACCTGCAAGGGCCTAAGATATTTACTATCTGGCTCTTTAAAGAAAAAGATTGCTCATCCCTTCTTTACTAGATATTCTTCCTTGTTCACCCACCTGGCTACTGGCAACCGCAGGGTATTCCAAGCTCACTCACATGGGTCTTTTGCTAAGATGACCAACCATTTTCCATACTGGACCTTTCACGCTAAAAGCAAGAAAGTTCCAGGAAAACTTGGACAGTTGATCACCCTGAGAAGGCATGACATCTGGTTTTCCCCAAATTGAACCACCCAAGAGGGAGTGTCCAAGAAGAATGTAAGCCCTTTCACATTAATAACTTAGCCCAGAATTGATATCCTATCACTCCTACTGTATTGTATTACAAGTGAATTAACAAATTCAGCCTACAGCCAAACGGAGATTACATAAGGCTATGAATACCAAAGAGCAGGGCTCATTGAGAGCCAACTTACAAGCTGCCTACTATACCATCCTTTCCTTTCCTATCTTTTAACCACAGCAATGAATGAGAAAATACACTTTTAGTTTGCGTAGAGCACGAGCCAACATATCTTGGTTACTATACAGTACTTAGGTGTATATGTTTGCTAACACATGAAAGGATCAAACACACCTGAACGTATAAATTGTGCTTTGTACAGCAAGGCAATGAGATCATGATAAAATCTGTGAGACTCAATCTCTACTCTAATAATCAGGGTTAAACTGCTTGTATCACTAGAACATGAACATAGTTTATGGCACACCTTCCTCGAAGTACCTCAATGCAAGTGCACAATTCAGATTTCTCTGTAGATTCAGCAGTGCCTGGCAAGGATCTTTATAGTGTGCACCAAACACTAAGCGTCCTCAGCTTTACTTAAGAAATATATAGCCTCCTGTATATAAAGTAATAGATTAGTCCATAAAAGATCCTCTCATTGATATATTTCCCTCAATTTCCTTGTTTTCAATTTCTATTCTTTATTCTAAAAAAAGATTACTAGCTGAATGATTACTTAATAAGCATCTACATTTTAATTATGATTTTCCCTTAATGTGGATAATCTTTCCATTCATTTCTTTTCTGTTAGGAACATCTGCTTGAAAACATAATCTTTATTTTTAAGTGATCATCTGTCCCTGTAGTTCCTTTCCCTCTTGAAGCTCCAGTCTTGAGCTCTGATATCACCATTAGTTGCCATGGAAATGATTATGATGACACAAACAGGGGATTATGACTTCATGCCAGCAAGAAGCAGAGGGAAAGCCACTATTAAATAAAAATGTGTTAACCTTCAAGCTGATTTTAAAATGAGTAGGAGGGAACTAAATTCAAGGGGGAGAACCCTAGCTTGTTTCTTTAAGTGTGCTGTGTTTTCAAAATTGTCCTTATCTGATTTAGAAGAATGTGCACTATTCAGTCTATGATTTCTCTGATGAATCACCAAGTTTGCCAAACTTTAAGAGACCTTTTATTCAACTTATTTAAACTCTGCCCAAGTCTATATATAATGGGTGATGGGATTGGGAATGGCTGATATTGCCATTTCAGTCTTAATGACAAATACCAATCTTCATAGTTACACCAATTACAGGACAATCCCCAAAGATCATTAAGAGGGCAAAATAAATGAATTGAGAGTGCTGCATTTCATGTGTTTCTTAAGTATACACAGCCTCCATCTAAAATAAATATCAAAGCACTGAGCAACTCATATTGATTTGAATCCTGCTGCATAAAACATGATCTAAGATTCAGTCTCCAGAATGGCAATGTTATTTATTGCAAAGAGGAAATGCCATATGGAGAGGGAGCCCCGGGACCTGGATTCCAGGCTTAGCTACTCTTCTGCTTCAGTCTATAACCTTGGGCAATTCATGGAACCTCCCAGGGTCTCCATTTCATGGGAACAGTGATAGTAATAGGAAAATGTCTACTACAATTGCTTCCCAGGGATCCTCTAAGAATTAATGAGATAATGTCTACAGAGCATTCTGAAGCCCTTAGACAAATTGAGAAAGATAACTAAGAAATATTTTAAGTTATTTTCAATCAGGATTAGACTCCAATTTGATTTTTTTTTTTTAAGGTAGCCTGCTCAAGGCTGAATTATTCTTAAGAAATCCAAAGGTCACAGAAAGTAACCAAGCTGGGTTGCACTACAGATTTTAAAATAATCCCATTATCTTTATCAATTATGAGGTTGGTTCTGGCAAGCCAAATGGATTTCTGTTTATAATGAAGAAATGTAATCCAATTGTATTAGGCAATAATAGCCAAATTGTAATTTATTTCCCAGCCAAGTATTATCTTTCAATTCACATTTTTATTTAGTTTAAAAGTGTCTATACTGAGTGTTCACACTTCAAAAATTCAGCCAGTAATTTTTTAGCTTCCATTTTATTGTTTTTTGGGGAAAAGAACTGCTTTTTTTATACAGAACCCTATATATCTGGGTAATATTTAAAAAATATTTTTAACACACACCAACTGTTTATAATGGTAATAGTAAAGGAGTACCCATCTCACCTCACTGTGGTTGGATTTCTAGCAACCTCAATCTTATTTTAAAAAGTTTATTCAAACACATATTTCGGATCAAATGAGTAGCCACTTAAAAATCATGATGTAGATATCTAACTAATTGACACAAAATATTCTAATGGTATACAAAAAGTGCTATAAGAATCATCACATATGCTATAATCTGTATAAGTTATAAAATTACTGAGAAAAATCCTTCATGTATATACACGGAAATATTTATATTGGTTATCTGTTTAGTGGGATGTCAAGAATGTTTTACTTTCTTTAAATAACTTTTGTGACTATTCATACATTCCACATAATAAACAGATATTAGTTCCCTAATTGGCAAAAAAATATAGCTGACTTTATTTTAAAAATTAGAATATTTTTACTTGTGTTTCTACGTCTAAGGGTTTTGTGAAGCTCATTTGAGATAATGAATGCAAAATACCCTGGAAACTGTGAATTGCTCTGCAAGAGTTATTATTGTTGGTGATATTTTATATTCCAAATTTCAAACCCTTTAAAAAAAAAGACTATTTCTCTGTCCATTCCAGTAATACCCTTGCATTGCAGCTGTGTAAAAATATTTTCTTCGTTTGGAAAGCATCCCAAAATCCCATTTACATGAGTTAGAAAAAAGCACAACACATTTTCTTCACACCTCAAATATCACAGATGGAAAACTGTCATTTTGCCTCACTGTTTCCTGTGCTAAAATAATAATAAAAAAATAATGTGGCAAGTGGCTAATCCATCTCTTAAGAAAATATAAGATTTTAACTAGTTCTGCTTGCAAATGACTGTTTGTGAATGAATTAATTTTTGCCCAGCAATAAACATTTCTTAATGAATTGAATGTGCAAATATCAATGAATGTTCATTTACAATTAAGAGCAAGACTTGGTGTGAATCATTTATGTAGTGCCTGCTCCTAAACAAGGCCATCTGTATTATTCTCAATGGAGAACCAACATTTGATATAGACTAGCTCAGATTGATAATAGAAACAGCTGGGAATTATACGATATCATCTCATTTCATTTTCTGATATGTAAATCTAAAAATGAAATGAACAGACTACAGAGGTAAAATATTATTATAATGCTTTATGATCTTAGAATGATTACATGATCAGTATGATCAATAGCACATAATCAATAACACAGGTAACACTGAGACCGACAATACACTGACATCTAACTACAAAAAAGATCAGAAGGTAAATTTTAAAAGAAGATCTATTTCACATATTAGACTTTCTGAAATGCATCTAAATAATACTGGTTTTCACCTTTAGAAGATATAGCTGTTTATTTTACTATTGCAGGTAAATTATGAAACAGGTTCACTGTGCACTGGTTACCAACTTGTCTGAGTCCTGTGAAACAGAACACCCCCGACACAAGTTACATGAAGTGCGTTTATCATTTACAGAAATACAGCAAGGGACAACAGAAGCCTAGAATTCATTGCAAGTCAGTCCCCCAAGACTCAGGAAAGCTGCCCTGAGTGGATGGAGTTTCAACAGTGTGTGCCTCACTTGTGGCACAGCTGAGGGACCCCAGAAAGCAGTCCACTCTGGGTTTTATAATCCAGAAGCAACATGATGTGCTGGGCTAAAGCATTGAAGGACATCTCGTTTTTAGGGGAGGCTAAAACAGAGCTGGGGCTGCTTCCTCTTATCTCAAGATGTTGCATTCTTAGTACATTGTGTACTTATTCATGAGAACTACAAGTAAGAAAGGGGGGAGAACGGAGTTGATCTAAGGCCACCAAGAGAACTGTACCACTTAAACATTATCTTAGCTGGTGAACTCAGATTCATAAATACTTCTGAAAAACTCTTGAGCTCTCTAAAGTTATTTCATCTGGTGATTTTGATTGTTTTGCTATTCCTAATATCATCAGCCACCTCTGTTGCTAGATGTATCCACCAAGCTTCTATTGCTCCCCATGTTGTTTCAATAGTAGATTTTGCTACCTTAAAAAAAATGAAGTTGCAAAGTTATCCTGCACGGGAATGTGCACCATAGACTTGGTACTTCCGGCCTGTGTAAACTGGTTTTAGGAGCTCCATAGGTATTATTAATGGAGTCTTGGATCCAAACCAAAGTCACTATCACTGTAAAAAGGTTTTCTTGCTAAGTAAAAGAGCCATATGGATTATATAATTTCTGCAAAATATAAGTAAGAGGACATGATTAAAAATAAAAATATAAATATAAAAGAAAAATAAAACAATATAAAATATGTAATTTCTCCAAATAAACATTCACTCATCATTTGTTAAAATCAATCCTTAGTCATTAGAGACAGCTCAGATGTCACGATGCTCTGGAATTCTGTGCTTCAGAGTACCCAGTGATTTACAGTGTAGCTTGGACTTGCTTATCTAAGGATGGGCTGATTGCAGGCACTTAAAAGATAGCATATGGGAACTTTTCTCCAAGTGATGGCTTTACCAGGGCAGAAACTCACCTCTGACTCCTAATAGGTCCAGAAACCCAGATTCTTGGAAGCTGAATTCTTCTTGGAAGAATGGACATCCAAGAAATGATTGTCTTTATTTTTCTTATTTCTGCTGCAACTCTCCTGTGGACACAAAAACTTAAAGGTTTGGTAAACATTGATTATGTGCAAATCTGTACCTCGGACTTTCTTTTCCGTGCTCCAAACCTGTTTCCAAATGAATTGCTGTAATTCATCAGTTAGATGACACATAGGGGCCAGAAATATTTAAAAACAAACTCATAACAATCCTCTACCAAACCTCCACCTACTCTGATATTATGTCAGAAGTTTTAGAATCATGATAAATGCCTCCATTTTTCAGACTTCAATATCCTCTTCTGCAAAACGGTGACAATTAATACTGTTCTATTTATAAAGAATTATAAGGCTTACATGGGCTAGTGAAGGCAAAGAGCTTGGCGTAGGGCCTAACACAGTGTTAGCTCTTAATGCACATAAGCTAGTGGAAATAGTGGTGGACGTGGGTGATCTCCATCTGTTCTGTTTTTCCCAAATAGTTTTTTCACTTATTTGTTTCAGAAGCTAGAATGTGAGCCGAAATTGACAGGAACCCTATTGTAGTTATCTTTATTTTTGGCATAGTGTTAATCTGCTGTTTGTTGAATGATTGGATTCATAAAAATTATAGTACTTGTATTTAATACTCTATGATAACCATTTACATTTGATATCAAGCTTCTTTTATGCCATCTCTTTATTTTGCGTTTCACAACTTGTGAGGCAGGTAAGACAGATATTACCATCTTTATCATGCAAGGAAAGAGGATGAGAGGTTAAGGGACTTATCTAAGTTCATATGACAAGTAAATGGCAGAGGTTAGAAATTATTTTTGACTCTGAGTATACTATGCTTTCCTTATTGAGTTAAGAACACAACCATTTTTTTCTCCCAATTACATTTTTATTTAATTCCAATTGGATCTTTGAATAAGGACATGAGAGGAACAGCTGGAACAAAAATAATATCCAGTGTACTTTCAGAAAGATACACTTAATAATTTCCTCAATAATGATTTTATCTTAGATTGAAATGAGCTGTGATCTTTCATAAAAATTGGCTTGCCATGAAAACCAAGCTGAATACAAAGTGAAAAGACTGCCAATGCCTTCCAGGCTGGTAGCTGATCTCCTTCAGAGCCGATATAAATTCTTTTAAGCTACAAGAGCATGACTATATAATAATGTTCACATTTGTCGAGGCTATGCATACATATCTCATAAAGGAAATTAAAAATGAGAGTTTGGAGTAGATCAGAGAACTTAGCAATCTGCATCTGACTTTTCAATGTGAGTGTGGCTTCTGTGTTACATGAGACTTGCCTGGTTCTGAGTGATGGGAAATGATTTGGCCTGAGAGAAGCCAAAAAGGGTTCCCTGAACCCCCAGTTATCCCGACCAAGCACACCAAGTACAGAGAGGCAAGTAACTTGAATATTTTCACACCAGAGAGTTCCACATAGCTCCACGTTCTGGAACATGCCCGTGTTTCATTTAGGGTATCCAGGAAGGATCAGAGGAAAGAAGATGGTTCATCTTTTCCAAAGAGTTTATAACACATTCCTGGTATGGCCTCCACTGATGCCTGTACCCAAAATGAAGGGATGTATGCTATCATCTTATGTTTGGAAATGTAACAGAAATTGAATATGCTAACAGCTCACAGGGAAGCCACAGATATTAGAACACAAGTTGCAAGATAGGAGCCTCTAGTAGGGTAGACAAAAGATCACTGCTGCAATCACAGCGGCATGAATAATATCGGGGCTGTAGGTAACTTATAAGCCGCAGGTAATGGCAATGGGATGACAACAACAGCAATACGTTTGAGAGATCTGATAAGAAAGAAAAATACCTTTCTTACTTTATGGGGAAGATTTAAGGGAATGTTAGCACAAACCATTCTAATGAAATAGTGAGACCCCGTGAGAGCGTGTGTGTCCCCATCCCTTCTCTTTCAAATGATTTTCTTGTTGGAAGCATAAAGAAAAAAATAAATGGTGAGGCTTTGGGGAATTTCCATTAATATGACAGATTGGATGCACCCAGTGTCCCATGATCTTATTTTTTGACAAGTTTCTGTGAGACATGCAGGCTTGTTGTCAGGTTACTCTTTTTAACAATGGAAAAGCACTTTCATTTCCTTGCAAATGTCAGGCATATGGAAGAAGTAGGTAGAGACTACTCCCTGGGTCTAATGTGAGTCCTCCCTACTCGGTCTCCCTGCCATTAGAGCAAAATGCTTCTGCTCTTTTTGGAAGTGATAGGCTCAGGCTGACTAGGGGGTGTGCCCACTGGCACATAAATATGGAACAATTTAGGCCACCCTAATTCCATGTTCACTTCCACGTTTGAAGCTCAGATTTTTTATGGATTGAAGGTAAATTAGAGCAGGGCACTGAGAGCTGACTGGAATCCGCTCCCCACTCCCACAATGCTCTGTGGCTAGTCTCTGTGTAGCCTTGTAATGATTTTTTCTTATCACCACTTCCTTTATATTTAATTACCTTTAAAAATGGAAACTTTATAAGGTATAAATGCTTTCCACTTTCAGGGCAACCTGAAATCGTCACCTTTTTATTGCTCATTGTGAAATGGCAACATTTTAAAAGTGCTGCCAATAATGGGATTTTAGAGTGACTTCATGGCTTCCTGGTGTTTACAGGGGTTACTCCTTCACAAGCCTATGAATTTTTAGAAGGCTCTCCTCCATCTTTGACTGTCAAGAGACAGCCTAAAAATGTATGGTCTTTCTTAGTGACTGTCCACCATAGGATGATAATGTAAGAAGGGGGCATGGTTGGCTCAGACAGGAGGGACCCCACAAAGTGCAGTGTACTTTGTCATGCATTTATTAAATATGTTGTTTTGATAACTGTCATTCAATTGGGAAAAAATATAAGTGTGTATGTTAGATTTTACTGGGTAAAGCTGTGGTGACAAACATCCTCAAGCCTAGGTGGCTTATAACAACAAAGTCTTACTCTGTGCACACATGACATGTTCCTCCTGGGTCAGCTGTGGTTCTGCCGGGTTCTTCAAGTGTGTTTTCTTCATTCTGCAGTCCAGGATGAAGGCTCAGCCCCTGCCTGGTTGTGCTATTCTCATGGCAGAAGGAAAAGAGCAGGAGGTTGGGCAGAAACACCTGATTCCTTTAACGCTTTTCCACTGGCCAACTGCAGCTTTTGCTCGGATTTCACTGGCCAAGAGCCTTGGGGTTCCAGGTCTGACGACAGTGAGGTGGGGAGGTGACCTCACCCACTGGAAGGCTATATAAGTCACATGGCTACAAGCAGAGCATAAATTCCCCTTATAGAACCAGGGTATGGGTAGTGGAAATAAAAATAAAACCTATTGTAGCCTCATACAAGAAAAATATTATTCCTCATCCCAATCTCATTCTATCTCTGTGTATGTATATATATATATTCTCTTTATATGTATACATATGTATGTGTATGTGTGTATATAGACATACATATATCTGTGTATATATATTAAAATTTTCTTTTGTAATTTGTCTTTATCTACAAACAAAAGCAACATGGCTCTATGGTTACTACATCTTCAAGCTATAGTATATTATAATCATTTATTAAATATTTATCGAATACTTACTAGTTGCTAAACAAAAAGTACACAGAGGAAAACAGAACATGGTTCCTACCATGTGGGGAGAAAAAAGAAAACTAATCTAATAATTAGAAGAAACTACATTGTAAATTGAAAGTATCAGTGTCATAGGAAGAGAAAGTTTAGGTTATTTATTTTGCTAAGAACAATGAAGAAGACTTTGCAGCAACTAGTCCTCATCAAATTTTTGTTTGATTTTGAAAAATCAATAAAACTTGGCCAGGAAGATTAGAAGATAAGGGCATTTTGGGCACTGAGAACAACAAGTACATAGATATGGATTTTTCTGTGTATTTTAGGAGAGAAATTTAAGGTACTTCTTAAAATTAAGGAAGGAATGTCATGTGCAAAGAAGTTTGGGGCCATAGAGTAAACTCCCCATCTCTCCAGTGTGTTAGACATTATCTTTTGCCTACACCTGCCTCCAGCCCAAAGTCCTTTCTCACACCTCTGTATTCTGCCTGTACCCCAGGAAACTGACATCCTCAGGATAGATCAAAAAGATTTTCTGTCCTCTGCTTTCCCATGGTGTTTGACCAATGGGAGGCACTGGCAATAGGGTGGGAAGAGAGCAAGGCTGTGGATTTTATTCCTACTCTGCCCTGCCTAAATGAGAAGAAGAGAAAAAATGAGACCTCAGAAATTACTCCATCACAACTTCTGATCATCCAGAAAATGCAGACAAACTTAAGATGAACCCCTCCACCATTCCCAGGACTGTGGGTTCAGCACTTGCTTAACAGATGAATCAGTTAGCTTTTGTTGTATGATAAACCATCCCCAAATATAGTGATTTAAAACAGTAGCTATTTGTTTAGATAATGGTCCAATGGGTTGACTGGGAAATTCTGCTGGTCTGAGCTGGTGGGTTAGTGGGCAGCTAGGTGATTTAGAATCATGTCACCCACATAACTGACAGGGTGCCAAGGTGGCATGGGCAACTGAGTCCCATAACAGTATTCATCAGTGAGCCTGAGTGCTTTAGTTCATTTTCTGTTGCTATAAGAGAATACCACAGACTGGGTAATTTTTATAAAGAGAAGAAATGTATTTCTCACAGTTCTGGAGGCTAGGAAGTCCAAGAGCATGGTGCCAGCATCTGGTAAGGGTCTTCATGCTGCATCATCCCATGGCAGAAGGCGGAAGAGCAAGAGAGGGCAAGAGTGAGACAGAGAGAAGATGGGGGCCAAACTTCCTCTCTTTTATCAGAAGATTACTCACATGATAAGCAACCTGCTCCTGAAATAATAGTGTTAATCTACCCATGAGAGCAGAACCCTTATAACCTAATCACCTCTTAAGGGTCTCACTTCTTTTTTTTTTTTTTTTTTTTATGTTATCTAATCATTGGTGTTTGTTGATTGCCTTGTCCCATGTGAGTAGAGGTTTTTTTTTGTTTGTTTGTTTGTTTTATTTCATCTTGTTATGGGGGATACAGAATTGCAGGTTACATACGTTGCTCCTGTACCGCCTTTCCCCCCAAGTCAGAGCTCCAGGCGTGTCTGTTCCCCAGGTCGTGCACATTGCACCCATCATGAGGTATATATCCCTCCCTTCCCCATGCCCCCTTCCCAAGTCAGCACCTTCAAGTGTTACCCCTCCCCAAACGGTGCGCAATGCACTCATTGTGTAGGCATACCCCCATCCCCTCCCCCACCCCCCACCTCAGTCTGATGTCCAATTGGTGTCGTTCCCAGATTTGTATTTAGGTGATGATCAGGGAAACCAATTTTCTGGTGAGTACATGTGATGCTTGTTTTTCCATTCTTGGGATACTTCACTTAATATAATGGGTTCCAACTCTCTCCAGGAGAACCATAGAGATGTCGTGTCTTCATCATTCCTTATAGCTGAGTAATAGTCCATGGTATACATATACCACAGCTTACTAATCCAATCATGTATTGATGGGCATTTGGGTTGTTTCCACATCTTTGCTATTGTGAATTGTGCTGTTATAAACATTCGGGTACATGTGTCTTTGTTAAAGAATGACCTTTTTTCCTTTGGGTATATGCCCAGTAATGGGATTGCTGGGTCAAATGGCAGGTCTACTTGAATCTGTTTAAGATACCTCCATAATGCTTTCCACAGGGGTTGCACTAGTTTGCAGTCCCACCAACAGTGTATTAGTGTTCCTGTCTCTCCACACCCATGCCAACATGTGTTGTTTTGGGTTTTTTTGATAAAGGCCATTCTCATTGGAGTTAAGTGATATCTCATTGTGGTTTTGATTTGCATTTCCCTGATGATTAGGGATGTTGAGCATTTTTTCATATGTTTGTTAGCCATTCTTATATCTTCTTTCGAGAAGTTTCTATTCATGTCCTTTGCCCACTTTTTGATAGGGTTGCTTGATTTTTTCTTGCTGATTTTCCTGAGTTCTAAATAGATTCTTGTTATCAGTCCTTTATCTGATGTGTAGTATGCAAAAATTTTTTCCCATTCTGTAGGTGGTCTGTTTATTCTCTGGACTGTTTCTTTGGCTGTGCAGAAGCTTTTTAATTTAATCATGTCCCATTCATTTATTTTTGTTGCTGCTGTGATTGCCTTGGGGGTCTTCGTCATAAATTCTTTGCCTAGGCCAATGTCTGTAAGAGTCTTTCCTACATTTTCTTCTAGAATTTTGATTGCATCACGCCTAAGGTTTAAGTCTGTTATCCACCGTGATTTGATTTTTGTGAGAGGTGAAAGCTGTGGGTCCTGTTTCAGTCTTCTACAAGTGGCTAACCAATTCTCCCAGCACCATTTATTGAATAGGGATTCTTGTCCCCAGAGTATATTCTTTCCCGCTTTGTCAAAAATTAGGTGACTATATGAGGATGGTTCTATATTTGGATTTTCTGTTGTGTTCCACTGGTCTGTGTCCCTGCACTTGTGCCAATACCAGGCTGTTTTAAGAACCACGGCCTTGTAGTATAGTTTGAGGTCTGGCAAATTAATACTTCCCATTTTGTTTTTGTTGCTTAAAATTGCTTTTGCTATACGGGGTCTTCTTTGATTCCATACAAAGTGTATAATTATTTTCTCTATGTCTGTAAAGAATGATGTTGGTAATTTAATAGGGATTGCATTGAATCTGTAGATCACTTTGGGTAGTATAGACATTTTAACAATGTTGATTCTTCCGATCCACGAGCATGGTATATTTTTCCATCTATTTGCAAGTTCTGCTATTTCTTTTCTCAGTGTTTCATAGTTTTCCTTATAGAGGTCCTTTACCTCTTTAGTTAGATATATACCTAGATATTTTATTTTCTTTGTTGCTATTTTGAAGGGTATTGAGTCTTTAATTTGGTTTTCCGATTGACTTTTATTGGCATATATAAATGCCTCTGATTTGTGTATATTAATTTTGTAGCCTGAGACTTTGCTATATTCGTAAATCAATTCCAGGAGTCTCATGGTTGAATCCTGGGGGTTTTCTAGATATAACATCATATCATCAGCAAAAAGTGAGAGTTTGATCTCTTCCTTCCCTATTTGGACTCCCTTAATTCTGCTCTCTTGCCTGATAGCTCTCGCAAGGACTTCCAATACTATGTTGAAAAGTAATGGAGACAGTGGACAGCCCTGTCTGGTTCCAGTTCTAAGTGGGAGTGCTTTCAGTTTTTCCCCATTCAGTATGATGTTGGCTGTGGGTTTGTCATATATGGCTTGTATCATTTTTAAGTAGGTTCCATCAATGCCTATTTTGTTAAGCGTTTTTATCATAAAAGGGTGTTGAATTTTGTCAAATGCTTTTTCTGCATCTAATGAGAGTATCATATGGTTTTTGTTTTTGCTTCTATTTATGTGGTGAATTACATTTATAGATTTACGTATGTTGAACCACCCCTGCATCTCGGGGATGAAGCCCACTTGGTCATGGTGGATTACTTTTTTGATAAGTACTTGGATTCGATTTGCTAGTATTTTATTGAAAATTTTTGCATCTATATTCATGAGGGAAATTGGTCTGTAGTTCTCTATTTTTGTTGCGTCCTTTCAAGGTTTTGGTATCAATGTTATATTGGCTTGGTAGAACGTGTTGGGGAGAACTCCATCCTTCTCAATATTGGAGAATAGTTTATGTAGGATGGGCACCAGTTCTTCTTTGTATGTATGGTAAAATTCAGGTGTGAACCCATCTGGACCAGGGCTTTTCTTTTTGGGAAGGTTTTTTATTGCTGTTTCGATTTCAGTTCTTGATATTGGTCTGTTCAGGTACTCTATTTCTTCCTGGTTGAGCCTGGGAAGACTATGTGTTTCTAAAAATTTGTCCATTTCCTCCACATTCTCCAGTTTGTGTGCATAAAGATTTTTGTAGAATTCATCGATGATATCTTGTATCTCTGTAGCATCGGTTGTGATTTCTCCTTTCATGTTCCTAATGGAGGTTATTAGAGATTTTAGTTTTGTGTTCCTGGTTAGTCTAGCCAGGGATGTGTCTATTTTGTTTACCTTTTCAAAGAACCAACTTTTTGTTTTATTAATTTCCCTTATAGTTTCTTTGTTGTCCTTTTCATTTAATTCTGATTTGATCTTAGTATTTTCTCACCTTCTGCTGGGTTTGGGATCGTTCTGTTCTTCTTTCTCCAGCTCTTTGAGTCTATTCGTTAGGTTGTCTATTTGCATGTTTTCTGTCTTTTTGATATAGGCATTTATGGATATGAATTTTCCTCTCAGGACTGCTTTAGCTGCAT
Organism: Eulemur rufifrons; assembly: GCF_041146395.1. Lineage (NCBI taxonomy): Eukaryota > Metazoa > Chordata > Mammalia > Primates > Lemuridae > Eulemur > Eulemur rufifrons. Next base: position 213,247,117 of record NC_090989.1, on the reverse strand, counting down.
CCCATAGATTTAGATAAGTTGTATCTCCATTGTCATTTAATTCAAAGAAATTTTTGATTTCCATCTTGATTTCTTCTTTTATAGAATAGTTATTCAAGAGAAAGTTATTTAGCTTCCATGACTTTGAGTAACAGTGAGGGTTTCTGTTTGTGATCATTGTTACTTTTATTCCGCTGTGATCTGAGAAGATGTATGGTATAATTTCTATTTTTTTGAATTTTTTAAGACATGATTTATGTCCTAGGACATGGTCAATCTTAGAGAATGTCCCGTGAGCTGATGAGAAGAATGTATATTCTGTGGACTTTGGGTAGAATGTCCTATAGATGTCAGCCATGCCCATTTGTTCTAGCATTCTATTTAGGTCCATTATGTCTTTGTTTATTTTCTGTTGAGAGGATCTGTCCTGTACTGTCAGTGGGGTGTTAAAGTCTTCAGCTATTACAGTATTGTTATCTATCATTTGGTTGAGATCTAGTAGGGTTTGCTTTATGAAACTAGGTGCACCTAGGTTGGGTGCATATATATTGAGTATAGTCATGGCTTCTTGATGAATTGTGCCTTTAATCAGTATGTAGTAGCCATCTTTGTCTTTTATTATTTTTGTTGGTTTGAAAGCTAAGTTATTGGAAATTAAGATTGCCACACCAGCTTTCTTTTGGTTACCATTTGCTTGAAATATCGATTTCCATCCTTTTATTTTCAGTCTAAATGCATCTTTGCAGGTTAGGTGAGTTTCTTGAAGAAAGCAGATACTTGGATTGTGGTTTTTTATCCATTGGGCCAGTCTATGTCTCTTGAGCGGGGAGTTCAAGCCATTCACATTTATTTAGAAAACTGATAAGTGAGACAGTTTTTTGTTCAGCTTGTTGGGTAGAACTTCATTGTGATGTTTTCTCTCCTGGGCCATTGTGGTATCTGGAATTTGATCTTTAGCTCTTGCGTAGTTTTACATTCGTGGATCTTTCTTGTGCTGTTCCGTGTGTAATTCTCTTTTGAGTACTTCTTGGAGGGATGGTCTTGTCTTGGTGAATTCCCTCAACCTTTGTTTATCTGAGAATGTCTTGATTTCTCCTTCGTATAGAAAACTTAGCTTAGCTGGGTACAAGATTCTAGGCTGGGCATTATTCTGTTTCAGAAGCGTGAAAATGGGGCCCCAACCTTTTCTTGCTTGTAAGGTTTCAGCTGAGAAATCTGGCGTAATTCTGATGGGTTTTCCTTTGTAAGTTACCTGTTTCTTTCTCCTTACAGCTCGGAGAAGGGACTCTTTAGTGGATATTTTGGTCAGCCTGATGACTACGTGGCGTGGTGTTTTCCTATTTGCTATGAATCTCCCAGGGGTCCTTTGAGCTTCTTGAATCTGTATGTCTAGAGTATTGGCAAGGCCTGGAAAATTTTCCTCCATTATGTCTTCAAATAGCTTGTCCAACCCTTGCTTATTATCTTCTTCACCCTCAGGAATGCCAATAACTCTCAAGTTAGGTTTCTTCACATAATCCCACATTTCTTGAAGACTCAGATCATTTCTCTTACTTTTTCGATCTATCTCTGTGACTGACTTATTTAGTTGGAAGGAGTTATCTTCAATTGCTGAGATTCTTTCCTCTGTTTGATCTACCCTGCTCTTGAGACTTTCCACAGTGTTTTGTAGCTCTCTGAGTGAATTCTTCACTTCTAGGAGTTCAGTTTGGTTTTTCTTCAATATTTCAATTTCTTTAGTGAATTTTTCCTCCAAATCCTGTTTTTTTTTTTGTGTGTGTGTTTTCCTTATGTTGTTTATCCATTGATTCTTGTATATTATTCAGCTTGTTTATAATCCATAATTGGAATTCTTCCTGTGACATGTTGGTGTTTTGAGTCTGGTTTGTGTCAAATGGTTGGGAGCTGGTATTTCTCTTTGGGGATGAGTTTTCCATTTGATTCTTTGTGCTCTCCGTGTTTTTTCGCTGGGTCCTTCCCATCTAGATTTATCGTTGGATCTTTACTTATAGATTTAGTCTGCTTAACAGCACTCTTTGTGCTCTATTCTTAGGCTGTGAAACAGTCTAGGTATGTTGCTTCTTTTGGCAAGAGGGGGAGACTGTTGTGTATTGTTTAGAGATTTTTCTGTTTCCGTTGGGGGACTGCTTCCGATGGGTCCAATCCTAGAGGATTGGAGTGATCCAAGACCGCTTTGGCGAGTTAGGACACTGTGTTGTGGTCTTTCAGAAGGCAGGCAGGGTCCACACTAATAGTAGACTGAAATTCTCTTTGTTTGTTTGTTTCCCTTTGGTTCTTCCTCTATAGGGGAGGTTTCTGTCTCTATCTGCAGGCAAGATACTAGCTATGGGGAGAGGACGGTGACCTCGCTTGCTCAGTGCCCCAGTTGCTGTAGCTCCCACAGGCGAAAGTCTGCCTTGGCCCAATGTCCCCAGGGATCAGGTTCCACACTCTCGCTTCTGGAGAAGTATTCAGTGTTTACACATGGGCAGGGACCCTATATAAGGTCCATGGACCAGGGGAGAGGGCCGTCCAGGGAGCCTCTTGGTACCCTATTGCTCTGCAGTGACTTGGCTGTGGGCCCTAGAATGGTGATTGCGCACCCGCAGATCGCCGGCACTGGGGGTGACTACTCAGGATCCGGTATGTACCAGAGCCAGGGACCTGGCCCGTTCCGAAGCTCACCATGGGTCCCCAGTTAGAAGGCGAAAAGAGAGAAGAAAGAAAAAAAAAGAAAAAAGAAAAGGAAAGAAAGAAAAGAAAGAGGAGAAAACGAAAGAGAAAAGAAAAAAAAGAAAAAGAAAGAAAAAAAAAGAAAAGAAAAGCAAAAAGCCAAACCAAAAAACACCAAAAACACCAACAAAAATGAACAAAAACAAACTACATAGCACCTCACCACACCGCAAGGCAGAAAGATACACAAATCTGAAGTATATAATTCAGCGACTCAGTGTTTTTTTTTTGTTTGTTTGTTTTACACCTTAGCACAACTCTGCCCCTTCACTTCCGCTCGGCTGGGTCCGGAGCGGCCATTAAATGTTTTTGTTTTTATGCCTTAGCGCAGCTCCGCCCCTTCACGCCCGCCCGGCTGGGTCCCGGGCGGTTTCGCAGTGGATTTCAAGATGGCATCTGCGCGCCCGCACAGCTCCGAGGGTGGTGGGGATCCAACCTCCGCGCTCAAAAAGGCGCGGCAGCCAGAGGCCCGGAGGGCAAAGGTGCCTGCCAAGGCTGTCCGGCTTGTGAGCCGCCGGAAAAGAAAAAGAAAAAGAAAAGAAAAGAAAACAAAACAAAACAAAAACAAACACAAACAAACAAAACCCAGAAAAAATGTACCAAGAATAAAATATACAGTTCGGGGAGCCTATTCTTCTTGTTCGTTTTTTTTTTTTTTTTATGCCTTAGCGCAGCTCTGCCCCTTCACCCCGCGCACAGCCCCGGCATATCCCGCACTCCTGGCGTTGGTTCAGAGACCAGTGGATGGTGCCGGGCAGAGAGACCCGCTCGGCACTTTATGGCTCCCGAGCGGTTTCGCCCTCGCTTTCAAGATGGCGCCTGCAGAGCTCCGGGGCTGGAGGAGACTGGCTCCCTGGCAGGCAGAGACCGCCACTGCCCAGGGGCTGGCGAGCAAGGACGCGCATCGGGGGTCACCGGCTGGAGAACCCCCGAAAAAGGCAGCACGGGCAGAAAGAGCCGCTGGGCACTTTTTGGCTCCCAAGCGGTTTCGCCTTCGCTTTCAAGATGGCGCCTGCCGAGCTCCGGGGCTGGAGGGGACCGGCTCCCCGGCAGGCAGAGACCGCCACTGCCCAGGGGCTGGCCAGCAAGGACACGCACCGGGGGTGACCGGCTGGAGAACTGCCGAAAAAGGCAGCACGGGGTACAATGCTATTTGCTGTCTGGGAGTCTTTTGTGTTTTTCCGCCCTGGTGCAGATCCGTCCCTCCTCGCCAAGCGCTGTCTCAGCTGAGATCCCCCAGGTTCTAAGGTAATTTCGCAAAAAAGACTCCTGTCTGCAATGCGCCACGTATCCCTCAGTGATTCTGCGCTGGCCTGGGTCAGGGCTCTATTCAATTGGGAGCAGAGAGCAAGCCGCTTTCCCGAGAGGCTGCACCCGCCCCGGTAGGGGGCGGGTGTATCCGACCCGCGTTCCCCTGGCTAGTGTCTGTCCCGCGTTCCTAATTTTCGTTCACCTCAGACCTCACTCGCTCTGTTTGTCCCACGCTGATTCTCCGTGGATTCACACCGCTGTTCCTGTGTGGGAGCGGTCCTCTAGCGTTGTGGCAGGTCCGGATCGATGCCTTCCTCCCCGGGAGCGCAGATCCAGGCCGTCACCACCACTCCGCCATCTTTCTTCTCTGAGTCTCACTTCTTAATACCATCGTAATCGTAGTTAAATTTTAACATGAGTTTTGAAGGTGATCTGCAAATCATAGCATTCTACCTCTGTTCCACTCCAGCTCATGTCCTTCTCACATACAACATATATTCATTCTGTTCCAATACCCCAAAAGTCTTTCAGCATCAACTCAAAAATCCAAAGTCTGGAGTCTCATCAAAATCAGATATGGATGAGACTCAAGGCATAATTCATCCTGAGGCAGATTTCTCCCTGCTGTGAGCCTGTGAAATCAGAACAAGTTATGTACTTCTAAAATACAATGGTGGGTCAGGCATAGGAAAGACATTCTTATTCCAAAAAGGAGAAATAGGAAAAGAAGGAAAGGGTAACTGGTCCCAAGTAAGTCAAAAACCCAACAAGGAAAATAATGTTAAATCTTCAAGCTGAAGAAGAAACTCTTTTTTTCTCCATGTCCTGAGCCTTGGGCACACTGGGGTGGGGGTTAGGTCCCCGAGGCCTCAGGCAACCTCACCTCTATGGCTTTGCTGGTCTGAGCCCACCCAGCAGCTCTCATGGGTTAAAGTATCATGCCTACCAGAAGCTCTTCCAGAAGTACAAGCTGATAGCTCTATAGTTGTGAGGTCTTGTGTGGCTCCAACTCCACTAGGCATTGCCTCCAACTCTATGGCAGCTCCAACTGCACATTTCTGTGTGGCTCTGCCCTAGTAGGGCCCTCTGTAGTGGCTCTGCCCCTCTGACCCATGACTGGTCTCTGTCTGGGCCCCCAGGCTGTCTGCAATATCCTTTAAAATCTAGGTGGAGAAACCCATGTTCCATAGCTCTTGAATTCCACATGGCTACAGAATTAGCACCATATGGACACCGCCCAGGTTTATAGCTTGTAACTTCTGAAGTGGTGGGTCAAGATACACTTGGGCCCATCTGAGCCATGGCTAAGGTGGCCAAGGAGTGTTGTGCTCAAATGCAGGAAGTGAAGACCCGAGGCAGCTCTGGGCAGGGAGCCTGTGGAGGGTGCTCCAAGCTTATCCCTATAACCATTCTACCCTCCTGGAGCCCTGGGCTTGTGATGAGAGATGAAGCCATAAAGATCCCTGAAATGCCTTTGGGGTCATTCTCTCATAGCCTTGGTGATCCCTTCTATCCATAATAATCTTCTTTGCAAACCATCACTTGGCTACATCCTTGGTTTGCTCTCCTGAACATATTTTTTTTTATTCTTTACATAGCCAGGCTGAAAATTTTCAAAATATTTTTATTCTGTTTCTCTTTTAATCATAAATTTTATCTTTAAGTCATTTCTTACCTCTTTCATCTCACTGTATGCATTTAAATGTAGCCAGGCAGAAGCCTGAATGCTTCGCTACCTAGATGTTTCTTCCACCAGATATCCTAGCTCATCACTCTTAAGTTTTGCATTCCAAAAGTCCTAAAACACAAGCACAATTTTACCAAGTTCTTTGCAATTTTATAGGAAGGGTGACCTTTATTCCAGTTTCTAATACCTTGTTCCTCATTTCTGCCTGAGACCTCATCAGGCCTTTACTGCCCATATTTCTATGAACATACTGGTCATAATTATTTAATTTATCTCTAAGAAGATTCATATTTTCCCTACAGCTCTCCTCTTCTGAGTCCTCACAAGGGTTTCTCTTAATGCTACATTCATGGCAATATAAGCTTTTCCTAGCCTGCTCCTCCAAATTCCTCCAGCTTCTACCAATTACCCAGTTCCAAAGCCACTTCCATATTTTCAGGTATTTGTTATAGCATCAGCTCCACTTCCAGTACTATTTTCTGTCTTAGTTTGTTTTCTGCTGATGTAACAGAATATTACAGAATGGGTACAATATAAGAAAAAGAAATTTATTTCTCACAGTCTGGAGGCTGGGAAGTCCAAGAGTATGGTGCCAGTATCTGGCAAGGGCCTTTGTGCTGGGTCATCCCATGGTGGAAGGTGGAAGGTTGAGAGCAAGACAGAGAGGGGGTGGGGCTGAACTTTATCCTTTTATCAAGAATCCACTCCTGCAATAACTAACCCACTCCTGTGATAACAGCATTAACCATTTCTTGGAGGTCACACCTCTTAATATCATCACAATGGGAATTAAATTTCAACATGGGCTTTATAGAAGACATTAAAACCATATCACTGTGTTTGCTTATATTACTCTTCGTCAGGAGCATGAAGACAATTAGCATTAAGACTTCTTGAAACCTAGGCTCAGAACTCAGTTGACAACTTCCACATCACATTGGTCAAAGCCAGGTACCAGGTCAGCCCAGACTCAAAGGAGGGGAGATGCTGCAAAATGATGTGGTATTTTTCCCAATTTACTACAACTGAGAGCATTACCTTCACTTTATCCTGTCCCTAGATTAAAATTCAATTAAAATTCCAATTGTCTTTTAGTGTTCAAGAAAATTGAACTTTCTCTTTTCCTATCCTCATCCTCATCTGTTGTGCCATTATATTCTTGTCAGACAGAGGCCTTATCTCCATTTCTAAAATGAAAATCCTCAGGAAAAATAAAGCATGATTTTGTTTTTAAAGTAAATATTCTCACAAAGCTAAGATCTGAATTTCCCAGTTCTAACTGGATAGTTTTAGAAACAAGCAGAGGCAATTTTGCCTTGGTCCTTCCTCTTTTAGTGTCCCCAATTTTCAAGAATGTAATTATCCTTCATTCTTTAGTTGACAAGCTTTGGACATTAACTTTCAAACTCAAGAATGTAATTATTCTTCATTCTTTGGTTTGCAAGTTAATGGTCCAATGTTTCAAGTTATGAGTGCATGGATTTTCTTTTGAGATGCCTAAAATTGGGGTTAAGTTTGCATCATAGTAGATCTCATATATGCTCACTGTGCATTTGAGTATAAATAATGCCGTTAATAAAGTAATGTTGAAAGTGAGCCTGTGTGTGTATGTGTGTGTGTGTGTGTGTGTTGTGTTGTGTGCATAGGGGGACAGGGAGTGCTAAGTAGTGCTTGCCTGTGTACAGGAAGGAGCAATAAATAAATCCAGAGAAAGCTAACATATGAGAAGCAAAAACAGAGAGATTTTTCAAAAGATACATCTGTCCTACGTCCTGTGGGCAGCGGCCCAGGTGTGTGAGATGATGCTGGAAAAGCAAATGAAAACTCCCCAAAGTCTCTATATAAACCCCTTTCATTCTGGGGTCATCCATCAGTCTCTGCAACTTGGGAGCAGCTTCCATTGGCTACTCGCTGTGTGCTTCTGTTTATATTAGTTTTTATCCTGTTGCTGAGAGCCTGTCAGAAGATGAGCAAGCCATATTTACCTGTAATGGCCTCACACTAGCTTGTGATGCCTAATCTCTTTTATTGATCCTACTTGCTGGTTTCTGGAGACCATCGATTTTCCTGGCTGTCAGTTTGTGGCCTTGCCTCCTTAATGTTTATTTAGACCAGCCTCCATAAATTGCTTCTGCTACGGAGGGTAAGGGAGGCAGCAGGAGGTCAGGGGTGTGTGTATACCTGTCCATAAATATAAATCACAGCTTTTGTTCTTTGCTGTTGTTTGTGAGCACTGTTTGCAAGGTGAATAAAAAACGGAAGTATTCCACTCAAACGTGGGAAACCATTATGAATTCCCCTGTGACTGTCTTTTTTTTTTTTTTATTACAGTCTAGGTTTTCAATTTTCTGAATCCTAATGGTACCTCTTGTTGTCTACTCAGACATGTAATGTTTCTTTTTGTTAAAGCAGAGGAAGAAAAGAGCGAAGGCATCGCTTGTTTGCCAGCACAGAGCTATACTTTGAATGCAAGTGGGTCGGTTTCCCCTTCCCACTACCCAAATTGCTTTTTGTCAACACAAATATATATATTCATAAATTTCAGTCTTCCAGAAAGAAAGAAAAGAGAAAGACTTTCCCCAGCACTGGAGTTGTCAGCGCCTGGTTGAACAACTGAACCAGCACAGTTCTTCATAATGAAGCTTATAAAACTATCTATTTAGACAAAGGCCATGGCTATTATGGAAAAGAACTTTTAGGGTATGTGGCAGCTCACGGTCAGCCCTGTTCTGACGGGGGTCGAAGTGCGCAGTGCAGAATGCCACTGTACCCGCAACACCATTGACAAGGCCGATTGAACAAAAGGCAAAATGGAAAATAGTCGCAAGCAGGTGGCTGCTCTGTTATAAATAATTCAAGGGCACGTCCTGCAAAATCCAAGGGAAAAGCCCCACAGCTCATTATAACAGTGAGTTGGTAGACTGCTAGATCCTTAAATCACTAGAAAATGTTTTGCAACAGCTAAGAATTTTTTTCTTCTCTGCAGTAGTAGATATCATAGTCACTACGAGGTGACAAGTGGTTCCCCTGAGGCCAGGAGGACAGCAATCCATAGAGGAGGGGCAGCCTGGGCCACTACTGTCTCACTTCATGCAGAGGCACTGTGTACGGACACAATGCCCAGAGTAAATCATCAGGAAAAAGAGAAGCGTCCTCAAGACAGGAGTAGAAGTTCCTTCCAGAAAACACCTTATGGAATAGTTTGCTTGATTTAGCTGTCTCTATTTCAACTTAGCTATTTCATATTAGTTAATAGTCTGGGTCTATCCTACTTACCTAGCCTTGCTTCGGCCTTCTTCCCTAATAATGCTTCTGTTATTTTCTCACTTTATCACCAATAACCCTCACATGGGCCTCACAATTTTATACGCTCTCCTCAGTCTCTACCTTTTAAATCTCTAAACTCCTTCATGGAAGTATTAATTTTCATCATTACTGCCAATGGTTTCTATTCCTTATAGATCCTATGGCAGGTTTAACCTATACCATAGTGTGGTTACTTAGATTTGGTGCCTGCCTTAGTAAGGATAGGGTCCTTCTTCCTGCAGTAACAAGCCCCAAAATCACAGGGTTTACCCAAACAAAGATGTATTTCTTGCTCCCAGAGCAGGGTGTATATGGAGCTCTTCTTAGTGGTTTCCTTCCTAGTAAATGGCCCAAGGGTCCAGGTTCTTTCTATCTTGACAATGATGTATTAAAAACATGGCCTTCCCGGTGGGTATGGAGAACAGAATATGGACAATCATGCAGTGGATTTTATAGCCAGATCTGGAAATGGAGAACATTTCTGCTTTAGAAAAGAATTCTTTGTTAATATGTGGACATTTTTAAAATCTGAAAAAATTGTGTCCCTAATCCATCAAATCTAAAATAAATTCCAGATTCATCAATGATCCACACATAAAAACTTCAGAATTGTAAAATATTAGAATAACATTGCTTTTGAAGCAACACATACAAAAAAGCCAGAAGTTATAAGAAAAAAGAGAAAATATTTGACTACACAAAGATTTTAGAAATCGATCAGGCAAAGTCACCACAAATGACACCTGAGAAGGAAATATGGGCAGTATGTAAAACATATGAAGAATTAATATTGCTTACATAAAAAGAGTTCTTACAAATTAGTAAAGAACCAAATAAGTGAATAGAAAAAAATACACAAAAGTCATAACTTATTTAGTCAAAAAGAAAAAAGAACAAATAAAAACAGGAAAATATGCCCAATATTTCTATCATTTAGGATCATGCAAATTAAAATAATAATGAGATGCAAATTTTTGACCTTAGACTATCAAAAGTTTAAAAATAATATGGCAGTTAAGGTCGTGTAAAAAAGGCTCTGGGACATAACATTCATAAGACTGTAAATCAAAACTGTCTTCCTAAAATTTAATTTGGTGGTGACCATCCAAATAAAATGTACGTAACCATTAAGCCATCAGTCCCACCTCTGGGAATCTCTTTTACTCTAACTCATGCACAAATGGTACATGATGACACACAATGATCACACAGTATATCGTAGCCAGAAAGAAAGAAAAATAAAAAACAGAGAAAACCTACAGGAAATGCTAAATAATTATAGTGTCTCTATTCTACGGGGTGTTATGCAATGCTAAACAATTTATGTAGATTTACTTGTACTGATATAATAGAATGTCCATAAGTATCATTGAGCAAGAAAGTAAAAGATTCAAAGAAGAAAAGCATATACAACCTCATTTCTGGAAAAAAATAAATGAGTAAAATAATTTGTGTATGATATTAATAGTTTGAATGTGTACAGGGAAAAATCTGGGAAGACAAATCCTAAATTGGTCTCGGGCCTCTGTCTCTGGCAGGAGGCTGGGGCGGCTCACTGCTGCTAGTGCTGTGGTGCTATTACAGCCTCCACCCCTGCTGGCTCACGTGTGCCAGGTAAGGCTGTACCTCTACCTGTACCAACTCATCTAATTCCCTCTGCATGCATCTAACATAAGTATTAGCAACTTCCCTATTTTACAGATGAAGAAACTGAGGCCCAGAGAACATTAGTGCCCTGACACAGGAAAGGCAGAAAATTTCAGTTTTAATTTTATAAATTTCTACTCTTGACTTCCTGCTCAAATCTCCACCCAGCTGCCTGGGTGATCATGTTAAAACTGAAAATCAGATCTTATCACTCCTCTTCACACTCCTCTCCTTCATATCATTCGTCTTCCATGGCTTCTCCTCCCTTCAGAGTGAAGTCTGGTGTCCTTGCTATGGCCTGAGGGACCTTGGGTTCTTCTCCCTCTTGGACCTCAGATGGACCTCATCATCTAACAAGTGGCCACATTTTGCTCCTCATTCTTCTCTGCTCGTTATACCAGTAGATCACTTTATGCAGGCCCTCTTCAGATATCCAACCTTCTGTAGGTTGGTCTTCTATCTCATGCCACTTGACCGTCTTATGGGGCTTATTACATATTTATTTATGCATTTATTAATCTTCTGTTTCCCCTGCTAGAATGTAAAGTCCGTGAAGGCGTGGACTTTGTTTTATTCCGATATTCTAAATGCCTAGAAAGGGTATATGGCACCTAGTAGGTGTTTATTAAATATCTGTTGAATAAATGAATGACAGCTTAAAAAACCAACAAAATACTAAATTGAGTTACTGTAAGAATATGTTACAGTTAAGAAGATTAAACAGTGTGAGAGTATGTGTGTGTGAGTGCGTGCGTATGTGTATGTGTGCGTAAACTGAAAGCACACTTGAGAGTTGTTTATCATGGGGATTTTCAGGAGTGTACAAACAAAACACAGTTTTCTTTTGAGCAATCAATTAGAATTAGTTTAATCCATATTTGGCACTTCATTTTGACTCTTATCACCCAAAGCAAAAACTGGGTGAGGGGGAAAAGATAAAAGGAAGTAAGGTAACAGTCTATGTGGAGGTCTAGAGTAGCCTGGAATAATCTTTATTCCCCACCCAGTTTCCCTTGATCCTGCACTCACCTGCCTCAACTACCACATGTTCAGACAAATAAAAATATGTGACTGAATAAACTATACCTGAGCAAGACATGGATTAAATACCTATGAAGCAAAATGACTTTTTTGGCTCATTTAATAATGAAGTCCGTTTCAACAACTCCATTCTTCTTAGCTCTGCAATGCTATGGTGCTAACTCACCTAAGAAAACCATTTACACATCCCTAGTCTTTCAAATGCTGCACATGTCAGTCACAGTTTGGTTAGAAAAATGCAAACCATTCTATGTATTCCAGTTGTAAAGGGTTTTAGTGTAAGGGATGGGAGGCTTAGATGACCTTTCGAAAAGCTTAGGAAGCAAAATTGTGTGAAGCCTCAGCCTGAAGCTCTGAATCCTGTGGTTCTCATGGGTTTCCCAGGAGGCTGCTACAATTCTCAAGAATTTCTGGGAAAATTCCCACCAACTATTTCAGTCTGTGGCAACAAAAGGCTGGTTGTCGAGAGCTTACCAAGAAGCCCCTGTGAATCAAATCCCACACGTCCGGATAGAACTGCTTCCAGGGAATAATGGCCTCTCTTTCCCTTCTGCCTTGCAAGCCTTCTGCAGTTGCCTCTCACTGACAAATGCTATCATTCATGGAGGGTATTCTGGAAATTACTGCTCTGCTTCTCCTCCATGATGCAGAAGAAATCTTCAAGGGAGATGGTGGTGATGCGGACCTGGCAATGGGCGTCTGATGCACTGCCTTTGATGGCTCATCTTTTTACGAGTGAGAGATGAGAACACCAACCTTCTCTGATTAGATCTTCCCAGCTATTCGAAGATTTCTAAATAACCCTCATCATTTTTCTCTAAGTGTACATGCATGTGTTTGTGCAGGCATTACATTAGCCCAGAAGTTGTAAAGTGCTAGCTACCATGATTTTGTGCTAGCTACTGTGATTCTTTTTTTTTTTTTTTTTTTTTTTTTTAACCTACATAGTACCTTTTTATTTTTTGGTCATTTGAGTGGAGATTTACAAACTAGGAATTCTTACATAGAAAACTGGATTTATGGCTTTTCTGAAAAAATTGAAAATCAGCCACACTAGCCTCTATTCCCCATGATGTTTGGATGCAAATGCCTGTTGCCCTTTTAGAGACAGCAGGTGCTCACAAGTTCCCCATCTCACTTCTCAGAACGTTTCTTGCACTCGGTTTCATTTGCTCCAGAGAGGTGGCATCACTCCCTCTCTAAGCCCTAGCAACTTTAGAGTTTGTAACCTCTGCCCTAGAATTTGAAGGAGAATATAATAAAGACTTTTGAGTAATTCCAATAGCCTAAATGTTTTGTAAGGAAATGTTTTTATGAGCTTTTATGAGCTATTTCTGAAGCACGATTTTTTTAATTTTATTTTTCCAAAATTATGTTTCCTCTGCATATTGACACCCCATAGGTTGGCAACCTTTTCAGCTTTTACAGAGTTCTTTATTTTTCACATAATAGTTATTTTTACTTTAAAGAAAAATTTAAAATAATTTTTGACAAAAATTTCTGTGCACTCCATGACCAGAAGAAAACATAAACGTCCCATCTCTATGTAGGTTGAAGCAGTAAGGTGCAACCATTGATGCGGTCACTCCTGCCCCTCACACTTGTGACCCGTGTGACTAAAATTCATGGTTCAGCAAAATACAAATTATCGTAGATCATGGGCCTTTGAGTCATTGAAAAGCAGACAAAAACAAGACAGTTACATTTATGAAAGTAAAAAATTTGCTGTAAACACACGTGACTTTGTATGTGTATCTTCATGTACATAAACACATCATTGCATCGTGCATAGACACACAACCACAGAAATAATTTTTCTGTACAGGTTTCCCAACCTCCTAACAAGTAAAAATTAGTTCCAGATGATAATAAATTGAAAGCTACCTTGATTTTTGGAACTCAAGAGAAAAATTAGAAATCAATGCAATCACATGGCAACTTGCTATGAAAATCATGCAAAAATTAGTTTCAGAGTTATGTGCCAAATCAAAAATAAACAAATGAAAGATAAGCTAAGGCTTCAGCAGGTGAGGTGTATTGAACTTTGAGCTTCAGTTTTTGAGATTTAGACCTGGGTTGTAATTAGGTGAGAAAACACCTTGTCACTAAAGGATTACAGACTCTTCAGGTAATTTGGAAGCCTGAAGTCAGAGGACTGGAAATGTACATATTCAAAAATACTTAAACTTTGGAAAGTTTTATAAATAATGTGCAGCTGTCCAGCAATATGTATAATGTCTGCCAACTATATAAAGTCTCCACAAATTCTGTTTTGGTTTGGCATTCGGTATAGAAAAATAATATATCTGTTCCTTGTTTTCCACTTGTAGGCGACTACATTTGAGTGTTCTATATACAAGTCCTTGTTTTTCCCCATGACTGACATTCAAATACCAGAAATGACAAGTTATTGGCGATTGCGGAGAATAAAAATTCATTTATGTCTATAAATATCCAAGAGTTGTTTAGTTAGGAGGAAACAGATGACCTAACAGAAGACTAAATCTTGGCAAGTTGACTTTCATTGGCTGAACTCTGCCAATTTCATTCTAGCCAGCTGGTTTCCTCTAATCCTCTCCTGTTCCTTCTGTTTGAGTGATTTCGTGGGGGTTTTTTTATGCCACATGCATCCATCACCACCAAGTCCAGACAAAGAGTGTGCCGGGTGAGAACAAAGCACAGATGAGACGTCTGGGGGGTTCACTATGCTGGGGATGAGGCCAGGGAAACTCATCAAGGAATTTACACATCCATAACTACAAGGTAGTGACAGTACAGAAAATTAAATTTAAGAGGGAGCCCTGAATCCTTTACTCTTACAGTTTATTTAACTGGACAGCTGGAGGCTTTCCAAATGACCTTTAGTTCAACCTAAATTATGTCATTCTTTCTGTGCTCAGAGGATCAGAGCTGAGGGGCAAGGAGTCCACAGAGGAAGTCTTGCAGAGTGACAGGAAGCCTGTCCTGTTTGCATAAGGCAGTGAATTAGTTTGAGTCAATTAAGTTCCTAATTTATTTCGTTTTAGATTCCAATTTTTTTTTTTTTCAAAATAGCCCTTTCTTGTATTTCCTTTGAATTTCATTTTAATGACACAATCAAGTGAGGATTTGATTACAATTACACTTTTCCCTCTCAGGGCTGGAGTGCCTTGTCAAATAAAGCTGGAAGGGTGAGACTGATGCAGGGGAGAAGGGGACACTGGGGAAAACCCAGAGCAGGTGTGGAATGAGGCTGAGTACCTAAAGGAAACCTGGAAGCACTGTGAAGGATGTACAAATCCTGCCTGCCTGTTTTAATTCCTAAGAGAGAGGGGCCAAGAAGAGCACAGAGAGAGAACAGAAACAGCTGTTTGATGGATGTTATACATTTAAGTCCCGTAATTACATGGGAAGTTGATTTATCAGTGTCCTTGCATCAGTGAAACGTCAGGAGCGAGACACATGTGTGGCCTCATCAGAGGAGGATTTGTTTTTAGGAAGCTCTGGCTTTGCAATCTGGAAATGACAAGAATAACACGAGGCCAATGTTATTACTTCTGAGAACTTTCAAAGCAATTAATGCATGAAATTAAACATGTAAAGAAGTGGAGAAAGGAAAAACTTCAAGCGCAATAAGAAAAGCTCTGGAAACGTAAAGAATCAAAATAATCTGTAAATGTTTCTGAGACTGGTTTTGCTTAACTAAAAGGCCAAACATTCTCAGTTTTGCTCTATTAATGCACATTAGGCTTCCCTATATGGCATATGTTCACTCCATGTACCGCAGATGGAGAGTCTTAAAACATTTCCTGATTTTTCTTGGCCTTTACAAGATGTTAATGCCTGAGCTTTGTTGCTTTTAATCATTGTTCATACTAGAAAATCAAAATACTCATCAAGGACTAAACAATCAGGTTAAGCCAAATTGCCTGTGCAGACAAAGCCATAACAAACAAATATACCTTGAAACAAAAATATCTTGAAAAATGTATAAGTGACTTTAAAAATAAGCAAGTAGCATAATATTAAAACTCCATTTTTTTTTGCTTGACAAATAAAATTAGAATACTAATAGAATATATACACACACACATATACATATGTGCCAATGCACACATGTATGAACATACAAACATGTCATATGTGTTTAGATAGATTTGAATATCAAAGGCTATGGACTTAATCTCTGCCTCCCTCTACTCCCCTTGTATTACACTCAAGCTGACTATTGCATTAGTTTGACTGCTTGTGAACATTTGAATGAGGATCAACTCATTGAATGGATGATATAGACATGGATCATATAGTCACAGTGTCTTGTGATTTTGAATGCATGATGTCTAAAAATCTCAATGAAAACGGTTATAAGCTAATGGTTACTTCCTTTTTTTTTTTTTCCAGTACAACAAATGAAAACACTTTGGAAAATAATGTCATATCCACTTTGATGACTTCATTACAGTTGATCTATAACCGTATATAATTAATAATGATTGAGGGCATATAATATATTAGCAGCAGTAGTAGTATTATATGTGTTCCTACAAGCATTTTTCAAAGGCCAGAGAACAGCGATGGTCAATTTAACCATAATCCATTCAAGTTTATTTCATTTGAGGAATCTCCAGCAACGTAAGTTTTGAAATCCTTACTATCAGTAGACAAAGCTCAATTCCAAGAGCAAGGAGTAGACCCCTAGCCTCAGCTAATTATACGCAGCTTATTTCAATGGTGTGCCGAAGTCAGCTCACACCAGCTCACTTGCAAAAGCAATTGCTAAAATTTTCATGAATTTTGAGAGCTGGTTATTAAAATTTAAATTATGTAAACTTATAATTAAAAAAATTATATTAAAACAAATAATAAATACTCGAAACTTACTGCTTGCTAATGAAGTCACTGCATTTTACTATTGCCTATGTTCTTAGGGTTATTTACGTCTATGTACATAATTTATGTTTACATCTGTATGGTGGAATTGTTATATGAACATCTCTTCCCAGCTCTGTGTTCAGTGAAAATCCACTTTTAGCTTGAAATTGGCCGTGATGGTGGTATGTACTTCAAGGAGAGGGCACCAGCACCAATCAGGGCTCTTTATTTTTTATATTTTTGGAGATTGAGTTGTTAAATGTTTATCACACCACTTCTGTGAGAGCCTGTGTAATGTATATATGTCCCTCTTCTTTTCAGTCTCCTTGTCTGAGTCTTTTAATTTTTGAAGTTATGTTGTTCACTTTGTATTTATTTATTTCTGTTTTTCAACTCTCTGTCTCTAATGCTTGACTGCAGAATTACAGAAGTAATGAAATGTGGGGATAACAGGATAGTGTCTCCACCCTGGATGAGGCAGCGAGAAGTTTTGCTTGTTCAAGAAGTCATTTTCCACCTCTCTTCCGTTTGTTGTGCCCAGAAGTTGTTTCGAATGGAAGTTATGTTTTCACTGTTGGAAAACTGGTTGACAAAATCACTTCAGTCCCCTGCTGTTTACAATACACACTCTGACAAATACGCTGGTTAAGAAAAGAATTATTTCCAACTTACTCCCTTTGGCAGGTAAAAACAAAGATAAAAGTTGGCATGTATGTGTGTATGTGCCTCTGTGTTTGTGTTTTATTTGTTTGCTTTCGGTGGTAATGCAAAGCTAGCAGCGGATTCATCTGTACTTCCGCTAGATCTTAATAGAAGGCATCTGAATAAAGTATTTCATAAAATAAGTCAAAGAATATATAAAACATGGCACTCTGGGCTATGGGTGCATCCCCTGCTTGTCAAACTTGAAAAATACCTGCAATCATTCTTAGAAGCCAACAAAAGAAACCGCTGGCTGACTTTGGCAGGTAAAAAAATTTTAAATGACTGAATTGCTCTCACAATCACCAGGAGGGTTGGACAACTGCCCACATGGCTGCGAAGGCAGAGGAAAAAAATAACTGAAAATACTCCATGTACACAACCAAATACTATTTGCTATTTCTTTCTTTGTTGACACCTTGAGCACTAAACACTAGATGTTATGCCTAGTACCGCTGCCATCATCTCATCATCCTTACTAACCACCTTCATGACTCGAAAAATGTGTTTCTTATTTCTTTTCCCTCTTAGACCCTGACTGCAGATCTAGAAAAGTGCATTTAATTGACAGAGCCTAACAGATGCCCAATTATGGTTCTGAAGAAGGCTAGAAAGAGTGGTTATCTGGTCTTTTCAGCATCTATAGTGAGATCTCCATAATATGAGAGCTTGCCCCAACATAGGTAGGCAGCAGATATACTAAGTGACCAAAAAGAGTTACAACTGTCCACAGCATTCTCTTAATCCTTATCTTATATGGGGAAGCTCAGTTCATTTCAATCTTGTGCTTTTATACCTGCTGTTTTGTTCCCTGCTGTATGGCATATGGTGGCAACCAATTCCAAGAGCCCTGGAGACATTGCACCTGCATGTCCTGCACCTAAGCGATGTTTTTACTCTTGAGAAGAAAGAGCAATGTTCTAGCATGCACAGAACATATGCTAATCAGCTGCACTCTTCAGGCACAAATGAGGATAATGTGTTCATTGTTTAGACACTGGAATTGTTCATTACAAAATGACACAGTGTTTGCCAATTTTGTCTTCATTATAAATGTAAATATTAACTGGCGATATGCAAAAGAATACAAAAAGTCAACAGCAATTAATTGGCTTCTGCAGTAATTAGCAACTGTAAGGCAAACACTTAGGAGCCGTTGTAATTGTCTGCATTAGGAATACACCTCCTGTACAGATCTAATTAGCAATTTAAATAGTTCAGAAATTATATGCCTCTTGCCTTTACACTCCCTGAAGTACTGTTCATTAATGGGGGAAAAAATTGCTAGTAAATGTCATTTGCATTGTCTTGCATTAAGGGCTCTACATCAAAGCCTCCGTTACTGCCTCATACTGAATAATTCTGAGCTGTGGCTTGTGGACCAATACAGCTGTAATTAGGCAATGATGCCTTTGTAAACATGAGGCACAAAAACTGACAGAAACTTATTTTTCTGTGAGGTATTTGCTCCCTGATTTAAGCTCTAAATAATAAGAAGGAGAACTATAACAGGGCTATAGCTTAAAAAAGATTGAAATGAAGAAATACTGACTCTTCATGGGCCATTGAAGTGGTGGTAAAAAGTAATGTCTAAAAGACCGTGCACAGAGTTTTAGTTGGTCATATGATTTTAGCCATGGAGTTGATCCAGATACTTCTGGGTCTGACTGATTTGGTCAACATTATGTTCTAAGGATTATGCTGGGCCGGGCACGGTGGCTCACACCTGTAATCCTAGCACTCTGGGAGGCCAAGGAGGGTGGATCGCTCGAGGTCAGGAGTTCGAGACCAGCCTGAGCAAGAGCGAGACCCCCGTCTCTATTAAACATAGAAAGAAATTATCTGGCCAACTAAAAAATATATATAGAAATAATTAGCTGGGCATGGTGGCACATGCCTGTAGTCCCAGCTACTCGGGAGGCTGAGGCAGTAGGATCGCTTGAGCCCAGGAGTTTGAGGTTGCGGTGAGCTAGGCTGACGCCACGGCACTAACTCTAGCCCAGACAACAGAGTGAGACTCTGTCTCAAAAAAAAAAAAAAAAAAAAGGATTATGCCGATGGCCCAGTGGTTTTTTTTTTTTTATATTTGTGTTATATAGTGAAAGTTACTAACAGCACAAGTTAACTCTGAAAGTCTAACATTTAACTAGAGTGTGCTATATGGCAGAGATGCCTCAGTCAAGCCTGAGATCACTGGTTACCAAAATTCTGATTTGTTTCATTCACATATTTCCAAGTGGATTCACATAGTTCTGCTGTGTTTTTATAACTTCTTGCTGTAAAAACAGCAAGAAATAAAATGCCTGGTTGAAACCTGGAAACTACAGAGATTTTAAGATTCATTTTTTAACTCTTAAAAATTTTTAATCAATTACTTAGATAAAAAGGAAAGAAGAATCTCATCAAATTGTTGACAATAAATTTGAGAGAGGTGATCAAATATAAGAGAAGATTGAGTCAATATTTAAAGTGATATCAACATGCTGAGATAAAGTTAAAACACCAAAGATCATTAAACTGTAATTGGAGATAATGAACAGACCTGAACTTGGTTTCAAAATATAAGATATGAGTAAGACAGAGGATCTTTTAAAAAACATATAAGCCTTGTAAAAGCTACAGTGTGACATGCTTGACAAAAGAAAATAATAGTTTTGGGGTGGATTAATAGGAATATAGTATACATAAAAAGTTGAATAATAGACTTAACTGAATTTTGCTTTGGCTAGATTGTACACTGTGATCAAGTTTTGGTGCCATATTTTAACAAGGGCGGAAACTACTTGAAACATGTCAAAGAAGCTCAAGAAGAATAGAGTATCTGAAGCCATGTCTCATGAGAAATACTTGATAAAATTTGTGATGCCACATGTGAAAAGATAAGACTTCTTCAATATCTTTAAGGCTTTCATATAGAATAGTCAGAGAAATATTTTGCATGGCCTCACAAGGTGGACCTGAGATCAATATGGAAATATTGTCTGATGATTTTAGCCTGATATATAAAGAAAAGTTCAAACAACTAGAGTTATTAAACAATAAGAATGGGTTGACTTTTAGATTGCATTCACTTGCTATAACTACTCTTTAGGAAAATCCTGCACTGTTACAAAATATTATTACATTTTACTAATACAGTGATCTCAAATTATGATAAAGCACTTGTAGGGAGAAATGCTCATTGCCACCTATTGGTAAAACAGAGAAAAAAAAGGACTGAAGATCATTTGTTTATTCTAAAGTCAGAATTTCAAGCAAACAGATAATATTCAGTGCTTATTTTGATAATTATAAATTAAAATCTGCGAGTGGAAGTCATGTGTTTATATTGCATAGGTGACATTTCAATAGAAAAGTCCTTATTTTAAAATGAACATAAATGTAAATATTAAGAAAGGACAACTATTGTGTTCAAAGAAATATGATCAACTAATAAAAACCAAAAATATTCATAACAGATACATTGATCTTTATGAAATAAAACAATATTAATGGTTATATCATGTTTATGTACTTTATGAGAGCCTTCATTGTTTGTTTGTTTATAACATCATAAAGGCACAATATTTTTAGGCTAAAATATTTAGGCACCATCAAAAGGTTTTATAAGATGAATGATGACAGCATTAAAATTTAATTTCATCTTATATAGTCAATTTGTGATATATAAAACAAACTAGTTTTGTCTTTATAATTGAATAAAAAATGCAAAGTTTGCTTGTTGCACAAGTGGAGATACTCTTTGGGAATTTAGCTGTAGGGCGTGTATTAAATTATGGTATTAATGGATTATTCTGTATTGAAGACACAATAGAAATACATGAGCATCTCTCGTAAATACCTCTTTCATTTTTTTACTGTTATCAATCATTTAGCAAGCACTTGCTGTGTACCAGGAACTTGCTAGATGTGGAGGAAATAAACTCTGGACAATAAACAAAGAAACAGAATCGACTGTCCATATATACAGCAGTGAGCAACCTCCCAGTCGTAGTGTGATTCTACAGAGTCCGAGCCTGCTTGCTCTAAACCCACCAATCATTAATAGAACTCCCTGTGACAAACCTGCTTGGGTAACATCCTGGGCCCCAATAAAGGCTTTGGCTCACAGGTCTCTCTCTCTCTCTCTTTCTCTCTTTCCCCCAACCCGCTGGTTGAGTGTGCACATCCTGAAAGCTTTCTCCTTTCCCATTGGCCCTGTGAGGCTTGCTGCCCTCTTCTCTCTGGGACTTGTAGGCAATACACTGCTTCTGTTATTTCATGTATTTTCTTGTGTTGCCTCCTCTGTGTCTTACCTGATCAACACACCCGAATCTATCTTCTGTCCTGGTCAGGGCTCTCCTAGAGAGTAGCTTTCTTGGTAGGAATAAACTGGACACAGATCAGATAAGAGCCATAAAGGTGTCAGCCAGTATAAACAAGTTTCCTGTGAGAGGGACACCTGGATATAGATATGACACTTAGACATTGGGCCATCTACCAGAATAAAGAACTATCCCATGAAAGGCACACAGTAAACATCCACAACCACATGCCTGGAGTCCCCTCAGAGCAGGGCTAGAGTTTATAGCCACTCTCTAGAAAAGAATTCAAGACCAAATAAGAGGAACATATAACCACCATCATCCATCTAGGGAACTTTTTTCATCTCCCCAAACTAAAACCCTGTACCCACTAAACCATAACTCCTCATTTCCCCTCCCTTTTGTCCTTGCCAACCACCATGCTCCTTTCTTTCTCTATGAATTTGACTAGTCTATGTATCTCATATAAGTGGAATCATATGGTATTTATCCTTTTGCAATTGACTTGTTTCACTTAGCATAATGTCCTCAAAGTTCATCCATGTTATGGCATGTGTTAAAATATTTCTTTTTTAAGGCTGAACAATATTCCGCTGTATGCATATACCACATTTTTTTTATCCATTCATCCCTCTATGAACTCTAGAGTTGATTTCACCTTTGGCTATTGTGAATAATGCTGCTGTGAACTTGGGTATACAAATATGTGTGAGACCCCATTTTCCATTCTTTTGGGTATATACCCAGAAGTGGAATTCCTCAATTATATAGTCATTCTATTGTTAGTTTTTTAAGGAACCATCATACTGGTTCCCATAGTGGTTTCACCATTTTTATATCCCCACCAACAGTACACAAGTGTTCCAATTTCTCCACTTCTTTACCAACATTTATTATTTCCAGTTCTTTTGATAATAGCCATTCTAATGGATGTGAAGTGGTATCTCATTGTGATTTTGATTGGCATTTCCCAAATGACTAATGATATTGAACATCTCTTCATGTGTTTATTGTCTATCTGCATATTTTCTTTGGAGAAATGTCTATTCAAGTCCTTTGTGCATTTTTAATTAAGTTGTTTGATTTTTTGCTGTTGATGTTCAGGATTTGCTTATGTAGTCTGGATATTAGCTCCTTGGGAGGTATATGATTTGCAATCCATTCCATGGGTTGCATTTTAACTCTGCTGGTAATAACTTTGATGTACTAAAGCTTTATTTTGATTTAGTCCATTTGATCCATTTTTACTTTTGTTGCCTGTGCTTTTGGTATCATAGCCAAGAAGTCACTGCTAAATCCAATATCACGGATCTTTTCCCATGTTTTCTTCTAAGAGTATTGTAGTTTTAGATCTTACATTTAGGTCTTTGATTAATTTTGAGTTGTTTTGCATATAAGGTATAAGATAAGGATCCAACTTCATTCTTTTGCATGTGGATATACAACTTTTCCAAAATAATTTGCCAAAAAGGCCATCCTTTCCCCATTGAATGGTCTTGACATTCTTATCTAAAATCATTTTACTATATTTTACCATGTGAGGGTTTATTTCTGAGCTCTCTATTCTATTGCACTGATTTATATGTCTTTCTTTATGCCAGTGCCACACAATTTTGATTTTTGTAGCTTTGCAGTAAGGTTTGAATTATTCTTCTTTTTCAAGATTGTTTTGTTTATTTAGAGTCCCTTGAGATTTCACATGAATTTTAGGATGGGTTTTCTATTTTGTTCCACAAAGTCATTGGGACTTTATAAGTATTGCATAGAATCTATACATCGCTTGGTGTAGTACTGATATCCTTAACAATATTGTCTTCCAATCCATGAACACAGGCTATCTTTCCATTTATTGGTGTCTTCTTTAATTTCTTTCAGAAACTTTTTGTAGTTTTTAGAATACAAGTCTTTTGCTTTCTTGGTTAAGTTTATTGCTCAATACTTTTTATTCTTTTTGAGGCTATAGGATTATTTTGAGGATTACAAATAAGATGCTTAGGAAGAAGTATGCAAATCTCTCATGCAGAAAAATTCCAAATAATATATATAGGTATATCCCTCTCAAGGAAGTGGCACATAACTCTCACCCCTTAAGTGTGAGCTGACATAGTGTATTCCTCATAAAAAATACAGTGTAGAAAGAAGGGAAGCAGGTGTAACTGTGTAGAAATCTGACAGACACTACCTCATCCAGGTGCTCAAGGTTAACATCAACTCTGATAAGTCATATTGACAACATATGCCCTTGGTATGCTATGTTAAAAATGGTACTTCTGTGTTCTTCTCCACAAAATTCATAACCCTAGTCTAATCATAAGACAGATATCAGAAAAATTTTAGTTGAGGAACACTTTACAAAACATCTTACCAGTACTTTTCATAAATGTCAAAGTCATCAAAAACAAGAAAAGTTTGAGAAATCGTCACTCCCAAGAGTAGCCTGGGGAGACATGACAACTAATTGCAATATGTTATCCTGGATAGAACCCTGGAACAATAATCAATAGAAGGATGTTAGGTGAAAACTGAGGAAATATGAATAAAGCATAGACTTTAGTAAATAATAATGTCTTAATATTTGTTCATTAATTTCAACAAATATACTATACTAATACAAGGTATTCACAATAGAGGATACTGGGTGTGGTGGATATGAGGACTCTCTGCACTACCTTCCCAAATTTTCTATCATAGACTAGCTTATCTTCCTTACTTTATATTTTATATAAATAGAACCATATAGTATGTACTTAGGCAGGTGGATCTGGCTTATTTTGTTCAACATTTTGTTTGTGAGATTCATTTAACTTGACATGTAGTTGCAATTCATTCATTCTTATTGTTTTCTGTATTCCAGTCTGTGACTATATCCCAATTTTACTGTTGGTTGGCATTTAGGCAGTTGTCCATTTGGAGCTATTGCATGTAATTGTCCTCAAGACATTCAAGAACACAGTTTTTGGAACTTGAGACTTTGATGAATTTATTTATCAATTCCAGGAGTCTCTTGGTGGAATCTTTGGGGTTTCCTAGATATAAGATCATGTCATCTGCAAAAAGCAATGGTTTGACCTCCTCTTTCCCAATATGGATACACTTAATTTCTTTCTCTTGCCTGAATGCTCTGGCTAGGACTTCTAGCACTATGTTAACTAGAAGTGCAGACAGTGGGCATCCTTGCCTTGTTCCAGTTCTTAGTGGGAATGCTTTCAAATTTCCCCATTCAGTATGATGCTGGCTGTGGTTTTGTCTATATGGCTTTTATACTTTTGAGATGTATGTTCCTTCTATGCCTAGTTTGTTGACAGTTTTTGCCATGAAAGGGTGCTGGATTCTGTCAAATGCTTTTTCTGCATCTATTGAGATGATCACATGATTTTTGGCCAATAAACATCTGAAAAACTTCTCAACCTCACTAATCACCAGGGAAATGCAAATTAAAACCACAATGAGATATCACCTTACCCCAGTCAAAATGGCTTTTATTAAAAAGTCCAAAAACAATAGATGCTGGTGTGGATACAGAGAGAAAGAACACTTATACACTGTTGGCAGGACTGCAAATTAGTACAACCTCTATGGAAAACAGTATGGAGATTCCTCAAAGAACTAAAAATCAATATATCATTTGATCCAGCAATCCCACTACTGGGTATTTACCTAAAGAAAAAGAAGTAATTTTATCAAAAAGACACCTGCACTTGAATGTTTATTGCAGCACAATTCACAATTGCATTGATGTGGAATCAGCCCAAAGCCCATCAATTCATGAGTGGATTAACAAAATGTGGTATATTTATACCATGGAATACTATGCAGCCATCAGGAAGGATGATTTAATGCCATTTGCAACAATTTGGATGGAACTGGAGACCATTATCCTAAGTGAAGTATCTAAAGAATGGAAAAACAAACACCACATGTACTCACTATTGAAGTGGAAATAACTGATGAGCATACATGGCATAGAGGGAAGTAAATCTCAATGAAAATCAGGAAGGGTAAACAGGGGAGGAGGGGATGGGTGAAAACTACCTAATAGGTACAATGAACGCTATCTGTATGTCAGGCCATGAAACCAACATTTGTATCCCTGTAATACTTTAAAATAAAAAAGAACTTTTAAAAAAAGAACATATTTTTTGGTGAACAAATGCATGCATTCCTTTTGGGCAATAACTAGGGCTAGAATCAACTATAAGTATGTTCAACTTTGCAGATATTGCAAAGTAGTTTTCCAAAGTTGTTGCACAATGGTAATGCCATCAGCAATGTATGAAAGTTCTGGTTTTTCCACAACCTCATTCAAATTTTGTATTCTCCCATCTTTTTCATTTCATCTATGTGATGAATGTGTAGTGCTATTACACATTATTTACTGATTATTTGAATATTATCTATAATAAAGTATCTGTCTAAGTATTTTGTCTATTGTGCTATTCACCTGTTAGCTTTTACATATTTATCGGTAGATACCTTTAAATATTATGAAAGAGCATTGTCAGATGTATTCATTCTGAGTATCCTCTCTTAATTTGTGTACTGCCTTCATATTCTCTTTATCATGTTTTTTGAACAGATTTATCATTTTAATATAGTCATATTAATCTTTTTGTCTTTCATGGTTAGTGATGTTGTGCAGTGTTTAAGAAATATTTTCTGACTCCAAGGTAGCATATACATTTTTTTCTATATTTTCCTTTAAGAGCTGTAATGTTTATCTTTCACATTTAGACCTGCAGGCCATCTGGAATTGACTTTTGTGTATGGTTTGAGGTAGGAGTCAAGATATATATCTTTTCCAAATGAATATCCAATTCACTGAGCACCATTTATCTAAAAAGCCACTTTCCCCCCTTGCATTAGAGTTTGAGGAAGGAAATAATCCATAAACCTAAAACTATTCTAAAATAAAATATTTATTTAAAAAATGATGCATGTTAACATAACTAATCATTAAGGAAATGCAAAAATAAATCAGGATAGTGATGATTCTTGTGTGTTTTCGCGTGGATATTAACTGGAAAAGAACACAAGGGGTCTTGAGGTCTAGTAATTAATGTCTATTTCTTGATCTGGTTGCTGGTTACACAGCTGTATTCAATTTGTAATAAATTATCATTTTTTGCACTTATGCACTCTTTTCCTTTTTTTTACATCATTCTTCAATAAAAGGTTATTTTAAAAATTGAGCATTGAATAAAATATCAGAGCTTCCAAGCTAACTAGGAAGCTATGGGCCAGTGGAAAAGTTAATCATGTGCAAGTGAGGAAGGATAATATAATTTTAAAATATAATTTAAAAATATAGATAAAGTCGCATATCTGGCATGCCTCTTTCTATAATTTTCCAAAGGGATGCAAAAATGTTCTTCAAAAGATTTTAATCTCCATTGTTTTCTTCTCTCTCATCATTATTCTTTTGCTAACACTCAATTTCAGAATCTTTTTTGGAAGAAATATTTTGAATGCTGGAAGGATCAGCAGTTTTCAATGGGGAGAAGTTATTACTGTTGTTTGGGAATTATCACACCAACTCTTAAAATTTTATGTAAAAATCTGGATTCCAAGTGCCTTTAAATGCTGTAAATTATCTGATTCCCAGAGGAGAAATCATTTACTTCTCTATCTTTTTTCTCTTATGCCCTTACCATATTGGATAACCCCAATTATTTATATAACTAAGATTATCAGTGAGTGATTTATTTAGTGATCTTTAATTGCTTTAATTGTTTTTATTATTTTTAATTGCTTTTTATATAGGAAATCTTATACTTATGCCTAAAAGGATACATTGTTTCTTAGTGAAATTGGGTACTTTGTAATATTATTCCTTTGTCTGAGTTAAAGAAGGAAGATGTCAGATTTCAATCAATTTCTGAACTATTCATCAGACATCTACCAGGAGCCTAAAGCTATGCTAAAAGCAGTAAGGCATACTAAACAACAATACACTTTGATAATGTGTTCTCAATATCTTTCAGTTGTAGGTGGATAGGACAAGCAAGCTAATGTGTACTAATGAGGGAGTAAGCTAGAGCTAAACTGTGACCTTGAGGCAATATACATAGTCCCACTTCAGAAAGAGAGTTGTGTTCAAATTCGACAGCACATTAGAATCAAATGGGAGGCATTTGGAAGTTTTTTGTTTGTTTTTGAAGAGGAGGTTGGCTTCCATTAATGACCAAGTTATCTCCAATTAGGCCATTTATCCTACAAATAAGAGCTATGAATTCCAGATAAACATACATTAAATAATTATCTGAAAGCACTGAATATTGACTAAAGAAAGTAAATTCTGAAAGGGAATTGACAATGGAAAGAAGTGACTGACACTGAGAATGTTTCTTGTTTTACATTTTTACCCTGTTACATGGGATTGCTAAAATGTAGATCATAGCTGAAATGGTCTTACTTATTTGAAGGACCAGAGGATAGAGTCCTGGGCAAACACAGCAGCAGAAAAGTGAGGAAGGGTGGCTTGGGGATGGGGGTGGTGGATCCTGAAAACTAAACAGCCAGGAAAGAGAACCTAAAATTATGCATATAAACTCTTGCCAAATATTTGTTTGATCCCTGAACTATGTGTATGTAGATAGAATACAAGTGACTGAGATAAATTTAAAAAACCTGAATCGGCCGGGCGCGGTGGCTCACGCCTGTAATCCTAGCACTCTGGGAGGCCGAGGTGGGCGGATCGTTTGAGCTCAGGAGTTCGAGACCAGCCTGAGCAAGAGCGAGACCCCATCTCTACTAAAAATAGAAAGAAATTATATGGACAGCTAAAAATATATATAGAAAAAATTAGCAGGGCATGGTGGTGCATGCCTGTAGTCCCAGCTACTTGGGAGGCTGAGACAGGAGGATCGCTTGAGCTCAGGAGTTTGAGGTTGCTGTGAGCTAGGCTAACGCCACGGCACTCACTCTAGCCTGGGCAACAGAGTGAGACTCTGTCTCAAAAAAAAATAAAATAAAATAAAAATAAAAAACCTGAATCAAGATTTCAGCAGCTGCCTAATGCAGGGAACGTGAACCTTTTAGTTTGAGTTCAGCCAAATTACTAGCTTGTAAACAAGAACAAAAGAATCCTCTTCATGATATATTATCCCAGACTCTACAATATATTATTGACTATGTCTAAAAAATTACTCTATATGTGAGGAAACATGAAAGTTTCACCAATACTCAAGAAAACAATACAATGTTTCCAGTAGGGAAATTGGCTGACAAAAATTTTTAAACAGCTTCCATAGCTAAGCTCAATAACAAAGGAAAATATGTAAGAAATAAATGAAGAGATAGGAAATCTAATAAGAGAAGTAAAACTACAAAAAACAAAACCAAAAAACAAATAGAAATCCTAGAACTGAAAAAAATTCAATATCTGAAGTGAAATATTCATTGGATGGATTTATTCGGAGGTTGTATATAACAAAAGAGTCAGTGAATTTGAAGATAGATCAGAAGAAATTATTTTAATTTGAAAAATAGAATGAAAAAAATTGAAACAAAATAAACATAACCATGAGGATGTGTGAGACAACATCAAAGGTTCCAAATGCATGATATATGAAATTGGAGTCCAAGAAGGAGAGAAGAAAGGCAATGTAGTAGAAAAGATATTTGAAGAAATAATTTCAAAACTTTTCCATATTTGTTGAAAGACACAAATTTACTAACTTGAAGCTCTTTGAATAAATATAAAGAAAACACCTAAGCACTGCTAAGAAATAAAACTAAAACAAAATAATTGAAAGCATCAGAAACAATATGACATTGCATACAGGTGTTTCTCATCAGAAACAATCTAGAAAACAATGAATCAATAGCTTTAAAGTGGTGAAAGAAAAAACAAAAAGCAAAAAACAAAAACAACAACAAAAAAATCATCAATCTAGGATTTTTTATCCAGTAAGCAAATTAAAGAAAATTTTTGGGAAAAAAAGAGAATTTGTTATCATAAGACCTGTACTATAAGAAATGCTAAAGGAAGTTCTCTAGAATGGTACCAGAGAAAACTCAGAATTTCAGAAAAGAATGATATACTCTTTCAGGAAATATGAAGAAATGATAAATATGTGAACAAATATAAAAGACTATCATTTTCTTAATTTAAGAATACCTATCTCATTATTTAAAGGAAAGTTATAACATTACCTTATAGAATTTACAACTTATGTTGAAATAACAGGTATAGACAAGATTAACCAAAAAGATGGAATGATAAAGTGACCTATAACATTGCAAGACGTGAAAAATTTTCATGAAGTGGTATGATATTAACTCTAAGTTAATTGTGAAAAGTTAAGGATGAACATTGCTATCCTATAATAGTAAAGCAACTAAAAAATTAAAAGATGAATAGCTATATAAGTAATAGATAAATTAAAATGAAATTTTAAGGTTTTAAGAAAGGAAAATAATCCAAAAAATTCAGGAAAGAAGGAATATAGGTAGGGAAAAATAGGAAATGAGAAAATAAATAGTAAATGGCAAACCTAAATATAATTAGATCCATAAATATTAATATACTAAATATCTAGTAAAAAATGTTAGAATTGATAAGAAAGCAAGACTTAAATATATGTTGTCATCAAGAGATGCACTTTAAATACAAGTTGAAAGCAAATACATACAAAAAGATGTGTTATAAACAGTAAGCATATGAAGCCTGGAATTGCTATACTAATGTCTTATAATATTGACTTAAAGACAGTATTACTAGTGGAAAAAAAGGGCATTTCATAATGATAGGAGGGCCAACACATCAAAATGATATGACATTGATAAAGGTATATGAATTTAATCTATAGGACTTCAAAATACATGAATCAAATTTAACAGAATTAAAGGAGTAAATAGAGGGATTTAATTTTTTAGGGTTATTTTTTAAACAAACCACTCTTGGCAATTGTAAAAAACAACTACAAATAAAAAAATCAATAAAGTTTGATGACATAAACAACAATATAGGCCACCTTGACTTAAGTGATATCTATAGAACCCTATACCCAATGACTATAAAGTGTGTATAGTATGCTCATCAAGGTAGACTTTATGGTGGGCCATAAACAAGTCTTAATAAATTTACAGAATTGAAATCATAAGGAGTATGTTCTCTGACTGAATTAGTCTGCTCAGCCTGCCATAATAAAATACCATAGACTGGGTGACTTCAACAACAGAAATTTATTTTTGACAGTTCTGGAGGCTGGCAAGCTCAAGATCAAGGAGCTGATCAAGTTAAGTTTGATTCTGAGGCCACTTTTCTTGCCTTGTAGGCTGTGTGCTCACATGACCTCTTCTTTATGCATGGAGAGGCAGAGAGAGATTTCCAATCCTATTGGATTAGGACTCCACATTTATGACCTTAATTACCATACATATAAAACTAAATATTAGTAACTTGATTTCAGTATTATTAAAAGGATCCATAAAGTCCAAGAAGGCTTTGTCCTAGGAAGTCAAGGTCGTTTTTACATTTAAAAGTTATCAGTGTAATTGTATCCTATTAACAAAGTGAAGGTGAAAAATTATATGATCATATCAACAAAAGAATTTGGAAATCTTCGATGCCCATTTAGAATAAAAGCTAACAGCAAACTAGGAATAGAATAAAACTTCTGCAATCTAAAGGGTTTCTATGAAAAAACCTATAGTATGAGAAATGGTAAAGAATCCTGCATACTAAATTTATAAGTCAGCAATTCTTTTTAGTGTCAATAAAGAAATTGGTAAACTGTCACTTATTGTGCTTCAAGGCTAAGGGTAATCAGGTGAGAACATCAAGGAATTTGACAGCAAAGACTGGATGGGAAATCTTCTAAGATTACAACAAGGATACAGATCAGAGCCCATTTGATAGTTAAAAGGAAAGAACATTTAACCTTCCTAACAGTGTTTTTCCGCCTATAGCCAACAATTCAAGATGGTTAAGAGACAGATACTCAAATGATCTCAAATGATTCGCCTTGCAGTATGCCTGAGTTTTAATGATGTATCCATAAGCTTCAAATTAGCACAATTTGTACTTATTCTCTAAATAAATATTGTATTCTCCTTAGAAGTTAATTCAGAGAACTTCCAGTTATACAGTTGCTTGCCATACATATGGCTTCAGCTACATGCATTTGTTTAGAGAGTCATTTCCTAAGATTATAGATCTTTGACTTGCTTCTAGTTCTGTTGATATCTTCATCCCCTGAGATAACACATATTCCTGTCTTCAAAAAGTAGACTGAAAATAAATAGTCGTAATACAATGATTGCAAAGACCATAAAATAGAAATTAAGGTACCTCAATTCTGTCATTCTGTGTGACCACATGGAGTTTTTATTTGTGCTTAAAATGTTTAAAACTGAAACTGTGCAAAGGAGATAGAATATTTTTATTCGGGAAGTGCAAATTTTATACATGTGAAAAATAGACATGAATGTGCATGAAATATATTCATTTTATTTTATGATAATTACTAAAATAATTTTGTTAAAGGAATGAAGGTATTAAAAAATAAAAATAAAAAAAAAGAGAGACAGATACTCATGTAATTTGTTGAATTGCAGAGACCTTTTATTAAAAACTCATTCCAGAAACATGACTGTATAATATTTCTGTTGTAATTTGATGTGATCTAATGCAGTTTTCAGAACACAAATAGACTGGCAGCCTACCACTCTTTAAAATATATTTAGGTTTTGAAACATTTTAAAATTAGGAATATAATTGTTCACCTTTAAAGCAATTAATATTTCTAGAGTTATGCCCTGTCAGGCTAAAAAAATGGGAGGGGCTTCCTAATTAATGCAATCACTGTGTAAACCCTTCTACAAGCACCAATACATGCAGGGCAGATTGGGTGATCAAGAGGAATTCACTTCACTGTCAAAATAGGAAGTCTTTGCCCTCACTGTCCAGCAAAATATGATATGCAAATGAATTGCTGGTCATACAGGTTGTTTCTTTTCTCATTTTTTAAAGGAAATTTTTATTGCTTCCCTATTTTCTTCTAATGCTTTGCTTCATATTTTCCTTGGTTTTTGAAAATTAAATTATTTACTTAAGGTGGTAAATTTCAACTTCATTTCTGACCCAGAGAAATATAAATTTGATTGGAGACTAGAAGCAGCAAATAAAAGAGTCTGTCTACTCTGGTGAGGTGTGTGTGTGTGCTTTAGCTTTTAGAGAAGTAGTTGTACTACATTATATCATAATATTTTCCAACTGTACATAAGGTAGGAGTATGTGCATTCTGTACAAACAAGGGATGGAATGTAGTAGGTATCTGTGGTTTTTATATATTTTGAAATCCTGTTTGTTACTTTTTCTTTTGGGGAATCCAGTGTCCGATCCAATGAAGAACAACTTCTTACGGGCCTTCCAGGTGTTAACTATCTCCAATCCAGCCCCAGCATTATAGGTAAAGGCTCATGACTCACACCAGTAAAGGGCTTTATTATTCATTTGACCACAGTGAATGGACAAGGATGAGTATATGGACCCTGGCTTCAGATATATGGGTCCTGAAAGGGAAGCTGTTTCCTATTTCTGATGTAATAAATTACTGCAAATTTAGTGGCTTAAAACAGTACAAATTTCTTCTCTTATAGTTCTGGGGTTCACATGTCCAAAATAAATTTCATGGTGCTAAAATCAAAGTATTAGCAGACCTGATTCTTTTCCTTTCCTTTTCCAGCTTCTCTAGGTAGCCAACAACCTTGATTTGTGACTGCATCATGCCAATTTCCGCTTCCATTGTCACATTGCTTTCTATGCCCCTGAGGCTTCTGCTTTCCACTTATAAGGACGCTTGTGATTACAATGAGCACACCCAGATGACCCAGGACAAATGATCTCCCCATTTCAGCATCCTTAATTTAAGCACCTCAAAAAATCCCCTTTGCCATGGAAAATAGCACATTCACAGGTTCTTGGGATTAGGATGTGGACATCTTTGGGGAAAATTTTATTTAACCTACAGCAAGATGTCTCTTTTTATATTAGAGTTGAGGTATTACTATGTATGTAGGTTTAGAGTTATTTGCTAAGATTATAGTTGGCAAGCAGGGAAAGACTGCTTTATTTTAAGGACACTATTTTAAAGACACTGATCAAAGGGAAGCTGAGAAATGTAAAGACAGAGAGAGAAAGAGAGAGAGAGGGAGAAAGAGAAGAGGAGAAAGGAGGAAGAAAAGAAAATGAATTACTTGACTGGAAATATTAAAAGAGGAAAGTTCTTTTGGATTTTCTAGTTAATATTAGTTTTGATTAAGTTAGCTTGAATTGTGTATTCTGGAAAAATTGTGATAAATATTGGTTACTTATGCACAATTTTCTATGAATTATTTTTAATAAACACCCTGGCCAACTAATGATTGGTGTTTGATCAAAACATAGCTAACGGTTGACCAGTGGCCTGCGAATTTACCTGCCATGAAACCACTAACAAACTCCATAGTGACTAACTTACTAAATCACTTAAAGGAGATTGAATTAAGACATATAAAGAACACAAAGAATAAAATGGCAAAGAATTAAAGGACATGAAAAAAGAAAGTAGATTATTAGACAAAAAATGAAGAGCTAAAACTACAAAACTCTTGGAAGGAATCAACAGAGTAAATTTCCATAATCTTGGATTAGCCAATAGTTACTCATATGTGGCCCAAAAACATAAAAGACAAAATATAAATTAAATAAGACTTCATCAAAATTCAAAACTTTGTGCTACAGAAAATAACATTAAGAAAATTGAAAAAACAACACACAGAATGCAAGAAAATGTTTGTGAATCATTTATCTTATTAGGTATGTATAACCAGACTATCTAAAGGATTCTTACAATCCAATAGTAAAAATACAAAATACAATTTAAAAATGGGCAAGGGATTTGAACAGAAATTTCTCCAGCAAAGATATGCAAACGGTCAATAAGTAGGTGCAAAGATGCTCAAAAACATTAGGTATTTGGGAAATGCAAGTAAAATCACATGAGATACTACTTACATGCATTAGGATGGCTAGAACCAAAAAGAGAGAAAATAACTAATGCTGGCAAAGATGTGAAGAAGTTGGAACCCTCATCCATTCCTGCTGGGGATGTAAACTGGCGCAGCCACTTTGGAAAATAGTTTGGCAATTCCTCAAAAGGTTATATATGGAGTTACCATATGACCCAGCAATTCCATTCCTAGATACATTTCACACAAAATCTTGTACACCAATGTTCATAACAACATTATTCAGAATAGACAAAACATGGAAACAGCCAAGTGTCCATCAACAAATGAATGGATAAGTAAAATGTGGTTTATCTAGACAGAATATTATTCAACAATGTAAAAGAATGAAGTGCTGTCATGTGCTACAACATGGGTGAACTTTGCAAGCATTATGCTAAGTCAAAGAAGCTGATCACAAATAACCACAAAAGATATTCATATAAAGTATCCAGAACAGGCAAATCTAGAGGGACAGAAATTAGATTAGTGATTGCCTAGGGCTGAATGGGTGCAGAGTGACAGCTAATAGGTACAAAGTTTTGTTTGGGGCTGATGAAATTTTGTAAACTTAGGCTGTGATCACAGCTGCACAACTCTGAAAAGACTGAATTTTACATTTTAATTAGTGAATTTTATGTGAATTAAATCTCAATAAAGATGTTTTTAGAAACACAGTAAATAGGAGCGATGATCCAGTGGAAGCCTTGAATAAACAAAGTTAAGAGATTAACGTACAGGGAAAAAATTGTTACCGTCAGCAATATAAGGAAATGGAAGTGTAAGGTAAGACAGATAGGAATGGAATCATGTGAATGTTAGTTTATCAAGATGCTTCTGAGGGACCACTACTAGAGTTTCTGTTTAGGAATTAGAACTATTTTTCTCTAGTAGACAGTGATAATAGGATGTTACTGTTTTCTATGGTTTGAATGTTTGTTCCCTCTGAACTCATGAAGAAACTTAGTTTCCAATGTGGCAATATTGAAAGGTGGGACCTTTAAGAGATGACTGTGTCATGAGGGCTCTACTATGAATAGTTTAATACATCCATGGATCATGGAATAATGAGTTAATGGATTAATGATTTTTCATGGGCGTGGGACCAGCGGGGGGAAGAATAGCAGGGAACTGAGCTAGCATGTTCAGCCCCTCATCATGTGATATCCTGTGCCATGTTGGAATGCTGCAGAGAGTTTCCACCAGCAAGATGACCCTCACTAAAACTGTCCCCTTGACCTTGAGCTTCCCAGCCTCTGTAACTTTAAGAAACCCAGTTTTAGGTATTGTGTTATAAGCAACAGAAAATGAATGAAGGCATTATTCCATATAGACTAATTGTGGGGCTATAGTGGGGATTTACTATGTTTCTTACTCTCATTGTACACTTACTCTCATTGTACACTTACTTTGATAACCTGAGGCAACTTGAGCTTGTCTGTTTCTCACAACCTGAAGACATTGCCAAAACCATGTGTTTCGGGTTCTTCCTACTTCACAGACAGTAGGAAATAAAATTGTCTAGTTTGCTTTTGCAGAATGTCATTGAAATAGTTGGTAAAAATCAATGTAGAATTTTTCTAGTTTATTTACAGAATAACGTTAAAAGTTAGATAAAAGGGTTTGGGCATTTATGATTAATTTATGGAAAGCTCCGTATAAAGCAGGTAATTATTATTCCCTTTAACTTCCATCTCGTCAGTCTCAAAAAAGAAGCATATTTTAAAAATTATAAAATAAGTAAAAATTATATCTCATTATATATCTATTATTGTTTATATATAATACATATTTAATAATAATAAAAATATAAATATAATAAATGTTTATATTAATAGCAAAATCAGATCACTCTCAATTTGTTGGTGTCAGTTGAATTCGGTGCAATTATTTTGCATTTTTAATATAATATTTTTTATTTTTAGTTATGGGTTCATAATAGTTATATTATTTTGTATTTTAATATGACTTTATTTATCAAGAGTAAAAAATACTTTGACATTTGGCTCAGTCAGTAACATTTACATTTGAGAATTTATGATAAATTAAGATTCAAATAAAGAAGAGAATAATCTCCCGTCTCTCTAAATGTCTGAAATAAGGAAATGCCTAAGAAAATTATAGTACATCAATTTATTAAAAATATTATGTAGACAGTAAGACACTAATTATAGGAGACATGGGGAATGCAAGTTATCACATAATAAAAAACAAAAGCAGAGCAGAATGTTGCATTCCTTCCATGATTTTGGCTATGTAAATACCAAGTGTGCAAGTGGGAAAAGTATAGAAAAAGAAAAAACAAACATGAAGATAGTTGTGTTAGTATAATGAAATCATAGGTAGTTTTCTTCTTTGCTAAAATTTAAGTTTGTTATTTTTCCAATTTGAGGGTAAAAATAAGTAAGAAGTCTTGCTGTGCCTATAAATATGTATTGTAGATAATGTAAAAAGTGGAGGGAAAAAGTAAAAAAGGTGTTATAAGATAGGATAAACTCCAGTACCAGCTTTTTCTGAAACAGCAGTTGTTGAAATAACAGAACAAGTTTTGTTTGTTTGTTGGTGCAAAAGATCCAAACAGAGACAACCTTGGGAAAATGTTTCCGCAAACACATTTGTGTTGTTTTATCACCACAGGTAAAAGAAAAGAAAAAGTCTTTGAAAAACATAACAATATATTTCTGAATTATACCTTTTCAACTGAGCTTTAAGTTTCTCTGCAAAGAACATTACAAATAACTCTGCCAG
This sequence comes from Eulemur rufifrons, assembly GCF_041146395.1. Classification (NCBI taxonomy): domain Eukaryota; kingdom Metazoa; phylum Chordata; class Mammalia; order Primates; family Lemuridae; genus Eulemur; species Eulemur rufifrons. The sequence continues at coordinate 213,209,875 of NC_090989.1, read as the reverse complement.
ACAAAAGCTTGAGACAATGTACAGCACCCTGAGTCAGGACTTGTTAACAAATGGCCCGTTTTAGGAAAGTAAACATTTTGATTTCAAATCAGAACATTTCCACCGGAAAGGGCCTGCAGGAGGTGCAAAATCCTGCCCTAAGTACTGACATGGCAAGGTTCTTTGATGTTGGGAGAGAGATCCTTTAATACCATGGCAGTAATTTGTCCTGGGGGGAAAGAAAAGCATTTTTGTGAATGTGTTGGGAAGCTATATTGAAACCACTGAAGAATTTTATAGGTAGGAAATTTTATTATCTAATGGGTACTCATTTCATGTACATTCTTACTCAGAATGAAATTAAAGAAGTGATACAGGCATGTCAAATAAAAAAAAGAGAGAAATCTGCAATATCCAAATAATTGAGAGAGTGAGTTATTTGCTTAAATTACTAGCTAATTGCCTAAAATCACTTTTGGTTTGTGCCTGCTCATGGTCCGTGCTATCTATTTTCAATGTATAGGTGAAACTCAAATTTTGAAAGCTGAACCCAGTGATTTTCAAAGAATCCACTACTCTTCTCCAAGATCAGTCCCCTCTGCTCTGTCTGCAGCAATTGGCCGTGCTGCTGAAGTCCTGTCTGATCATCAGCCTAAGTCAGAGGAGGAAAAATACCATGAACTACTGATTGAGTTCATTGTTACTACAGCAATGTTTGGCCTTTTAAAGGCATTTTCATCGCAATGGTTTAGCTTTACATGCTGATCATTAAGAAATGATTGCAAAATGGTTGATAGAGGTGAGAATGTTTGTTTCCTTCACCCAGTGGCAAATAGCTCAAGAGATGAAGAAAAACGTGATGTGTACTGGTCTCATTAAAAACACAATGAGACGTATCTTTATATTTGCAAATTCCCCCCAAATATCTAGGTCCTTCTGCAACTAGAAACAAGCCCCAAATATTTGGGAAAGTAATTTCTTTGAATTTTCTAAATTTCTTTTCTAGAATAACCAGTTTACTTATTGTTCTTCAAAATGCTTTTAGATAAGAATAATTTCTTCACATAAAATTTTATACGGAAGCCCAATATAGGTAAGAAACAAAATCAAGCTGCTTACTTGACGTCACTTGGAAAACTCAGACATCCCTCCTGTCTATGCCCAGAAACATCTTAGTGGTAACTTCCGAGTTCCCAATATCACACAGTGTAGAGATTACTGAAATTGGTGACTACATTCCTCCAGAAGGTAGTCAGCAGAATAATCTCAATCACTTAAATTTGTTTTGTAGATTAATTCAGAAGTTGTTACAAGTGAGTTAATAACCATTGAAATAAAATCTTAGAGAATATTCTTTTTATATAAAATTATCAAAAAGGTTTTATTTCCAAAAATACCTTACATTCATTTGCATCTTTAAATTAAGCGAAGAATATTCATTTCAATCCAAGAGAGGACTAGTTAATTTTGTTGGTATATTATTTTAAAAGTGTATTTCCTTGAAAGAAAGAAAGGAAGAAGAAAGAAAGAAAGAGAAAGAGAGAGAGAGAGGGAGGGAGGAAGGAAGGTAGAGACAGACAGATGTGCAGGTAGGCTCAGGACCAAATAATTTATCTTGAAGTTTTTGAGATCTTTTCTATTAATATAAATTCTTGCTTATGTCCAGTTCTTCAATCTTTTCTCTCAAAATATGAGGTCTTTCGAGTGCCCTCTATGCTGTAAAATAACCTTAACAAATGGCACCTGCTGTTATTTCTTAGAAAGATTTGTATCAGAGAGGGTTGTGATACTTTCATATTAAGAACAGAGCTCACTGGAAACCAGCATGTCATCCTGAGACAACCCAGACTGCAACACGATTATCATTTCTGAGAGGGTATCTGTTCTAAATACATGGTTTTCTCTTTGTCAGTGAGAAGGGACAAGAATCCAATTGAGGCATCTCAAGGGAATGCTTTCATATTGGACTCCCTTTCACTTCCCCATCTCTCTCTTCCTGTGTAAATTAAAATGCTAGTCTCATTTATCTTAATCTTTAGAAATGAAATTTAATCTATTTGCCCTTCAGTTCCTATGTAAAGATTTTTCTTATATGATTTGGTTCCAAATGAGTCTTTTCAACTGTTTCTTGATTTTTGATATTGTTACCTAGTTGAATAATTTTGATAAATAGTTTTTGTTTATTCTAATGCAAGCACCCCTAGATATGAAAGAAAACCACAATGTCAAAACACTTTTTAGCCTTCCCCTGCCAAAAGAAAGAAGTGCACCAGTAATTTAGAAAGATTGGTTTTACACTATATATATATTTTTTATGTTTATGAGATGCTTTGCAGAGGTTTGGGATTTGGATAGAAATTGTAGCTGCTGGCCAAGTTCAGTGTTTCTTTTCTAGAGATTCTTTTTTGGGTGTAGTTTTCTTGGGCATAAATAAAACCAGGTTTAGATACAAGTAAGAATTTCTTGGTGACTAAATACAAATTTTGGAACTAATCCTTGATAATTAAACATCTTTTAAAGCATCTGATAAAGTTTTATGGTGAGTCAGAAACTCCTTGGCTCTACCTACTGAATCAGAGGGCAACTCTTTACTTTGCTCAGTAATTACTGAGCTAGCACCAAAAAATTATCCATTGGAAAACATTCAGAATATGTAATTGCATCTGGCTTGGTCCATTTGAATCAATAAAAGGTATTCTTCCACTCACTGAACCTAGGAAATTTCCACATGCTTGGGTAATGATGCTTCAGAAATGTTTAATTATTGCTCTCCTACCTGACCTAAAACTGTTCAAGAGTTTTGGCGAAGACAAAGGAGACTCAAAAATTCAACCAGCAGTGGACTGTGGTATTTTTCCAACGTGGTGATCATATAATTATGTATGAAAAGGTTCTCTGTCTTCAACCAGTGAAGGTTCAATGAGAACATGCACATGAGGATCACTTACTTTTTTCACAAAGACAACTGGATTTTGGCAATTTGTTTGTCCAAATAACAATGTAGAGGTACAATTTAAAGGTTTAATCTCACTAGTCTTTTACATGTAGAAAAATAGTGGAGAATTAAAGCATGGTCCCTGCATAAGATGCCACTGGAAACTATTATCAAATACATTATAACACAGATATTACTAATAGAGTTCATATTTTTCCCTGAAATTTAAATGATCATCTGGCAGAGAATAAGACTGGCACAGTGTCTATCAGTAATCATTACAGGTAATTTTGCCTCTCAAGAGTGTGTGATGCACCTGTTAGCTTTTAGATTTTGTTTTTTAAGTAGGTAACTATTTTGTTCAAAGAAGCATGTAACTTCTTTTTGCATTTTGTGCTAAAAGTGAATGATTAAAAGAAAGGCTCACCCAATGAAATTAAGAAGCGACTGATAAATTAAAAAGGATAATTTTTATACTGTGAAACATAGAGTATAGTTTCAAAAACTGTACTTTTCAATATCTTTTCTTACTACGTAAACCAAATTGTAGTCTTTATTTCTGAGACTACTTTACCCTGTTTTTGCCTCATGCATTAGTAGCTTCATGGTATTTTTCTATAGGTGATTTTACTTGACCCTCTGTGGTAGAGAGATAATGTTCCCCCACAAAGATGTCCACATCCTAATGCCCCAAACCGCAGAATATATTATTTCATGTGGCAAAATGAATTATGTAGATGTGATTAAGTTAAAGATCTTGAGACCTTATCAGGGATGATTTTGGTGGGCCCAGTGCAATTACATTGGTTTTTATAAAACACAGGCAGGAAGGGTCAGAATCAGAGAAGGTGATGTGACAGCGGAAGCAGAGAGAGAGAGAGATGGAAATGCCACACTGCTACTGCTGGCTTTGAAGATGCAGGAAAGGACCGTGAGCCAAGGAATGCAGGTGGCCTCTACAAGCTGGAAAAGCAAGGAAGCAGGTTCTTTCCAAGAGATTTCAGAAGGCACAGAGCCCTACCAATACCTTGATTTTAGTTCAGTGAGAGCAGTTTGTATATTTGACCTCCAGAACAGTAAAAAAATAAATAAATAAATTTGTGTTGTTTTAAGCCACTAAGATTGTGATAATATTTTATAGAATCAACAGGAAATGAATACACCTATCAATAATTTTCAGATATGAGATGAGACATTATCTCCAGTTTACAGAAATTCCATGATTTTTCCAAGATCATATAGGGCAAAGCTGGAAGCAAACCCTGGTTTTATGACCTCACATCCGGTACTTAACATTCATCGGGTGTCGGGCAGATGGGAAGGGGGAGAAGGGGATGGGTATATACACACCTAATGGGTGCAGTGTGCACCATCTGGGGGATGGACACACTTGAACCTCTGACTCAGATGGGGCAAACGCAATATACATAACCTAAACATTTGTACCCCTGTAATATACTGAAAAAAAATTAAAAAAAAAGAAAAGAACTTAATCATTTTGTAATATTTATTAGGCAACTCTATATTATCTTCCTATTTTTGATATAAAAAGTTATAAACTTCATGGCTTAAAACAACATAAATGTATTCTATTACTGTTCTGGAGATCAGATGTCTAACAAGTGTCTCACTAGACTAAGATCAAGGTGTTGACTGGCCTCTGTTCCTTCTGGAAGATCCAGGGAGAATCTGTATCCTAGATTATTTCAGCTTCTAGAAACTACCTGCTTATGGCCTTGGCTTGTGGCCCCTCCTCCATCTTCAAAACCAACTTTGACCATTTTATGGTCAAAACCATAAAATACTCAAATCCCTTTCATTGATGAGGACCCCTTGTTTCCTTTGTTGCATGTTCTTTCCTGATTTTGACCTCCTTGTCTCAGTAACATATTCACAGATTTGTGGAACTGATATGAGGACATTTTTGGAGGGACACTACTCTTCTTACCAGGGTCTCCTATGTATCAAAAAATGTTCTAATTGCTGAGAAATTTTTTAAAATGCCTAAAGTTGATGGGATTCCATTGAAAAATTTTGAATAGTTAAGACACAATGTGATTTGTGTCTTAAAAAAATCACTCCGAATCTTTGAATAAAATACAATAAAGAGGGGAGGAAAGGCAAAATGGAACCAGTTGTCTAGTCAAGAGATACTGCTAAGGATGTCTCCATCTTTATTCTTCCTTTTCACTTGTTGCATTAAACACCTGGATGAATAATAATACCATTGAAATATTTGGGAAAAACTGAGTGAGGAACATGTTTTTGTTTTATTTGTGGCCAGAGGTGAGATTCAATAGTTGGTTCCAACATGTCAACTTTGAGATGTCTATTAGAGATCCACGTGGAGATATCAAGTTAGCATTAGATATGTGAGTCTGAGTTCAAGGTAGTGGACAAGAGCAAAAATTGAGGAATCTGGAAATAAGTGTGTGGATGATATATAAATCCATGAGCAAGTGAAGATAAAGAGAAGAGGTGCAAGGGATCATCCTTGAGTATTCTAAAATTAAGAGGTCTGAAAGGAAAGGAGAATACAAGTGAAGCAGATGAGAAGGTAATGTCCAGGAAGTTAAATTAATATGGTTCCATAAAAGAGAAGGATAACCAGCAGTGTCAAATGCTGCTGATAGTTAATATGTTAGCTGAAGATATTTTCACCATTTCATACACCTTTTATCTATTAGTTCTTCCATCAAAATATCAGTTCTAACTTCAAAATATGTCCAAATCTCATCACTTTCTACCATCATCTATTACCTGTCCCTTGAACTTCTTAATCAAATTACCATCCTAGTTTCTCTTGGGGCCAGCAGTGAAGTTTTCAGTCCCTCAGTATTCTTTTCAAAATATATTGTAATATTTCTATTATATCCAGTCACTTTAAAAAAATTATGCACTCTAAGATTTTTCATTAATTCAGTTTGATTTTCTGTGGAGATATATATATATAATGATGTATTTATTTGTTTACTCAACAGTTATTTATCAGGAACATCATTATTTGCTAAGCACTGTTTCTGTCACTGAGAATACAGCAATTAACAAAACAAACAACAATCTCTACCATATTTAAGGTAATCATTATTTTGTGAGGAGAGGCAGACCCTAAAAGATATATGTAAGTAAATGAAATAGTATATATAAAAATGATAAGTTCTGTGGTAGAAAATAAAGAGTCAGAGTGATAACTGTGTCTCTTAATTTCTAACAAATATGATTTTAATTATTTTTTCACGTCATATTGCCTTGGTAAGAAAATCTAAATCTAAAATGACAGGAATCTTTAACCTATTTATTATTTTAGGGATTATGCTGATTTCAGTGAAAAGAATGGATTCCTATAGTAGAGAGACTACCTGACAGCACTAAACTTCCAGCATGGGCAGTAAAAACAAAGGGCTCATTAAAATATTATGTCCCAAATAACATGGTGTCCTTAGGAATGATATAGTTGAGAAGTCTACAAAAATCTTACTTGATCTGTATAAGAAGTAAAATTCTAGGACTGGAGAATAGAAATCTGATTTGAGTCATCTCAATGTAGAGTCATAGCCTCTCTCACCATTTCCAGACCTAGCAAGTACAACTATCTAGAGCCCCTTGCTTGAAGGAGAGGCTGAATTCTCTTGAGAAGGAGACTTGAAATGCTGATATGAGCCTATGTTATGTATATTTCTACTCTCACATCAAACGTTCCTCCAAAAGGACTTGCAGCCATAGAGTGACTATGTACTGTAGAAAAGAAAATAGTGAGAACATAAGAGTTATAAGACCTCATGTGTCTTAATTGACATTAACCACTGAAAACCCAAAAAAGCCACTGTAGCTTATTGGCCAAATTAGAGGCTAATGGAGATCCGTTTGATAAGTAGAGCATTGGCCAATTCCAAGTTTGAATCACAGTTGGACCAGTAAGTCATGGGCCAAATTTGCGGTTACTTTTTCAGTTCCCAAATATTTTATTAGAAATACACATATTTGACAATGGGAAGAATTCCCCCCTCAGCTATTACAGTAAGAAGGGCCAACTGGGAAGTTTTGGGTACTTCTCCTTCCTACTAAGTAGTGAACCTTCACTAATTCCACCACATATCTGGTGCAATTGCAGAGATTAGAAATACCACCAAAGACTTGAAAAATGTATATACTCATTTATCTTGGCTCTTTGCACTGCAGAAGGTATACAGATCTCGGATTATCGTGGTTTTAATCAGATATTGACACCAATCATAGAAGCTGTTCTAGATGTTGCATCTTTCCTGAAGTAAATTAACCCAGCCCCCTAGTACCTAATTGACCCAGAAATTGCTTTGCCCTCTGTACCAAGTTATAGAAGCCAAAAGGAGCAAATTATTTTTACCTGGAAAAGTCAACATCACACCTTTACAGTTTTGTCTCAAGGCTATGTTAATTGTCCTGCTTTCTGCTATAAGATATTTCTAGTCCACAGATCTCTTGATCATCTTGATGTTAGAATGTCACATAATTCATTATATTTTTGACATTAGTATCTTTGGATCTGATTAATAGGGAACACCAGATACTTTAAATGCCTTAAAAAGGCATAAGCAAGTCAGAGATATACCCCAGGAAAATTCTGGGACTCATCTTCAGTGAAGTTTGTGGGGTTCAGTAGTGTGAAACATACCAACATATTCCCTTCAATGGAAAAGTCAAGTTGACTTACCTCGCACACATACCACTGTAAAGGAAGCACAATGCTTTACGAAGATTTTTGATTTTAAAAGCAACATTTTATATATTTTCCTGTGCTAATATGACCAATATATGAAATAACACATATGGCTTCCAGATTTGAATAGGAACAGAACAAGATAAAGTTCTGCAGCAAGTTCAAGCTGCTCTTCTACTTGAGTCTTACATTACTCAGTAGATCCAACAATACACAAAGTATCTGTGATACATAGAGCTGCTATGTGGAGTCTCTTATAAGCCTTAATAGCAGAATTATGGCACAGACATGCAGTAATTTAGAGTAAATCTATGCTATTTTTCTGAAGGTGCCTATCTCTTTGAGAAATAGCTGCTGGTTTGCTAGTAGGCCTTCGTATGGAGTGAATGTCTAACCAGGGAGCATCAAATAATTGAAATTTGAGCTGCTCATCAGAAACAGAATGTTATCTGACCCTTTAGGCCATAAGGTTGGGTGCTCAGAGCAGCAGTTTATCAAGTTGAAATAGTACATAAAAAATCAGGCTCCAGAAATTCCAAGAAGCAAAATTAAGTTGTGTAAGCAGATGATCCAGATTTCCTTGACAAAAATTTCTGCATTGTGTCTTCTCTCCTAATCTTTGCCTGTATTCTCATGATATTTCCTCATGCCCAGCTAACTGAAGAGTAAAAACCTTCAACCTGGTTTGCAGACAGTTTAGCATGATTTTCCTGGCAGTAACTTTAAGTCAATGGCTGCAGAATGTTAAGCCCACTCAGTTTTGTCCCTGAAGAACAATGGTGATGGGAAATGTCCCAAATGGGCAGAACTTCAAGCAGCATATCTGACTATGTACTTTGGCTTGATTGAAAGATATTTAGAAATTGCACTGATTTGTGGACAGTTGCTAATAGTTTGGAACTGCATAATCATGGACTTGAAAAGAATAGGATTGGAAGATGGTGACAAGGGAGTCTAAAGAGGTGTTGTATAGATTAAAACTCTTGAAATGAGTGTAGAGTATGAAGATATTTGTGTAATGTGTATAGTTACCCAAGAGCATTTTTTTTTTCAAGGAGGCTCTCAATGACTGGGTGGATAAAATGACGTGTTCTCTGGATGTCAATCTCTTTCCTCATTCTGCCTAGTGGGTCCATATACATATTGGCCCTGGGCACCAGGATGTAGCCTATGTATGGACTCAATAATATGGACTTCTCTCACTGAAGTTGATCTGGCTACTGCTACTGCTGAGTGCTTAACCTTTCAAATGCAAATGCTGATGTTGAGCTATCAGTATGGTATAAGCTTTATTCCATGAGGGAAGGGGTAATGATTTATTCACGCTGAAATAGAAGTAGTTCCAGAAGAAAAGAACTTAAGCATGGGTTCTTGCAATTAGTTCTGGTTTCTTTACAATTAGTTCACTGAACTGATTAAATTTAAGAATATTTGTACAGGGGACACTAAGCACACATGGCATGTAGTGGTAAAACAGTACCTAAAATTATTACTTATAGACACCTACAAACAAATATCTTCAGAAGGCAAGTCTTTGGATGACCAAGTATTTGCTGCCACAGAACATTTTCATGGAAATAATTGACTGTTTATATTAACATAAGGTGGAAACAGATATAGCAATTGATCCTAAGGATGTGGTAATAGGGCTAAAAGAAATAAAGCTGGATAGACTAAATGCACTGATGTGATTCATGGAGCAGAGATTTTCAATTCAATGTGTCAGCTTGAGGAAATGGGAGTGGAGCTGTAGCAGGTTGCTTGCTTGGTTGACCGAAACCTATATGAAATATGGCTTACACTGAGTAAAGTCAAAATGTGAGAAATTCTTTGGTATAATGAAGAAGAAAGTACCTAAAATTTTTGAGGAGATTGGAATGAAGATCAATAAAATTATCATCCAACATGGAAACTACCATTGACAATACATTATATCAAGGTACAAGATTCTACACTGTCCCGTCCCATGCCTCCCTCCAACCGTGTTACCCACTTTTCTGGTATGCTGATAATTCCCTTTCTCTTTTACATATTTTACTCATTTTTACTCATTTTTACACTCTCTTTTACTCATTTCCTATTTTGAAATATTTTAGTCCTTACTCTTTTATCTCAATATTATATTTGTAAGATTACCCCTGTTTTTGCAGTATTAATTTATTTTGACTGCTGTATATAATATTCCTTTGTATCAATAAAAGGTACACAATGTATTTAACCATCCTCCTATCAATTTCACCTTGTGTCCAGATCTTTATTATTGTGAACACTCTTGCCTTGACCACTGATATATGTAGTTCCTCATAAGCATTTGTAAGAATTTCTCTTGGGTATATACCTAAAAAAATAATTTTGAGGTATTGGCTGTGTGAATAGTTAACTTTAGATAATACAACTGTTTTCTAAAGTAGCTCTGCTTCCACAAACCTGAATAAATCCCACCAACCTATATCTAATCCATCCCTTGTAATACAAGACTTTATAATTTTTCCACTCAAATTGATGTAAAATCGTAACTTGTAGTACTCCTGACTTGCATTTCTTTAATTACAAATGAGGCTGAACATTTATTCAGCTATTTAGTAGCAAAAATTGTTTTCTCCATTTTTACCTTTGTCCATTTTTATTGGGTTGCTTGTTCCTTTAATATTAATTTACAGGAGATCTTTACATACTCATGATACTAGCCCTTTATTGGTTGTGTGTAATATGTATGCTTGATTTAAATTTATTAAATCATATTTAATTAAAATAACATGAAATTTTTGTCATAGCATAGTAAAATACCTATTTTTAATATTCCCTGGACATTTAAATCTAAATGTTTTTTTCTATTTTATGATATAGTAAATGTATTTGGATTTTCCTTTTGACTCAATCCCAGGGTCTTAGAATTAACATAGAAACTTAACCATTTGCATTTATTTTGTAACATATGTACAGAAAGAAAATTAACCATTTGTGTTTGTTTTGTAGACAAATAATACAAAAATCTTATTTCTAATTGAATTTTTATGTTTCCTGTTTCCATGGCATTTATTTTTCTCTTTTTTGTGCTATATAGGTTTTTTCCCTAGTATTTTCAAAGAGATAATTTTATTTTGAATTCTACTGGTAGCTAAACTTTAATAACACTGTAATCCACATTTCCTTTAAATATTACATGAAATAATTATACAATAACCACTGACTAATCTTAACTAAAAAATTTAACCCACTTTTATTTTCTCTTTCAGAATCACTGTGGATTCTCAGTATAATGACCTTGAGTCATCAAGATAAAATTGAATTATGATAATGCCATCTGTTTAAGGAGGTAAAGATTTTCATTAGAGAAAAAAATGTTTTCAGAATAATTGAAATAAAAACAAAATCTTGGTGCTTAAATGTCACCTTTGTGTAACCCCTCATTCTGCGATAATGATGAACGAATTAGATATACTAATAAATTTTCCATGTCCATGTAAACTTGTATTTTCTTAGCAAAACACATTGCTGTAGTCTTTGCAAATAGTTCATTAGTAACACTGTGAATTCCATAAATTCTTTGGTAAATTATGGATGATTTTTGTTTAGTTTCAGAGTTCTGGGCTTGACTAAAGCTTTAAGTATGATAATGTGACTTCTAGGGTAAAGTGAAACTTGACTGAGACATTCCATGAAGACTGAATATGTCATTTGACCTCTTGGTGACTCTGTGGCCTCATTTATAAATGGAAGTTTATGTTGCAACTCTGCTGGGAGTACAGTGATGTAATTGGCTCCAGAGCTCTCCAGGGCACCTTCTGAATAGAATATGAAAGATGCCTGGTGCCTGGACTAAACTATTAGAAAAATAACAGTGAGAAGGAAACTCTTCCAATCTGAAGAGTTAAAAATAGCCAATAGATCTAGCAACTACCCAGAATGTTAACCTGAGTTACAATATCTGAAACAGTGGCCTGCCTGTTCTGGTACAGAATGGACTCATCTGTGGCTTTCTATAAATTTTTACTCATCTCTTTTTGTATCAATGGTCTCTGCCTTCAGATTTAAACTTAAAAAGAAACATTGGATTTATCTTCAACTAGCTTGGCCATTGTCATGCAAACAGGAACTTTTCTTGCATATTCATCTTTACTATTTTGTTTTAGGTTCAATTGGGGGCAAAAGTGGTTACTACATCTACAACTACTCCAGTCAGTATCTTAGTTCATTTTTTTTTTCCCAAATATAGATAAACCTATGAGAAGCAGGATGGATATACATCCTTTCAATTGATTTGCCACAAGTACTGGACGGGCTCAGAGTTTTTTCATCAAGTTTCATAAACCCAACGCATCATTATATGCATGAAAGAGAATGTTATCAGAGATTTTTAACCCATTTCTAACTCCCTTTTGTAAGAGAGCTGAAAGCCAGCTGAGAAGGTGACTATAGACTATTCTCATCCTGTCTAAGAACTTAACTTGTATCTCAATTGATTTTCCTGTCAACTAATTCTTTAACTCATTTTGAAAGTTTCCAGGAGGCTTTAAACATCAAGAATTTGAATCCTTAGCACGATGTCTTGTGAGAGCAGCCTTCTGACAGCATGAAAGCTCTGTGACTGCTCTTTCTGTAGGTCTGGAAACTAATAGACTTGTAATCAGAGCAGATGAATAAAGAATGTAGAGTGACTTGGAATTTAGTGGGAAGGGAGTTTAGCACGTGAACAAAACTGGAATTTATGAACTGCACAAAATAAGCTCTTTGACTATTCACATTAATTGTCTTCAGCCTCTTGCACATCAGGTGACATCCTCCAGCTTCCTGCAGTTAAATCAAGACTCATGTCATTCCTGACAAGTCTTGGTACAAAACATAATCCCAATTGCTTTGTAAAAGTGAAATAACAAGAGTACAAAGCAAAACAAAAACCCAGAGACAGAAGCCTTTAGAACAATAATTTTAAAAATATCTTCCTCTTCTATTGAAAAAAAAAATGTCGAGAATTGGTGAACTAAGAATAGCTGAGTGTAAGACCGAGGGAAAAGGAGAAACAGGAAACATATATTTTGCCAAAGACGATGCTTAGTAATTACTACCTTGTGGGAATGATTGATAACTTCCTCTAGCTAGAGTATCTCTTACTTTGGGAGTTGGGAGCCTAGAGAATAATCCTCACTCCCAAGTACTAGCAATTTAGCCAAAGTGGCCTCCTTATGGATTTCTGCTATAGTATTACAGATTTCCAATATCTTTCAGTGCTGTGGTCACAGAGAGAAGATCGGAGATCTACTTAACAGTCAACACATTTTGTGTAGGTTCTAGGATTCTCCAGTCAAGCTGCCAGCCACACAAACATCCAGTGAGCTCCTAATTGTCCCTAAACTTGTATTATAAGTAATGTGAGAGTAATGCAAAAAGAAAAGTTGTAAAGTTATAGTCCTTACCCTTAAAAATATAATAATTTAATAGGCAGAACTACACATAAAACATTTCAAAGAAGCAGGCCAAGTTAGGGTCTCTTTATGTGTCATTACAAGTGGGTTTTTGAAGAAAAGCTCAGACTGATTCTGTCCAGTCTCACGTCAGTCTAGTGTGTTAGTGATGTGGGAATGGATTGAGGTGGAGGTTAAATTGAATATCTGTTCCACATGGCCACCTGCTCTAACGGGGTCCCAGGCATATTTTCTGCCTTGGGGTGCTTTGGAGAAAGGACATGAAGTGTCACAAGCCATTTTAAGTGGGATTTGGGCATGAGGAATGATTGAATGGGGACTGAGTAGAGTCTCATGACTTAGGCATCACTCTATTGATCAACAAGAGAGGCACTGACTATTCTCATGGGAGGTCCACTCTGGACCACAACAGGAAGGGCAACTATTAAGGCTCTTTGGTATTGGTGACTTCCTGGGCTCTCTTACATGGAGATTGGACCTCAAGGTGTTGGAACGGATCCCTGATGGTATTGATAGACAGACTTTTTTACAAGGACCCAGGTGATTCCTTAGCAGAAACTACTCGTATCTGATCCATCCCATATGGAATCTACTAGTTCCAGGACTCCTGCCCCTGTACCTGGTCATGTTTCTTCCTTTTTACCATCTCTCTCCTCCAGGACTCCTCAGACTCCTACACATTTATTTAGTTTCCCAGGGACAAGGATAACTGACCCTTGGTGATCAACCATTTTAAATTTTTTCATTATTATTGTTTCACAGCTGGACTACTGCTCTTGAAAACAAAAGCGAAGGATCTTATTCTTTTATTCTTTGGTTTTCTTGTGAATAAATCCTCTTGTGAAGCAATGACATGTCTCATAATCTTAAATAAGGAAGTATGATGTAGTAGAAATTAAGGGGAAAATATGCTGGTTAATTAATAAATATATCTTCCCACTACAGTTATATTGATGGATTTCATGTATCTAAATGATCAAGGAATAGGGAATTCCCCATAAAGATCAAAAAGACATGCATTGTGAGATAAAAAGTAAACTAGACATCAAGAGATCTTGATTCTTGTTCTGGCATACTGGTCACATGACCTGGGACAGAGTATTTAATATTTACATACTCCAGGATCCTCCCCTTTAAAAAATGTGTGTAATGATACACATCATGCCTACCACCTGGGTGGTGGTACTGTATTGTTGTTATGGGAATTTAAAGTCAGCCTCTCCAGCTTTGAATTTAGTCCCTGTCACTTATTAGCTGTGAGATTTGCCAAGTGACTCAATCTTCCGAAACCCCAGTTCCTCAACAGGGTTGTGGTTAGGACTGAATGAAATCATATATGTATAGAATTTATAACTATCCCTCACACATAATGAAATTGTTGAATAATTGTTAACTACTGTTGTGGCTACTGCCTCACCCCATGTGGTTAGCAAATGGGATATGAAAGAGAAAAAAAAAACTGATGTGAACTATTTTTGTTTTGGACATTTTTTATTGTTTTTTTTTTTCCCCCTAAAATCAATTCTATATCATCTTGTGTTTGAAAAAGTAGGCTACGGCATTTGAATTTTTTTTCCTTGAACATAAGTGATGAACATCACTATGAACATCATTATGAACGTGACTCAGTGTCATTATGATGCTGACATGCACGGGAGCTCTCATAATTTTGTGTTTGTTTACTTTTCAAAATTGCCTTCCCCTCTGCAGCTAACTGTCAGCTATTACTTCCCAGGGCTGTGCTTTTATTTATCCCTGATGGTCAGACCTATTCTCTTTAGCTTGCCACCACCAATATAGTGTGGTTTAGAACATTACATTATTGACTTGTTTTAGAATTGTGTATTATGAAAGAATAATAATCTCAGAGTCGAGATAGAGATCTACTGCTTTTTAATATGAAGGGAGTTGTCCATTTTTTTTTGTTTGTTTGTTTTAAAAGCTATACTATTTCCTTTGGTTTTCTTATAGGCTGATCCCAGATTGATGACTTAATCATCAGAACAGGATGTTACAATGGGACTCTTTGTGTTTTAGTTTCAGTTATATCACCAAGAAAATATTTGTCAAGAATTTTAATATTCCAAAGTAAAAGGCTAGATCACATATGCTGAAAACATGTATTTTTTGTCTTTTAAACTGAGATTGAAGAGACTGATAGAGGTTATGATTTCAAAAAAAGAGTTTTCTTGGTGGAAGTTGTCAGTGAGGAAAGGGAAAGAATTTCTTAATTTTTACCTAAGATCTGGTAAGGGATAATCTGCTGCCAGCCCCATAAAATTAGGGGACGTAGTGGACTAGTGAGAGATTCACACTACAGAAAGGTGAAGGGCAAGAAGGTAGCTGAGTCAGGCTGTGCAAACAGAGCAGAAAGATGCAGGTAAGAAGTCATTCCACTTCCATCTACAGTGGGCCAAAGTTGTGTGTTTCAGGTGGATATAATGCTAGAGAGTCACTTTAAGATTATCCTAATTCTTACCCAAGAGACTCACCTAAAGTGGTGAGGGCCCTAAGCAGAAAGAGCCTGAGGGTATATTAAAGGTTGTTCAAGGGACAAAGCAGGAATCCTAAACAATCTTCCATAGACTAATCCGTCTGCATCAGAACAATTGCAGTTCAGGGATTATCAGTTGTGTTAGTTTCCTGTTGCTGCTGTAACAAGTTACCACAAATTTAGTGGCTGAAAATGACACAAATTTATCCTTTTGCAGTTCTGGAGGTCAAAAGTCTAAAATCAAGGTGTGGTCAAGCTGTGTTCCTTCTGTAGGCTTCAGGGGTATAATCTGGCTTTTTGTATTTCGTAGCTCCTAGCAGCCACCTTTGTTCCCTGACTGGAACTTCTTCTTCCAGTAGCTTCTTCTTCCATCTGTAAAGCCAGCAGTGTAGCATTGTCAAATCTTTCTCTCTCTGCTCTTCTACATCACATTGCCTTCTGTGTCTAGGACTCTCCTGTCTCCTCCTCTTTTACAAAGCCTTGTGATGACATTGGGCCATAAAACCCAGGCTATTCCCCCCATCTCAAAATCCTTAATTTAATCACATCTGCAAAATCCCTTTTGCCATGTATGGCAACATATTCTCAGATTCTACGGATTAGGACATGAACATCTTTGCCCTACCAGCGAAGGAAATTAAGCCAATGAACCAACCAAAGTACCCAGGGAGAATCAACTTTAACCAGGGCCTGGTTAAGAGAAACCTGGCACCAGCTCAAGAGAGCACAAATCAAGAAGACATTTCCTGCCTCTTACTGCTTCTTACTTCTCTTTCCATGACTCCAAGGGAGAAAAAGAAAACAAACAAACAAACAAGCAAAAAACTTCTATTGGCAAGCCAAGGAGGGGCAGAAAAGTATAGTTTGGGGAAATAGGAGAGGAGTGAATCATATGGTCCTTTCTGGTTGTAAAATTGCCACCTAGAACTATGCTGAATTGATATAGAGGTGTAGCTTTTACTTTACATGAAGTTCAGAGTTGGTCATTACTGTGGAATGGACATTATACCTATAGTTGGTGATTCTCAGTTACTGCAAGATATTTTTTGTTTTCTGAGCTTAACCAGACAAGCCATGCTCAGGACTCATCCAAGGCTGGTGACAAAGCTGATTTGAATAGGTGGTGCCAGTGGGAAAGCAGGTGGGAAAATTAAACTGTTTTCATATTTCACTTTGAAGGTTAATCTTTTTTTAACATAATGGGTATATAATATAACCTTAACTTTAAATTGTTTTATGCACATGAAAAAAATGACAACTGAAAGATGATGAAAGTCAACATTTGATTGGTCAGTTAAGAAAGTATTATCCAGAACTAGAGTTGGATATTTTAATTCCTGAATATTCCTGGTTTAAGTGGCAGGAAAAGGGAAATAAGTGAAAGTAGAAACTATGGAGAAGTAATTGCTGGCAATGCAAGCAGAAATAGAAACAACTAAAGTGGCAAGATGTGGAACTATTGATAGCCACATAAAGTGAAATTGAAGGACAAAAATTGCCGTAGGGGACAAGAAAAGAAGGTGTGCTCATAAAAACAGAAATACAGTTTGAGGGTATTTAGTGAAAGGGCACATTTAAATGCCCTGATGTTGAGAAGAAATAACAAAGGCACATCAATTAAAGAGCATACTTCTTTTGACTATTCCATGAAAGACCACTTGTCCCTTCAAACCTCAATTATCTATGAAATCTTCATTGTTCTGCAGCACAGTGCTACACTGATGTTCATCGTGTCTTGACCTCATAAAAAAGAAAGGTTACTTTTTTAGGAAGCATAACATTTTCTACAGCAGGAATATGAATAACACATTTTAGAGAGATTGCCATAAAAAATTCAAATAAAAACTTTCACCATAGTAACCAGCCTCCAGCATGGCCCACGAGGATCCTCCTCTCCTGATATTCCTGCCCTCCCTCATTCAAGCAGGACTGGCTGAGGGTCCGAGGGAGCAAAGTGGGAGTGATGATGTATGAACTCAGAGGCTAGGTCCTAAAAAGCATTACCACTTCTGCCTTGGTCTCTTAGATTACTTGCTCTAGGGGAAGCCGGCCACCATGCCTGAGAATACTCAAGCAGGACTGTGGAAAGATCCCTGTGAAGAGTGACTGTGGCTGACAGCCAGCACCAACTTGTTAGCCTCTCGAATAAACCACGTTGGAAGTGGGTCCTACATCCCCAGTCAAGTCTTCTGATAACTGCAGTCCCAGTCAATATCTCACTACAGCCTCATACTAGAACTTGAGGCACTATTGAATTCCTGATCTACCAAACTATGAATGATTATAAGTGGTTGTTGTTATTTTAAATCACTACATGTTGATGACGATTTGTTACACAGCAATAAGTAATGAGCATATTCACCCTTAAGAGTAAAATATCAATCAGCTGTGCATTTAATGATACTATATTAATATAATTTATTCTTCAAATATTCAAGTGGCTAAGTTAGTAATGTAATTATTTTTATTTAGTTTAGTATTGATTTTATTGAATGATTTAATCTATTACTATTAAAAGATCAAATGGTGGCCAATAGAAGAAAAATATCTGCCAGCCCTAAGAGTCACCAAACTGTTTGACATATTACTGAGTATTTCTAATCTATTCAGATAAATGCTTTATTTCAGCAGAAAGAAAATCAATATATATAGAAAATAAAAGCTATACATTTCAAAAAAAGAATTTTAATTTTTAAAAGATGGTGAGCTACATACATACATATACATGTAGATATGTACATATATGCATATTCACACATGGATGTATATTAATGCACACTATATATGTAATATACATTGTAATATATTAATATATCCTATTTTAGCTCTGTTGGACTCTCCTTACAATGATTTGGACTACATGCACTGCTATATGAGAAGGAAAGAAAACCAAGTAGCTCAGTTAAGCAGAATGCAGAGCAAATAATTTATCATTATGCAGCAATTACTCTTTAATTTTTTTTCATCCCTCTAAGGGGGAACACAAATCAGTTTACTCTGATAGTGGTAAAATCTGATTATCTCATATGAGATCTTCTTAAAAAAAAACAACAACACATTTTCAGTTGTCTCCCCTGTACTCTTACAAAACAGCTTTTATATTCCCTTCCTATGCTTTGTCTCTCCAAAATTTTTATGCCACACCAAGAGTTCCACAGCAATGAAAGTTCCAGAGTGATTTTTTTCCCAGTTTATAAAATTTATGGATATCTTTGATAGTGAGTTACAAATATTTCCCCCCAGCTCAGTAAATATGTGGATAGGTTATGTTCAAATTATCATAGTCCTAAACAATTACTTAGTACTCAGAAAATACTTATTTGATTTAAAAATATAAACTTTAATTGATTATATTATTAAATTCCTATAATATACAAGTACATATCTAAGTACTTAAGGAATACAAGATATTTGATATATGGGTCCTGTCTAATGGAGACTCACATTCTAATAGTCAACATTAGACATAGATTTAAGACAAGCTGAAGTCGTATTTTAAGTTCTTTTGCAGTTAGTAACAACCACACAAAAGATGTTAAAGGTCATGCATGGTCATATTAAAAAGGAATGATAGACTTAAAAATATCTGAATGGCAGTTTAGATCTTGAAATAAAATTTTCTTTAGTTTTTCCTGTTATCTTTTTTGAAAGCTAGGTAAATCCTAATAAAATATTATACTAATTGTTTTAATTTCAGTAGTTGAAACTGAGTTCTAGCTAATTTACTATATTCGATTAGCAGTTTTGTTTAGAGAAAATTTTCTTCCTTTTGTTTACAGTGAATATCGCAGTCGGATATGTTACAGTCTGAGTTTCGCGCCGAAAAATCAGTAATCTGCCATTCTCCTTCTGTAAACCTGCTTGCTCCTGCTTGCTACCCCCAACACAGAAATTCCGAAGTGACTACAACACCCATGTTCTGCGTAAGATGATTACAGCCCCCACATTTTGCGTGAAGCTATTACTACACTCATGTTTTGCGTGAACAAGATATGGCCCAGAGCCCAAACTGCTCAGATCCTGTTACACCAAAGATAAGAAAATGATATAATGCTTACTCAAGGCTTTTTGTACACGTGCTTGCTCTGTCTTAGTAATTGTCCACCCACAAACTTACAATATGAAAACTCTGTTTCAAAGGCTCATGGCTGCTTTCTGTGCCGCCTTTGGGCGGTGCAGAAAGTAGTCGCTGGCCAGCTAATAAGGACTCCTGATTTGGCTCAATTCGGTCTTGAGGTGGTCATTTCTCGCGTCTCAGACCATAACAGGATGTTGGTGTTACTTAATACACCAGTAGAACAATGAATGGTAATGTTGCTCAGTATGGGTCCAGAGAAATGACCCAGAGGCCACTATATCACAGTGGCAAGAGAAATCCGAGTACCTGGAAAGAGCCTACTCAGGTGAGTAGCTTTGGAAATACCTGGCCAGGGAGAAACTCATCAGCAACTGAACTCAGTTCTTTTCTGGTGAAAACTCACTATTGACCCATAGAGTTAAATGTGAGTTCTTACTCTTACTCTGGTATTAATGAGCTGTTTGACTTACAGCATTTTTCTTACTATTTTGAGTCTTCCTTTTCATCTGTAAAATAGGTTAATAATGTCAAAAAAAGGTCTTCAGAAAATGTTAATTTTATTTTTTTTTAATTTTTCTTTTTGTAAAGCTTTTAGATTGGTCTGGTTTCACTTATAAATGTTGCACATTGAATAAAAAATTTACAAATATTGATTTTTTTTTAAATTCCAGAGTATGTTAAAAGCCAGTAGCTCTACCATTTCTCAGTACAGAGAAAAGATGCTAACTAGTGAGTTGACGTATCAGTCATGTCTTCAGAGTGCTCTTGGGTGCCAGATCCTATGTAGTAATAATCACTATTTAGAGGGCTGTGTGGAAAAAGTTTCAGAAGAAATTTTCATATTAAATCCAAGGCTCGAGATAACATTTTCTTAATGTAGCTAAAAATTTTGGAGGTATTCATATAAAACAGTGCAAAATAGTCACCAATAAAATTATATGTTCTATTTTGAAATACACTGCTTTGATTCAAATAAAAGCAGAGAAGGAGAGAAGGACAGAGCTGAGCTGGTTTCTGCCCCTATCAGTGACAGATGGAGCCTAGCCTAAGGATTTGGGGAGCTTTATAATTAAGATCTTTAGCCTGCTGTGGAGATTAGATACTCACCTGCTGTTTTTCACCTTTTCTAGAGAATCTCTCTCAATTCTCACCCTTGTTTTGCAGCATACATTACAAAAAGTGCACACTTCCAAATAGTTAGCAAGCAGCAGGGTCTCTGTTCACTCTGCCTGTGCTTTCTCCATCTTTGTATTTGCAAGGTTCCCAGGAGTATCTGAAACATTTTAGTCCAAAGATAGGGTCCAGAGGATTTAGATTTGTCCAGACCTGAGTGAGAAAACCTGTCCAATTCAGTGCTGGCCCTGGAGCGTCCTCCTGAAGTTGGAATTAATTCTACATGGATTCTGCCATGTACTAAACATGGTATTATTCAACCTTCCTGAGGTTACTCCCACAACTTTGCTCAACATTTAACTTCAACAGACCAAGTATATAAAGACTACCTGCAGTACATACACTCTGAATTTACCTGCAATTGAAATTTTTTAAACGACTGAATCAAAAGGGAATTGAAAGGATAGAACTTATGCAATTTATTTTATTCTTGTCTAATGATTCATATTTACTATATCTTGCATGGATTCACTTTTATATTCTAAACAATTACGTATTGCTCTTTTCAAGGCAACTCTAGTAGTCAGGAGAGTTGATAGGGCATATTAAATATAGATATATTAGGTATTTACTTGAATATTTAAGGTTAAAAGCAAATTCCAAACTAGTACTTTCCAATATGGTAGTCACTAATCATATTAAGATAACCAATTGTGTTTCTATTCCAGTCACTGTTTGTGATGAGGTAATTTTAAATACACCCAAGCTGTTGCAAGATCTATGTTTACTGAACAGAGAGAGTTGTATCCTTGACACCAAGACATTAGATTGGTCTGGATAGACCTAGAGGCTCAGGCAACTGGGTAGACACCATATGTCACAAGATACTGAGGTCCCACAAGAAGACAATTAGAAAGTGAAGACCAAAATCTCCAAATCAGGTATCAAGTTTATGTTTGGAGGCTCAATCCTCCATTTTTTCCAGTAAGACTGTACTCATGTGGGTTGTTACAGTAATAGGGAAGAGGTAAACTGAACTCTAAGAGAATTATATAAAAAGGAGCAGAGACATAACCAATATAGCTGCTTATCATCATGTGCTCTTTAAATCTACACAAATTCCCATACATGTTGTTCATTAAAAAATAATTTAAATAATGTAAGCAATTCAGCCCACCATTTCACTCAATAAGTATATGGCCTAGAGAGAGTGGGACATGAAATACATGAATCTGCTCTCCCTTAGCCAATCCTAGTTCCTCCATGCTGAAAAATAAAAACATTCTTATGTTCAGAAGTAAAATTTATTTTGCCTAAATTTTGCCTCAGACACTAACTGCAAAGGCAACCACAGTGTAAGATGCAAATTCACTATTTCAACATTTACCAAAATTTTCTCTTTGGAGAAAATATGAGAAGTTAAATTGTCCATTCCCATGATTCTAGATATTCATGAACAGAGCAAAGTTTCTGAAGGTATGGTGAGCCACATCCTTCTCTTTCTTCTCTGTGTTACATCGATATCATCTTACATAGTTCCAGTAAAAGTTTAGATCTTCTTCAAAATCAGACATCTACCAAAATCACTCTATAGGTAATACATAGAAACCAACGTGTTACTAGCATAACATATTGCTAGTGATGCCGTACGTTTTCAACCTGATGTGTTGGTACTCTGCAATAGGATGGTGAACCATAAATCTTCTGTACTTCCAAAAGAATTAAGTTAGGATGCAACACAGGATGCCTCTATATCTGAAAGAGGCAGGAAGCACATGAGTAAACGTTTGTTAATTCTAGGCCTCATGCTAGACTGAAACATTGATTTTCTTGTGAAGACATTGGATTCTTGTTCAAACATTTGATTTGCTTTTCCCTCAAAAGACTGTGAGCTTCTTAAGGCCAGGGACTCTGTCTTGTTTACTGGTATATAATTCCCAGTGTCTGACACTTTATAGATGCTCAATAAGTGTTTAATGAATGAATGAACAAAATTGTGGACTTAAAATTGAAGAAGACCAGATTTTGTCAGGAGAGTTCCCAATAAATGAAAAATCAAAGTTGCCTCCAGTACAGCAAGTGTAAACAATCCTGCATCTATATTTACCAACTGCTGGCAATATAGCATATGTGTACAAAGGGTGACTGTGTTTGAGTACGTGTGCCAGCAATAATTGAAATTTATTGATTAATAAATGTCTTCAAACTTTGAAAAAAAAATAAACTGAAATTAATTGAAATTAAACAAAATTAGAAATTTAGACCAAAGTTTGCACTAGCCTCACTTCAAACGCTCAGTAGTGACAATGGTGCGGATTTAGAACATTCCTACTATTTGCAGAAAGTTTCTTTCGATGGCTGCATTCTAGATCCCTGAAATTGCACTCTGAAGAGTTACTGAATCTGTATGTTTGTAGCCCTTGTGTTTTTAGGAGATACTCAGGTAATGGCAATGATACTTCCAACAAAGTGTTCTAAACAGTAATGTGACTAGGATGATTTAGGAAGTAATAGGATGGAATAAAGACAAAAGGAAGGAGAGAGGGAGAAAGAGAAGGAAAAAAGGGAGGAAGGAAGGAAGGGGTTAGTGTAAGGAGGGAAGGAGGAAACTTTGTACATGTTAGGGCGTTTTTTACATATAGTACCATACTAAATTTTAATGACATTGGGACTAAGCTTATTTGAACCCAAGTAGAATACTCCCTTCTCTAATATTCAGCTGCCTCCTTTGGGATAACTTAACTAATTGTTCAACATAATTGGTCTATTAGGCTATGACTATTTAGCCATAAAATAATTTTACTGGGAAAAAAACAGAAAGAAAAAAGAAACAAAAATGGTTAGTTCTCCTTGCTGGGGTATGTCTTTATGACTATGCCAAGGGCAGTGACCTAGTATTACTTTTTGTAGAATGTTAATTAAGATAGCCCATGGATACAATAAAAATTTTCACACACCTTATAGTCATATAGACATGACCTAAAAGTTCATTTCTCTCAGTAGATATTTCTCTATAAGAGTGTAACTCTGAAATAATATTACTCCTGCATATTAGACATAGGGGTATGATATGATTTAGTATAATTCATGATGAATTAACAGCCCAGGGAAATTTGCACTTCAAGCTTCTCCTGATAAGCATCTAAGCCTTGTAGGTATAAAGCAAACAATTTTTCATGACCTGAACATTATGATGAATTTCCTTTATCTTAGCTTTTATACCTGTGTAATTATTCCACAATTTTAATACACCTGAGGTTAAAGATCTCTTTGCAGGATTTGAGACAATGTTAGAGGACATAAACTTATGAAGAGTCCCACTGAATGTGTTTGTAGTACACAAAGGAAAATACAATAATAAAGAAGTAATATTTAAAAAATCTTTCCTTCTAAAATATACGTGGAATGGTTTGGGGAGGATTATGTTTATGACCAGTGGTAGGTCTGGGTAAAATGTTGATGAAAGTGAAGACTATGTTCTAATCTATTTTCTCCCATTAGTTTTGTTAACCTTTTTCTGATTTCTCCCATATCCTTTGATTAATCTCTCTTCCTCTGCCAAAAGATGACAAATTTATCATGCTGCTCATAGGTGACCCAGAGAGCATTTCACCTCTGTGCCTCACCATAATGGGCATTGTCGCCGGCTCTGGAACTTCAGCCTCTCAAATCCCCAAAATGTCTATTTGTCTTAGAAAACTAGTAATTTAATTTGAAAAAAGGTTTACTCCTTTTAGATAATGTTTAAATGTTGACATTCGTCCTTACCTCTGATTAACAGTGAGAATTTCAGATGTCACAGCAAACTGTAGGAGTCTTTCTTGCTTTGAATGTCTTACTGTGGTTCCTATTCATTATTATTGTTTTAGTTCTATATATTTTACATGCCATAAAATTTATCCTTTTTGGTTCACACCTGTAATCCTAGCACTCTGGGAGGCTGAGGCAGGAGGATAGCTTGAGGTCAGGAGTTCGAGACCAGCCTGAGCAAGAGTGAGACCCCGTCTCTACTAAAAATAGAAAGAAATTAGCTGGACAACTAAAAATATATAGAAAAAAATAGCTGGGCATGGTGGCACATGCCTGTAGTTCCAGCTGCTTGAGAGGCTGAGACAGAAGGATTGCTTAAGCCCAAGAGTTTGAGGTTGCTGTGAGCTAGGCTGATGCCACGGCACTCTAGCCCTGGTGGCAGAGAGAGACTCTGTCTCCAAAAAAAAAAAAATTCTATTCTTTTAAAATGTAGAATTCAGTGATTTTAAAAATACTCACAAATGTTTAAAATCATCACCACTGTCTGATTCTGAAACATTTTTATCACTGTTCAAAGTAGCCATATGCCCATTAGCAATCTCTCCCTATTCCCATTTCTCCTCAGGCCTTAGCAACCACTGGTCTACATTCTGTTTCAGTGGATTTGCTTATTCTGGACATTTCATATAAATAGCATCATATAATATGTGACCTTTTGTGTCTGATATATTTTGCATAATAAACACAATGTTTATAAGACTTACGTATGTTATGGCATGTATCCATATTTTATTCTTGTTTATATCCAAATAATACTCCATTGTATGGTTATATCACATTTGTTTCTCCATTCATCAGTTGGGTTTATCATTTAGATTGTTTCCAGTTTTTAGCTATTATGAATAAAGGTGCTATGAGCATTCATGTACAATTATTTGTGAACATACCTTTCAGTTTTGAGGGGTATGTATCCAGGAATTAAATTGCTGGATCATATACTAACTCTTTGTTTAACTTTTTAGGAACTGCTCAATTGTTTTCCAAAGACTATGAGGGTTCCAATTTATCCATATCCTTATCAAGACTTATTGTTTTCATATTTTTTTATTTAGCCACACTAGTGGGTGTGAAATTGAACTTCTTTATGGTTTTGGTTTGCATTAACCTAATGATGCTGAGCATCTTTTTATGTGCTTATTGACAGTTTGTATGTCTTCTTTGTAGAAATATCTATTCTAACCCTGTGCCCATTTTTTTAAATTGGGTTATCTGTTTTTTTGTGTTTAAGCTGTAAGAGTCCTTTATATATTCTTGCTATGATTTACAAATGCTTTCTACCATCATGTGGATAATCTTCTCACTTTCTTGCTAATAAAACCCCCAAAACACAAATGTTGTTGATTTTGATGAAGTCCAATTAATTTACTTTTTGTCTTATGCCTGTACTTTTAGTGTCTTACTTAAGAAACCAATGCTTAGTTCAAGTTAATGAAGATTTATACCTTTGTGTTCTATTAGAGTTTTATAATTTTGGTTATTAAATCTAGATTTTTGATTCATTTTGAATTCATTTTGTAGTACTTTGAGGTCAAATTTTAATTTCATTATTTTACTTGTGGATATCAAGTTCCTCCAGCATGAATTATATAAAAGACTTCTTTCCCCATTGATTTTCTTTGGCACCCTAGTCAAAAATCAATTGACCATAAACAGAGGATTCTAGGAAGATGGAAGAGTAGGAAGCACCAAGAATCTGTCTGTCCACCTAGCCAACAATTTACTGGCATAACCTGCTGATGTAACTGTTTTAGATATCTGTTCTACTGAAAGCTTGCAGCTTTCAGAGAAAGGCTTGGATAACAAATCGTGGATATTTGGGATCAATTTCACAGTAGCAGATACCCATTCCCCACCCCAGCCATGTGGCAGGCAGTGGTGCACATATTCCTGGAGCAGCTTGCACATAGTTTGTGGGAGTCAAAGTAGGTATAAAGGACCATGTCCTCCAAATATCTGATCACTAATTGCTCCACTTTTTGTTATATACATGATTTAAAAGGCTAAACATTAAACAAAGTATTAGTCTGAAAGCTAATAATATAATCGTGACTTTAGATGAAACTTCACATTTTGTTTTCAATGTAATTTAAGAGACATGGCATTTAAAATAATTATTAGTTTATGTTTGGGGCCATAAAATGAATAAAAATATAATTTTGTGACATTAACAACCAAAGGAGGTGGGGATTTAATGCAAAGGAGCAGAGTTTTGTATGTTACTGAAGTTAAGCTGTTATAAATTCAAATTAGAGTAATATAAATTTAGGATATTAAATGTAATCCCCATGGTAACCACAAAAACATAGCTATGGAATATACACAAAAGGAAATGAGAAAGGAATTTAAACATTTCATCACAAAAATTGAACTAAACACATAAAAAGACAGTACTGCAGGAAGTGAGGGGACAAAAAAGCTGTAAAGCATAGAGAAAACAATTAGCAAAATAACAGAAGTCAGTCCCTCCTTATCAATAATTATTAATATTTTAAATGCAAATTGATTAGACTCTTCAATAAAAAGACAGAGTTTGGCAGAATGATAAAAATACATGAATCAACTATCTACTGCCTACAAGAGACTCACTTTAGATCCAGAGACAAAAATAGATCAAAAGTGAAAGTATGGAAAAAATTTATTCCATGCAAATAGTAACAAAAAAAGAGCAGAGATGTCTAAACTCACATTAGAAAAAATAGACTTTAAATGAAGAACATTTATAAGAGACAAAGAAGGACATTGTACATTAATAAAAGGTTTGATGTAGCAAGAAAATATAACAAGTATAAACATTTACACGACCAATGACAGACAATCAAAATATGTTAAAAAAAAACTAACAGAATTAAAGAGAGAAATAGACAATTCTACAATAATAGTTGGAGACTTTAATGCCCACTCTCAATAATGGATAGACAGAAAATAAGTAAGGAAATAGAAGATTTAAATAACACAATAAATCAACTAGATTTAATAGACATATATAAAACATTCTACCCAGTACCAACAGTACATACATTGTTCTCAAGTTCACATGAGACAGTTTTCAGAAGAGACCATATGTATGGGAAAATTAAGCCTCATTAGACTTAAAAACAAAAATATCAAACAAAATATCTTCTACCACAATGGACTGAAGTTAGAAATAAATAACAAGGGTAAAAGTGGAATAGTCACAAATTTGTGAAAATTAAACAACATAGTCTTAAACAACTCCTCCATTAAAGAAAAAATTCACAAGGGAAATTAGAAAATACTTACAGATAAGAGAAAATGAATACACAACCTACCAAAATTTAGGAGACACAGCAAAAGCATTACTAAAGGGAAAAGTTATAGCTATAAATGGTTATATTAAAAAACAAGAAAGATCTATAATCAATAACCTAATATTACAACTGAAGGAACTATAAAACAAAAGAAAAAACTAAACTTAAAGCTAGCAGAATAAAGGAAATAATAAATATTAGACAAGAGATAAATGAAATAGAGAATAAAAACAGGGAAAAATAATAAAACCAAAAGTTGATACTTTGAAAGATCAACAAAGTCTTTTAGCTAAATGGGCTAAAAAAAAAAGAGAGAGAGAGAAGACTCAAATTAGCAAAATCAGAAATGAAAGTGAGAATATTACCACCAATTGTACAAAAATAAAAAAGATTATATGAGTACAATGAACAACTGTATACCAACAAATTGGATAACCTTGATGAAATGGACAAATTCTAAGAAATATAAAACCTATACAGAATAAATCACAAAGAAATAGAAAAACTGAATAGAGTAGTAAGGAGATTCAATCCATAATAAAAACTCTCCCAACAAAGAAAAGCATCCTGCACCTTGATGGCTTTACTGTTTCTACCAAACATTTAAAGAAAAACTAAGAACAATCCTCAAACTTTTCCAGAAAATTGAAAAGGAAGGAATACGTCTTAACTCTTTCTAACGGCCAGCATTACCTACAAAGCCAGACAAAGACACTACAAGAAAATAAAACTGCAGAGAAATTTCCTTTATGAATAATGGTGCAAAAATCTCAACAAAATATTGGCAAACCAAATTCAGCAGCATATTAAAAAGATTATACTCCATGATCAAGTGGAACTTATCACTGAAATGCAAGGTTGTTCAAAATTTAAAAATTGACCAATGTAATACATTGCATTAACAGAATGAAGGAAAAAAATGACATGATCATCTCAATGCAGAAAAAGCATTTGATAAAATTCAACACATTTTCATAATAAAAACAACAATACACATTTTTATAGTAATAAAAGGAAACTACCTCAACATAATAAAACTACATACACAATAAATGTAAGACAAAAGGGCCAAATATTAAAAACTCACAGTGAACGTTATACTCACTAGTGAAAGATTAAAAGCTTTCTTCTAAGATCAGGAGCAAGATAAGGATGTTCTTTTTCTCCACTTTTATTTAACATAGTTGTGGAAGTTCTAGCCAGAGTAATTAGGTAAGAAAGATACATAAAAACTTTCTGGAAAGATACATAAAAACAAACTGGAAAAGAAGAAGTAAAATTATCTCTGTTCCTAGATATGATCTTATATGTAGAAAACACTAAAAATTACATTAAAATTGTTTGAATCAATGAATTGAGCAAAGCAGCAGAATACGAAGCCAACACACGAAAATAACTTGCATTTCTGTTCATTCAATAGAATAAGAAAAGTCTATTCAACAAATCATGCTGAGAAAACTGGATACATATGTACAAGAATGAATTTGGATGATTACTTAATACCATATATAAAAATAACTTAAAATGAATCAAATACCTGAATGTAAGAACTAAACCTATAAAACATCTAGAAGAAAACCTAGGGTAAAAGCTTCATGACATTGGATTTGGCAGTGATTTCTCGTATATGGCACTAAAAGTACAGGCAACAAAAGAAAAAATAAATAAATTGAACTTCATGAAAATTTTAAAAAGTTTGCTTCTAAAGATACTATCAGTAGAGTAAAAAGGCAACCTATAGAATGAAAGAAAATATTTTCAAATTATATGTCTGATAAGGGATTAATATCCAGAGTATATTAAGGACTTCCCAAAGTAACAACAAAAAACTCAATTCAAAAATGAAAAAAAGGACTTGAATAGGCATTTCTCAAAAGAAGATATATAAATGGCCAGTAAGCACATGAAAAGATGTTCAATATTACTAATTGTTAGAGAAATACAAATCAAAGCTATAATGAGATATTACCTCATAGCCATTTGTAGGACAGCTACCGTGAAGAAAACAAAAAACAAGTGTTGGTGAGAATGCGGAGAAATTGGAACTGTTGGGTACTGTCGATGGGAATGTAAAATGGTACAGCCACTGTGAAAAGCAGTATGGTGATTCCTAAAAAAATTACAAATAAAATTGCCATATAATACAGAAATTCCACTTCTGGGTTTATAACTAAAAGAATTAAAAGCAGGGACTCACAGAAGTATTTGTGCTATGAACACAACCATGTTCATAGCAGTATTAGTCACAATAGCTAAAACATAAAAGCAACCCAAGTGTCCATGTACAGTTGAAGAGATAAGTAAAATGTGATATATACATCCAAGAGAATATTATTTAGCCTTAAAAGGAAGGAAATTCTGACATGTGCTACAACATGGCTAAATCTTGAGGACATTTATACCAAGTAAAATAAGCCAGTCACAAAAAGACAAATATTATATGATTCCACTTATATGAAATACTTAGAGTAGTCAAAATCATAGAGACAGAAAATAAAATGGTGGCTGCCAGGGAATAGGGGGAGGAGAGAATGGAGAATTATTGTTTAATTGGTATAGAGTTTCAGTTTTACAAGATGAAATGAAATATGGAGATGGATGGTGGCGATGGTTGCATAACATTATGAATGTATTTAATACCACTGAACTGTAGACTTAAAAATGATTGAGGATAAATGTGTATTTCATCACAATAAGAATTTTAAAAATAATTAACCATAAATGTAACGTTTTATTTCTGAGCTCTCAATTCTGTTTAATAAATCTACATGTCTATCTTTATTTCAGTATCACACTGTCTTGATTAATGTAGCTTTGCTATAAGTTTTAAAATCGGGAAGTGTGAGTCCTCCAACTTTGTTCTTCTTTGTAAAAATCATGCTGGTTATTATTGATCCCTTGCATTTTCATATGAATTTTAGGATTAATTTGTCAATTTCCCCCGCCCCCCAAAAAAGCCAGTGTAGATTTTGATAAGAGTTATATTGAATCTGTAGATCTAATGAAGAGGTATTGCCATCTTCACAATATTAAGCCTTCTAATCTATGAACATGAGATTTGATTTATTTAGGTCCTCTAATGTCTTTCAACAATATTTTATAGTTTTCAACATACCAGTCTTATATTTTTTTGTTAAATTTATTCCTAAGTCTTTTATTGTTTTTGATGTTATTGTAAATGAAATTATTTCCTTAAAATTGTAAATGGAATTGTTTTCCTAATTTTATTTTTGCATTGTTCATTGCTAGTGAATAGTTATACAATTGATTTTGTATATTGATATTA
Source organism: Eulemur rufifrons (assembly GCF_041146395.1). Classification (NCBI taxonomy): domain Eukaryota; kingdom Metazoa; phylum Chordata; class Mammalia; order Primates; family Lemuridae; genus Eulemur; species Eulemur rufifrons. The sequence continues at coordinate 213,178,792 of NC_090989.1, read as the reverse complement.
TATCCTGTAACCTTGAAATTGTTTATTAGTTTTTACTAGCATGTGTCCATCATTAAGATTGTGTTTAACATTGTATTTTAGTGTAGTACTTTACTAACCTATTTAATAGTCATCACCAATGATGTACTTAAAATATTCACAACATAGTGACATCTATATAATTGCTACAATTGTAATGACTACATTGTGAGAAACTACTTACCTAACATTCTCATGTGCAATGGGTGGTCAATGCAAGATGGTAACCTAGATGTGGAACTCTTTCAGCCAACATTCTTTCAGTTACATCTTCAAATGTGTCTGGCCTCTACAATAAAGTTGTGCAAAGGGCTGAGGACTGAGACTTGTTGGAGTAGGGTTAATTTTGCTGCTGTTTCTGCATTTCTCTGCGAAGCTAGACGTGATATGACAAAATTTCTCTTCCAGTAGGTTAATAACCTTACAATAGCTAAGATTATCAAAGAGCACTGGTATTAATTCCCAAATCTTTAATTCACTTGTTGCTATTGAAATTTGAGTCAGTCCAAATTTCTCTAGACTAAGGTACTATCTGTTTTACTTTAATCCAGAAACAAGTTGATTTAATGTTTGGAGGGAAGGAGATAAAGTTTATAAACATAGATGTATATTGTATAAAGATCCTATTTTCAACTGTTCTATAAAACTAATAATCATTTCGTTGATTGAATACATTTTATGCCAAATCATTAACATTTGTCAGAAAGGATGAGCTCAAACTTTATGTCTATCTATTGTTAGATACTAACTTTCCTAACAGAGTTATTCACAGTCAATATTTTCATTGTCCTAATCAACATTATTCTTAACAACAAAACTCATAGTCTTACTGGAGCTAGGCAATTCTTACCTTTGCTGTAAAACTACAAATATGATTCTGACTTCAGTATTTGCTAATAACTATTCCCTCTTTATGGATATTAGATTCATGCTTAACACTAAAATTAGGTCAGCCTGAGGCATAAATGGACTACATTTGCTCCTTTTGTCTATCATGCTAATTACTACCAATCTCTGTAGACCAGTCAAGCATTCAAACTGCCATGGTAATCAGACTAAACATTACACATGCTCATACACACTCTCACAGATTCAACTCAAGAAATGCATTTTTATTTCACAATATTACAACTTTACTGGATGATAATAAAAGGTAAAAGATTTATTCATTTTGAATAGAAACCATAGTATACTGGATGGTAATAGATGCATCAAAAACTAAATATGTAATATTTTATATGTTCAAATATTTAAAATGATTTTTAAATTTATACTTCATTTTCCTGGAACACCTACACATTTCTAGATGAAATATGACATTTTCTATTCCAGTAATAAGCCTATTAATGAAGCCCAAGGTGACTGTATATGATATGAAGTGTTTGTCTGAGGACCCAACTCTGGGGTTTCATTCATTCCCATCTTGGCTCCTCCATTTTCTTTGTAACCCTGGGCAAATCTGTGTCATTCTTTGTGACTCAAGTTTCCATATGTAAAATTGAAGTAGTAATTGCCATTTATATATTATTTTTCTGAAAATGTATCATGAGAATTAATGAGACTATTAGTTGGTAGACCTCCAGGCCATTGTCACTGCCAGGATAGTATTATTGGTCTCTAGAGGATATGGGATGGGAGGGTTTTGTAGAGAGAGACGGGAAATGGGAGAGATTGAAAGTGGAGCTAGGTAATGACATCAGCCTTCAAAAAATTGGATAAAGTGAGTAAGTGAGAAAGACAGAGGAAAGTTCTTCCACTTTCCCCTTATTCTAATATAGACCTGCCTTCTCTAACTTGATATGACCCATTCCAAACTAGTCATCCATGTTCCTTCTGTCCTCCAGTTGTAATCACCAATGTCCACTTTCTTCTTCCATAATGAATCACAGGAGCTTGCTAAATGTGACTTTCTTGTCCAATACATTGCAAGTCTTAAAGATCGATGCTGTATTTTATTTATCACTATATCCACAAAAGAGAGCACAAAGTCAAGTACTTAATTGTGCTCAAATAAAGGACAATATGGATTTGAATGGAGGGGATTTTGATATGGTTGAAAGGTGTTATTTGTTTGGAAAGGGGAAGTGGCTTCCCGTACTGTAATGAATATGCCTTGAATGACATTTTTTGGCACTTGGAAATGAATACCAGGAAAGGCCTTAATCTAATATTCATTCATTCATTTTTTTAATTGCCCAATTGCCAAGCCTTATTTTCTATGATGCCAGAGAAGCAGGAAGAACTTCCTATTAAGCTGAAATTGATGTTCAAAGTAAAGGTACTCAGCACTAAATCTGAATTAGTAATCAACTAATTAGATCAGTCCATATGCTCGATGGTAATGTTTCAGTTAATGTTTTCTTTAATCAGCTAATGATGCAATCCACTAAGCTTACCTTTTTCACTTTAAACTTCCTAAACGTGAAGCCATCTAATCATCTTTTAGCAAAATACTTACCTAAAAATAGAAATAGCTTTTATATTTTTAGATCTAAGCCTAATTTCTATTTTAGTAAAGAGAATACCCCCTTCACTCACTTTTGTCTACTGCACTAAGATTACAAGCAGTTAAAACCACTTTGTTTCCCAAAGACCTAAATTCTAAAGCAAATGCCATTTCTGAATAATCACAAATGGTGCCATATGCTATGTAGCTCCTTGTAACGTGTCTCTATCGCTCCATGGTATAGGCAACACCTTCCCAAATGGCTGAAGGAAGAAACACAGAAAGTCTCAAAGGTTATATATGGTTTGCCTGCTCATATAGATTACAGACGGTGGAAGACTCACGGGGTTGCCTAAGTCATCTCTCAGAGCGTAGATGGAAGTACTCAGAAACAGCTGCATCGTGATGTCCTAAAAACATTGTATTAATTACATTTACCTCTATGGGAGTAACTCGATTTCTTCATTTTTCTCTCTTTGCCACTCTTGCTCATTACTCTATTTAATTAACATGCAGTAAAGAGTTTCACATAGTACTTTAACTGTTATAAAGATTTTGAGTTAAGTCAAGTGTTAAAGATTAAATAAATTTGAAAAACAAAAAAGAAATCAAGGAAGTGATTTAAGAAACACCTGTCTTTGTAAATATACTACCATAAAAATTTCTACAATATTAAGAACCAGGGTTCACGTTTTATTTAAATGACAAAAGGATTCTAATCTATGGCAACATTGGTGAATATAGCACGTGTTTAAGGAAAAAAAAAGAAAGCATAGCATTTCCAATAAAAAGATAACCCACTTTATTTTTTCTGAGAAAAAAAAATGTTGTATCTTGTTAAGTGTGTAGATTTAATTTCCCTTTAATAATTCCCTTTCATAATTTCCAGACCTTTTCTATCAGCTCTTAAAACATAGAACTAATGCACTGTGGATACATGAGTTTGCAAAAATACATGTGCCTGTCATACAAAGTAAAAGACTTTAAATATGGGTGGTTCTATACAAAAGTTTGTTTTGTGTCAGTAAAGGGATATTAAGAATACAGTTTTCTATAAAAATAATATCATAAATGTACTTAATTTTGCAGTTCATGAAAGGTTGGCTTTTCCAGGACACAGAACTTAACAGAAGCAGAAACGTGGCAGCAGTGAGGGAAAAGTGGTCTTTCTCCCCTAGCAGTAGCAAAATAGCTACATCACAACTCCCACAAGGGTTGCAATGTAAACAATATTCATAAAATGAGGAAGTTCATAGCTTGTGGTCTGTTCATTCAAGAAATAAATGATATATTGATCCCCTTTAGATAATAGTATTGTGCAATTATAATATGGTGGGCATGCAAATATATATTTACAGACGTACAATAGAAAGTGAAATGCAACGTAATGCTTGGCCACACTCCCCCCAACCAACAGAGAAGAAAAGAAAACTAAATTCATGGGTATTTCCTACATAACAGGAACAATCACATACAAATCATTTTAACTTTATCCCAACCTAGTCAAAAAGGTATTATGTCCAGTCAGCAAATGAGAAAAATGAGTGCAATAGGTAGAATGATGTGTCTGTCCCCAGTCGCTCAGCTGATAGATGGAAGAATTCTGATTCAAACACTGTCTGATTTGCAGACCCAAGACTGGTTCCTCCACCAACCCCTATGGCTACCATCAGCTTGTGTCTGGGAGCTAAAAGGTTCAAGGAAACATTTTCAGACAAAAGCCAGAATGAAGCACTATGCAAACCTCTGCTGGTGTACATCTAAGTGTCCCAACCAACACAAAAAGGAAGAAACCAAACTTTAAATGATAATTACATTAATTCCTCTGAGGGCAGAATAAAACGGAATTTTAAAAACCACATAATTAAAGACATCAGTATAACTATCTGGCCTAGGTTCCAGATCTAACCACCAGAGTGGAGCTAAAACCAATTTATCCATTCTCCAAAGCAGAGGCTGCCAGCCAATAGTGTCTCAAAGGGATGGAACAAATATTCAATTTAAGCATAAGTACTGTAGTTTTCAGATAGTAGTGGTGATGTGGATCCTTAAAAAATAAATATACCTAGAATAATATACATTTCTCTTTTGGACAAATGACAGTTATTTTGAAACTTTAGTGTTTACTTAGCTTATACTGAAAGAAATTTCAAGGATCTAAAAAGCTATTCAGTACTTGACAATATGCCACATTGTAGCTGCATTTTTGTGCCAGCACACCTGTTTTCTATCATTGTGATTCATATATTGTTTAAATGTTTGTAAGTTCAGAGGATAAATGTACATCTGTAAAACCATCACTTCCTTTAAACCCTAAATTATAGTGTGTATCAAATTATCATTGTAATAGATCAATTTCAAGTCCAGAAAAAATAGACATTTATTTGAATTATTGCTTCTTACTGTTTATCGGTATCTGCATTCAGAACTCATTGACTTTCTTATTTTTCAGGTGTTTCATTCAGTGTAGGAAATTATTCTCTAGGCCCTGTTTTTTAACTCTGCAATAAAAAAATAAAAAGATGGACTTATTGATAAAACCCCAAATATCTCACTAAATCTATGAAACAAATGAGAGGATATATTTACTTTTTCCTAAAAATACATTATTTCAAACATTAGAATATTTTGAAAAATAATAATAAATGGTTTTATGTGTACCCAGATATTTTACAAATGTTCATATTTGTAGGAACTAAAGGAAAAACAGTAAAACAATCGTTTGAGCTCAGGAGTTCGAGACCAGCCTGAGCAAGAGCGAGACCCTGTCTCTACTAAAAATAGAAAGAAATTATATGGACAGCTGAAAATATATATAGAGAAAAAATTAGCCGGGCATGGTGGCGCATGCCTGTAGTCCCAGCTACTCGGGAGGCTGAGACAGGAGGATCGCTTGAGCCCAGGAGTTTGAGGTTGCTGTGAGCTAGGCTGACGCCATGGCACTCTAGCCCGGGCAACAGAGTAAGACTCCGTCTCAAAAAAAAAAAAAAAAAAAATTAACAATGAATTGAACTATGAAAAAATAAAATCATTTAAAATTATTTCTAGGGTTTTCATATTCTCCTATCTCACTGCATAAATTTGCAAACTAGGACATATTAAAGTGGGAATAGAATATTCTTTCCTGAGAAAGAGCTTTTTCAAAATATTACATTTTAAGTCTATTCTACACATTTTATAAATTTTCACAGGAGTAATGAAAATATCTGTACTTTGAAATCAGACAGCTCTGGATTTGAATCCTGGCTTTACATTTTACTGGCTGGAAGATGCTGAGCAGTTCATATAATATATTCAAACATTTGTTTCCCCAGCTATAAATGAAGGTAACATAGCATCTATTCTATAGGGCTACAGTCCCCAACCCCCAGACTGCAACCCTGTACCCGTCTTTGGCCCGTTAGGAAAACAGGGCCACATATCACCACCTGAGCTCTGCCTCACACCCATCTGTGGAAAAATTCTCTTCCATAAAACCAGTCCCTATTGCCAAAAATGTTGGGGAGTGTGGCATAGAATATTGTAGGGATTAAATAAATTAATGCATGTAGTAAACACACTACCTTGCACACAATGAGTACTAAATAAATATTAATTCCCTACAGTCTATACTAATGTTCCAAATTTATCTATTTTGTTATTTTTGAATACTTGTAGTTAAGTCAAAATGGTGTTAACTACACAAATCTCATAATTCAGACAATATCATCCTATCATATTTGCATTAGAAAGAACCATAGACTTTATTTAGTACAACCTCTCTAGATAAAAAAAATCTGCAGAATTTCCTAGCTCAGCTTCTGGATTTTGTATTCTCTGAGGTAAGAATGAAATGTTTGAGTCAGGCCAGAGAGAATCTTTCCAAATGGAGATCCAGAAGGGCTGCTAGAACATCACTAGGTTCCAGCTAACTCAATTTCCTACACATGATTATTTGCATAACTGGAAAAATGTAAATTTGTGTCCTTCTGTGTTAATTTTTAATTGTTGTGTAACAAATTACCACACATTTAGCAGCTTAAATGTAAACAAGAAATAATCGATTTTTAAGACCTAGGAGACACTGTGTTGCTATTAGATATGAGGCCCAAAATGATTGAAATATTAAGGGGCTTTCTCAAGGCCATGGTCTAACATTGTCAAGATCAGCCTGGGAGGCCTGCGAATGGCTGAAAGCAGCTCAGCTGATCCATAGGTGCACAGACTTTGCTCCAAGCAGCCCTGATGTCAGAGATTTGCAACACTGCTAACTGTAGGCTTCACATGCTGTCAGGAGTTTGGGTTTTAGTGAGCATCCTCCCAGGTTAGGGCTGGGGTAGGAACTGCATGAGGCTGCCCTGCAGTGGAAAGGCATCATTAGGACTGCAGTTGAGGTTGGCCAGGAAATGCACCACTGGCAAGGGGTTAGTCAAATAAATGCTTCACTTGGAAGTCACAGATTTCGAGTCCTTTTCCTACAATCAGCACGTTCTTTGTTTCTTTTATTTTCTGCTGGAAGCCAATGAAGAAGCAGATCTTCCTTCTCTATAAAAACCCCCTACCTCTTACCCTGGGGAATAATTAAATGAATGAAAGAATGGAGATTATTTGAATGATTGATGTTTAGAAAAAGTGATTTTCAGATACTGACTCCCTGGAAACAGAGGAGAAAACTTAAGAGGAAACTATACTTTCTCAAACCAAGAACCTTGCGAATGAACTTGCTGTGTGCACACTGTAGTCCTGGGGAGTGGCTTCTGTGCCAAAGGGACAGTAAGTGGAAGGCAGCCCTGTGAAGATGGGCACTTCCTACAAAAGTGGCAAAAGATGATTATCTACATAACAATGTGAGCCTTAGACCAATTTATCCTACACCTTCTTGGGGAAGTTTAGGGGAAGGCTTTATCTATACAGTTCTGTCTTATTAAGGCAACTTGAAATTTGCACATGACAGGAGACTGATAGGAGTCAGGGAAAAGGAAGTAGACATATATGTGTGACAGAGGCGGAAATGTGAGGATTCAGTAGTCTTTGTAGAAAACACCATTCTGAGGTTAACGGAAAAGTGGAACTGCTTGGTAAAGACATCTCAACATGGTGGAGGAGAGAGAGTAAAGATTAGAGAGAGACAACTGGTCTAAACTGAAACCACTGACCTCTGGAACTTTTTGATTAATATTATAGTTTTCACATTTTCTTTATGGGAAGTTATTAAAAATTGGAGGCTAGGTAGCTCTTTGTTAAGATATCTTTTGTTGGATTATCGAAAGTTGTTGTAGTAGTTTTTCCCAGTTTTGCTACTTGCCACCAGTTTGATACTTGACTGCCTTGGAATAAATATAAAACTATGTTCTCTCATCCTATCTGAGAATGAATAATAGGGCATTTTAGATATACATTATATTTTCATGTTAATGTCAGGGATATAAAAACGTTAGAAAAATGAATCTGTTCCGAAGAAGCCCACTTAACTTCTATTTGCCTACAAGAAGCTCTACATAGCAAGATAGAGCTGCACCTAAAATAGATATGGCCATTTGAAGGAAGATGTGAAATACCTTCGTGTTCTGAGAATGGCAGAGGCTTAAAAGGATCTTCGAAGTCTCAGCAGAGAGAGGGAGCTGCCCAAATTGAGTTACGGAAAGATAGGTGATGCACTTGGGAGCTTTAGGTGGATTAAATCCACAGCGCCCAGTAAATTACATCTTCAGGAGAAGTGCAAGGGTCAATGAGCTCTCTAAGAATATTCCAAGCACAGATTTTCATACTTTATTCTCACCATACATCCATCTAAAGTTGAATCTTAAGTTTTGCTCCCCTAGTTTTTGGTAGTTCATGCATATGAAATGTAGAAAGCAGTCAGCCTCTGGAATCACAGCTTTACCTTGGAGTATCTATGGATCACACTTTACCTCTGACTTGCTTTAAAATATATACAATTTATGTTAATTTTCACTTACTGACTGGTTGCTATGCATTATTTTTATCATGTTAGATTGACCAAACCTTGATTATATTCTAACATTCTTGAACTTAAGGATTTGGTGTATTACAGCACTGAATTCTGCTACATAGAGTGGGTAGAAAACTCAAATATAGTAAACAGACTAAGTTACAGTTGGAAATCTGTTCAACAGACAGGTAAGAATGTCCAGTCTTTTCTCTTGAAATATGGAGTCCTATCTACTTCCCCCAGCCAAAAGTTTCCTACATTTCTCTCATCAGCCACGTTTTCATGCCTTCTTGGACCTAGCTTCAGAACCAAAATAAAACACTGAGATAACAGAAAGATAGAATCAATCTGGTCATATTTCCTGGTATCTAAAACTTGACTTTAAAAAATGACTGATTATTTTATAGACAAAAAAATTGTGGATTATAATTCGAAAGGAACAGCACACATAGAGGCTACATGAATGTCAGGACATTCTCCTTCAAATACAAAAAGAAAAAGAAAAATTGCACTTCCTCTTTACCTATAGCATACCCCTTACCTATAAAATTTATCTGAAACACTTCTATATTATGAATTAGCTCCTAAATATATTTGGTTAGTGCTAACTGAATCATTCAATTAAACCTTACAATTTTACTTGCTTACGAAGAGCTCAAAATCTGCAAAGTTCGCATCAGAAACCAATGTCTCTCTCAGCATTAATAATAATATTAGTATGAAACATCTCTCAGAGACTCTCATTTCTTTCCTGAATGTAATATAAAGCCTATCATCAACTCAGCCTCTAAGTAAACACGGCAATGTGTGGTCTCAACATGGGAGCCATTCATTGCTTTGAAGGCAGTGTCAATTATTGCTTAAATATTCAAAACTGGCTCTGCATCCTAACAGTCAGCAGTAGCACATTTACTCAGCAATGACTCTTTTATGTAATATAAAGGTTTTAAAAACCTGCTGTTCTCATCTATTCATATGTATTATATCTCTTTTAAAACTGACGTGCATGCATGCTCACACAAGCACACCCAAACAAGTTTGAATTATATTGTTACTTTATAACAGTTTCAGATGCAGCAGGGCAATATTATCTGTAAATAGACCATGAGTATTATGTACAAAAGAGGCAGTGTTCCAACCTGTATCTTACATTTAAGGCACCCTAGACTAGGAGCCACTCCAATCTTTGGTGAGACAAGGTAAGTTGCCTTCAGAAGCGGAAACTCATTAGGCATTGTTTTTGTTCGTCATTCCCCTCCAGCCCACACTCCATTCCCTTCATGCATTCTAGTGGTGTTTCGTTCTGAGCTGTGTTTTTCCAGGACAGTGATTGCTCTTTACCACCGTATCAGCTACCTCTCTCTCAGATACCTGTGTCCGAATTCCCAGTTGTTATAGATCCTACCCATTGACTTTAAAGGGAAGTAAAGATGAGGTCATGTTGTGTTGGACTGATCCAGAATCGCTCAGGAGTACATCCTATCCTGGAGTATATTGGCCAAGCCAGAAATGGCGGGACTCGTCTAGAGCCCAAGAGCTCTTTCCCACTTGCAGTCTTAAGATCTAACATTCAGTGTGTCATGGGGCCAGGGTGCGGGGGATGGGCACCCTAGGTGGGGCAGGTCCTGGCATTTCCTAACCCTCACTCAACCCATATTCCCCTGTTTATTACACAATCTTCACCCAACTCGATATGCTAATGCCAATATTTTAGAATTAAGGCAGAATCTGAGAGCCAACCCCCAGGGGGTCCTCCATTGTGTCCTTTTGCATGAGGCTCTGAAGCCATGTAGAAGCCTGAGTCCTGCCTGTGCCCTTGGCTCCTGCACTAGCCCCACTGATTCTCCAACCATTCTCTATACCGGTCCCATTTGGTGGGAGGACCTGCATGTCTCAGACCCAAGCCCCATTTCCAACAGCCTTTCCTAATCTTTTGTATTGTTTTCTTATATTCTTTACTTATACAGCAACCCATTATCACTCCATAACTGTGACTCTACTATGGACTTTCATACATTTAATTATAAGGTGAAATGAATTACCAACAGGAAGAAATACATAGTATATATATGAAGAAAGCACTTTTGTTATAAAATTCTTCAAATTGTTTGTAATTACTGGACAATTTTCCCGTCTGTTTGAGACCTCTAATGTGAAATATACTCTCATAATTATGTGAACATTGCGATGAATGCAAAGGAGATTTGGTAAAACTTTAAAATCAGCGAATCTGTAATTTATAATTTTAAGCTTTTCCTTTTCACAATAGCAGAGCTTTGGTATTTGAATTCTCCCACACAATTTGACTTTTGCTCTGATTTCTTTTCCAAATATTATACTCAATAATTGAAACCCCAAATTTCTCAAGCAAGGGGAACTTGCAACAGCCACTATCTTATGAGCAACCAAACCTGTAGCTGAAAACAAATAAACAAAGAGATCCCCAGTGAGAGAGTTTCCTATGATGATATTCAGCATTCACTATCAAGTTTTAATAACTTTCAAGTTATTGAACACCTGATTCTAGATGATAAAGCTGCAATTTTAGCTCAACAGAATATTTCTGTAGCTTTCCTTCTCTACAATAAATCAAGAATTACAAATATTGATTGATCATCTGTATATACAATATATGGAATATTTTTTAGGATGACAAAGGATGAAATTTGGACTGAGACTTTGGTAACTGAGTTTAGATCAGGGTGGGGAACCTACGGCCTTAAGGCCACTGGTGGCCATCTATGTCCTTAAGTGCGGCATTTTGACTGAATCCAAATTTTACAAAACAAATACTTTTTGTTTTTATTAATACATTTTTTGTCTTTCATATCTTTATTTTATTTTTAAAGTGAACAAATTTAAAATACCAAAGAATAAAATAAATTTCAACCAAATAATCCTCCCAGATTTACCAGCACAATTAGAACATTAGTGAGCCATAAGGTCTAAATTGATGCCTGCTACACTCATGATTTAGTTCTAACTTCCCCTGCTGGACTGGCGCCACTACCTGCACAAGGCTGGTCAGTGAGAGTTTATGGGGGTCAAGTACACCAGTCTGTTTTCAGCTTTTGACAATTGTGCACTGTGTGTCTCTGTTTGAAGTGGAATTTGTGAATAGCTTCACAGTTGGACAGTATTTTTTACTTCTGTCTCCTTAACAGCCCATCATGTCGAAGAAGACCAAGAGAATGCTGAAGGAAGAAAACAGATTTTTTTAATGAGGATTGGGAATTGCAATATTATCTTGTTTCTGCTAAATATAAAATGATTTGCTTGCTTTGTGATACTGAAATATCAATGAAAGAAATACAATATTAAAGAAATCCAATGCTCATCATAACACTCATAAAGACCACAAATATTTTAAATTAGAAGGAGAGGCACAAGAGGTTGTATTGCAGAAATTAAAAGATGAAAAGCAAAAGCAAAGACAATTCTTTCAAACAGCAATAGACCTGAAAATAATGCCACTGAAGTAACTTATAAGTTGTTTAGATACTCAGGAGAAAAGGGAAGCCATTCAGTGATGTAGAAATTGTGAAAGAATGCATTGTCAGTTGTAGGATGCTTAGACCCTGATAATACTCCAAGTGCAAACTGCCCCTTTCAAGGAGAACCATAACTGATTGGCAGCATGAATTGCCTTCAACTTAACAGAACAACTTCATACAATATTTCAAAAGAAAAATATGTATTATTCAATAGTTTTTGATGAATCTACTGATCCTACTGACTCTGCAGGTTTTATACTTCATTCAGGTCATAATAGAAGATTTTCTTCACTACAAGAAATTACTCATTTTAGGCACTCTTGCAAACAGAACATGGGAATGGATATCTTCCTCAATTTTCAAGATAGATGCCATTAAGTTGAACTGAATTTGCTAAATTTAGTGAGTGTAAGTACAGATGGTATACCTTCCATGACAGGAAAACATGAAGGGTTTATTGCACAGATTAAAAAAGTATTGACAGATCCAGCTGTTCTTGTTTTTTTCATCTTATCTTACATCTCTGTGCTGAAGCAACTATTTTAAGTGACACTTTGCAACAAATTACAAGTGTTTTTAACTATACTCATGCAAATGTAACATGATATCAACAGTTTTGTAACATGCTAAAGTTGAACAATGAGATATTCAGAGTGGATTTGCTGTATCATTCTAAAGTGGGTTGGCTATCACAGACATAGGTGTTGGCCAAAATTTTCTCTCTGCAAGAACAGATAGTTAAATTTTATGAAGAACAGAAAAAGCAATATGAATCATTGAAAAAAGATTTCTATAGGAATGCAGCATTTCTGTATTATAGCATGTCAAATCAAAATGACTTGATTTGGTAGTCTTCTTGATACCCATCTAGAGGATCAACTGAAACTGTGGACCTCCATGTTGCAATTAAATAAATATTCAAATACTTTTCAACAAAAAGCAGATACAACAAAGTCATTAAAAGGTTAGTTAACTTTAAAATTAACAAATAGTTTTCATTTCTTGAAATTATTAAGTACGTAATAGTTAGATTTTTACAAAATAATGTCCATGTTTAAGTGTATCAAATTGAAGTTTCCTGAATGTGGCCTTATTTGATTCTAGCTAAATTAATAGAGCCTTCAAACATGAAATGATTACCCACCCTTGGCCTAGATGATAGCATAATAGGTCTGAAATATTTTCTTTATACTCACAAGTGACATAGGGAAAAATTTGCATATGGGTTTTCCTAACTTAGTGAACACTGAATACTGAGGATATTTGACCAACAAGCTAAATTCTGTCAAGGTTACTTTAAAATGGCAAACAGAATATGGTCCCAAAGTCTTAGTGAGTCTGGAATTATTCTGATAGCAGAATTTAATATGCCTAGGACTCAATTTCCCCAAATTTAGTCATTTATATACTATTGCCCTTCTTTTGATAAATTTTCTCATCTGTACCAGTTTTGCTTATATTTACTTACTATTTTTCTTTGTATTATCCTGGATGGATCTGGAGCCCATTCTTCAAAGCAAAATATCGCAAGAATGAAATAACAAGCACCACGTGTACTTACCATCAAAATGGTACAACACTTACATGCACACATGGAAGTAACATTCACTGGGTGCCAGGCAGGTGCGAGGGTGGTGGAGGGGACGGGTAAATTCACACCTAATAAATGTGGAGCACTCTGTCTGGGGGATGGGCATGCTTGTAGCTCTGACTTGGGCGCTACAAAGGCAATATAAGCAACCAAAGTGTTTGTACCCCCATAATATTCTGAAATTTAAAAAACATTTTTCTTTAGATCAATTCACAGTTTTATTTAAATTTATTGTGTAAAGAAACCTTATGCCATTTCTGTGAATGAAAAATCATTAACCCTGTGCCGTATGAGAAGATGACTATAAATCAAACTGGATGGAAGCAAAGCATGTTATTAGATTTTAGCTAGATGGTGATGCTTAACAAAGGCTCTGAGCCTGAAGATTATATTAGCTTTTTTTTTTTTCCCATGGTGGGGGGTGGGAAACAAGTTTTAGAGAGCTGTTTAAGACATACTAGGACTAAACTGAGGCTTTTCTCCTTGAAGTAATCAAGACTGAAAGATAATTGGAAAATACTTTTCTAACCATTTAATTTCATATTGCCCAAAATTATCTCCACTGTTAAGAGTACCGTGTTATAAGATAATAAGAAACACCTGCTCATAATGGCTCACTGGCTGCTGTGTCCATAGGCTCTTGTACAGTTGCATATAACAAAAATCTAACTATGGCAGCTTAACCAAACAGGGATTTTATTTGTTCTCACATTAATCAAAATCTGAAGGTAAGGAGTACAGGGATGGGCATGTGCTTGGGAAAGTCATCGTGACCCAAGTTTCTCCTAATCCTCTGCTCCCCTACTTTTAACATTTAATCCAACTCCATAGAGAAAGAAGAGGAAAAGGCAATGGACAGCCAGCCAAGTCTTCCTTTTTAACATGGAAAAATACATAGCCTGTTGTTCAGGTAAACTTCCATTTTCATCTCATTAGTCAGAGAGAGTCATGTGGCTACTCTTAGCTGCAAAGAGTTCTGGGCATTTAAGTATTATTCCTGGACATTTGCTCTCTGAATAAACTTGGAGCCCTATAAATAAGGATAAAGGGGTTGAAGCTTTGTCTAGCACCTACCATGCCAAAATTATCCCCTTGGAAATGCAAATTATTATCCTCTATACATCTTGCTATTGAGAGAAATTCATACTGGCTACCACTCAGGGTCACAGGCAATAACTCCAGGTAGCATCAATGGCATATATTCTTAACTCACTGGGTCCAATCACATTAGAGTGGACCTGCTTAGATAGCAATACAACCTAGTAAGAAACCTGAGTTTAATGCCCTTGACATATCATATTATAGCCTAGGTTTATTACTACCCACAATAGTCCTCTTCCTAGCCTTGTTTTCTTCCTTTTCTGTCTCAATATCTCTATATTGTCATTCAAGCGCACATAACAATTCTATCTAAAAATATATCAGTGATATCAACAAAAGTGGAATGTATGTTGCTAATCATCTTACTAAATGCCTCAGTTCTTTATAGTGTTGGTTTGCTTAGACACAACCACCACATGTACATATGTGCAGTATGTACCTGTGCATATATATTAATATATTCCCCCCCCCATGCTTTGTGGTTGTTCACCTAACTGCATTCTGGGTGGCTCATCTGCTTACATGAGCAATTTATCTCACTCAAATGCACAGAACAATATCCCCTCCACAGCAGTTTGAATACCTTAGAAAAAAGAAAATGCAATTGAGAAAAATTGTGGCTCCCATGAGTCCAAGGTTTTAGAAACCACTCTTATGTTTTCTATTTTTCTGCAAAATCTAAGGCTTAATGTGAATAATCATTGTGGTTACATTTTATCCAGAGAGATTACATATCTGTAAAGATACTAACTGCCCAAGTCTATTGTAGTAGAAAAATGCAGAAGAAAAACTATTTATTTGATTAATCAAGACTTCTCATTTTTGTCTAAAATAACCAGAAAATCTATGTATAAGTTGTTTTTAAAATTTAAGTTTACCTGTTACATGACTTAGATCTCTACTTTGTTAACATATATCTGACTTAATGTTAATAATAGTTGATATTTATTATTGTGCTTGAAAGATTCAAAAGTATTTTGATGTAAATAATCTTATTTGTTTCTAATTTTTATAAAATAGGTGGAAAATATATTACTATTTTTATACATAAAATTGAGGGTGTAGAACCTGCATTTCTGACTGCCAGACCACTGGGAAAATTTTTCTTTTACCTAATAAAAAGCAGGCTGAACTGTTGTATGTACTAAAAATGAGCATAAAGCCCCCAAAACTAGATGTCTCATTGTTACAATTTCCCTGTATAATGGATAAATCTTCCAAGTTCCAGCCTGAGGACTAGCTCTTCTCTTTGCTAAATTGAGTGATAGGGTTCCAAAGAGTGAAGCCCCATAGGATGAGGAGGAAAAAATTGATTATTCTTATAATTTCAAATATCTTATTTAAGCAGACTTTTTTCTTCCCTGAAATTCAAAGATATTCTCCCATATTTGTCTAAGAACTTTTCATTTGGGGACAAAATTGCTTACTCGTTTATGCTTTTCAAATTATGTGTTATTTATCTTTGTGCACAATATGAAGTAGATATCTAAATTCAGTGCCACCCATATAAGCAATATTGTCAGTTGTCCCAAAATCATTTACTGAAGTGTCAGTCCTCTCTCCATTAATTTGTGGATTATTGATTGTGATATTGATTTGACATATTGATTATCACATGTTATTTTTGTATGTGTATAGATCTGCCTCTGAATGAGCAAGGAGACCAATGCTGCTGTAACAACTGACACCTCATAGGTCCAGACGTAAAACTTTCATCAATGATATACTCTCTTCATTACCAGACTTTATAATAGTTTTTGATACCTGGTAAGGCACTTCAATATTTAGAGGCTGGAAGTGTCAGAGGAAATGTGAAGTTAGCTGAATTAGGAGGTGAAAGAGGAGAGTGATGATCTGAAGATGATTGAAGAAAATCATCTTACCTGGAGTATTGCAGTAATTTCCTAGTCTCTATGCTTGTGTTCTTGTCCTCTTCATAATCTATTCTCTTCTCATCAGCCAATTAAAACTATTACATCTTGTAATTCCTCTTGTCAAATTCTCCGTTGACTTCCTATCTCACTTGGAGTAAAATCCAAAGTCCTTAACATAACATGTCACCTACATAGTCTAAATAATCTTAGCCAACATCATTCAATATAAGTTAAATAGAGAGAGAAAAAAAGTACCATTTACTTTTAAAAGATAGTTTAGAACTTACAGAGGAAGCCTAGCAAAAATCATGAATTTTGAGGTCAAATGGAGCAGAAATTTAAAACCCTGCTCCAACACTTATTAAATATGTCAAGCGAGTTACTTTAAGCCTTGATCTTATCATCTGTTTTATGGGATAATAATACCAGCCTCACAAGATTGCCTTGATGTTCAAATGCCACACTTTGTATGAAGTAAGTGCTCCAGTAAATATTGGCTTCCTTAAATGGCCTTCCTCTTTTGTTTAAAGGTCAATTCACATTTAAAAAGTAAAAGCTAAAAAGACTAAGAACCAGATGACATAGAAGAAATGTATTTAACCTGGTCTCACTAGGACAATTTGCAAGTGTGTTTGGTGGTATTTGGTTTTCAGAAAAGGGAGACAAAATTAAGCTAATTTTTTATTAGCTCAGTTATTGAGAACTGAAAATAACATTTTATTTATTCTCTTTTAATTTTATGTTATGTAATCCTTCTATTTTACAAGAAAGGTAACTCAGTTCTAAAAAGATCAGTATTCAAAAAATGAAACTGCAAGAATGTTTATTTCTTTAAGCCCTTGCACTCTACACTATTTCATAACAAGTAAAGGAAATCATTGTGTTTTTTATTGTCTAAAATAAAATCTATTTCTATTTATAAAGGTGAATTATGAATAATAATAAATGGGAAGATTTGTTTTTCTCAGTTGCCCATCCAGGAGGAAGTTCCAAAGTGTAAAAAGATATTTAATGGACTTTTGTGGGGATGGGGGCCACAGGGGAATGTCTACAGGTCATTTTCTAAGAGGCCTCATGGAATGACAACAAATTAGTAAATTTTTCATAGTCTGACCTTATTTTCAGGATTCCTAGATTTGTTTCCACTCCCAGTGTAGATCCTTCCCCTGGACACATACTTATTTTAACAAATCACTTTCATCCCCCAAACCCAGACACATTATTTCTTGAGATATGTTGCTATATCCACTCCGGTTATAAGCTAGTCTTCCTGGCCAGGAAGAATGATGATGATAATGATGATAACAATAAATCAGAAGAAATGACATATTACTACTTACTTTGTGCAAGGCACTTCTAAAAGCATTTTGTATGTATTAGCTAATGTAGCCTCAGAACAACCCTGTGATATAGACACTATTATTTTTAGCTCCATTTTAGAGATGAGGCAACAGAGGCACACGTAGATTGAGCCACTTGCCGAAGTGCACACAGCCAGAAGGGATGGGCCTGACTCATGCCCAGGCAGCCTGCTACTGCTGCCTGTGCCCTTTCCCACTGTGTTCTGCTGTTGCGGAAAGGTGGCTGTGCATCTCTGATGCCGTCTGATTCCCATTTTGTTGATTTTGTTTTCTCAGTGTGCAAAGGGCAATCTCATTTCCTTACTTCCAATGTATGATGAGGGTGAGCAGAGATGCAATGTTTTGTAGGTGACGAACAACAGCACTATAATGAACATGTTTACAGATGCACGTCCCAGGGCACATGACATGTTAATGGATGTTTGTGTCAATTTCAGGTTCAAAAGACAATTTAGAATTCTACATGATGAGGTTTAAAAGCATGAAATATGGGGATCTTTTGAATATTTAGTTGGCTTGTGGAACAAAGCACAAGAATACTTAAGATTAGAAAGTCTAGAAAAATTAATTTATATATGTATAATAAATAGTCCCTGTAACTGAAGAAAATCTATCTGCCATCCTTGAGCTGCTCTGACAATACCTTAGAAAAAGTAAGGGAACTTTCTGGTATACACCCCAATATCTCAACATTTTTGAGTGACAGAGAGCGCTGTGCTTATATGGTACATTTTGGGCCTGTCCCCCAATAATAGCAATATAAGAAGTTTGTAATACTATATTTTTTAGCAAAGTTCCACTTTACTATTTCTTATACTTTGTTTTTCCCTTAGGGAAAGAAAAAAAAAGAGAGAGAGAGAAAATGAAAGGGCACCTTTTATTCCTATATTATCTTAACACAATGTCCCTATTATGTGGAATTGAAATATATCTGCCCAGAGAAAATTGAAGAAAATGCAAAACTCATTATAAAGAATGTGAATATTAAAAACTGAAATAATGATGCTAACCTGGAACTGCAGAAATCATGGATTTCATAATCATTAATTTCCTGTGTTTCAAATAGTATGCACTATTGCCTTTCCGGGGCAGAACCTCATGAGATGCGATGAAGGAGACCAGTGAGTCTTTCTGAATAGTTTACATGGAAACCTCTTCCTTCAGTGTATGGCTGTGACCGCTGTTTTTAAAGCCATTCTTCATCTCCCTATTGGCTTTAGGGTTTTGTTTTTCACCCTAAAACTTATTGTATTAATTTGTTTTAAGTCGCACTTGCCATGTTGATCTTTTTGTTGTTGATTTCAAATATTTCCATGAATGGAAAATTAGTTTTAAAACGGTGCTTCTTTGTGTACTCTAACTGTGCCTGAATTTTATAATTATGGGTAAGCTAGAATTTTTTTTCTCTAAATAGAATTGTTTTGATTACACAGTCTTTCAACTTCATATTCCCAATACCCTAAATTAAAATATGTATTAATACATCACACTGATTCACAGGGGGGTTAGGAATGCACTGTTTCTGTTATCAAGTCTGAGTCCCAAAATTTTGTCTGAGCTATAGTCCTCAGATCCTTCGTAGTGTTGGATTTCCAAAATTATAACTAAACGCTAATATAACTGGCGTTTATTGAGGGTAATTATAAGGGACGGCCTGATATCAGAAATCTTCAAAGTGCTGGTGGCTTTATTTTCAAGGTCACAATTTATTATATGTTTTAGTTTTCTTTACATTATATAAAGGTGTAAATATAAAAAAATGAAGGAAAAACTTGTCTCTCCTCTCAAACTAGTTAGACCAAGTTCTCATTTTTCCCGAGATACGGCGGTATAATTTCCTAATAGTAATAATCCAAGTCATAAAATATTTAAAAGTCCTCCACATGATTTTGGATATTTTTAGGAGTATATGTTTTCCTTGTGCTTCTACAGGGTATTCCTGTTCTTTTAATATTATCTTTCTTATACTCTATCGTAATCCCGGAAAATGAACACAACAGTTTCACTTTCACTGGTTTCTTCACAAAACACAATCCTTTCATGAGTTTAGCAACTTAATCAAAATTTGGGAGGTCACGGGATGGTTCAAATCATGTTGGCAAGGCCTATTTTTACCTCACTCACTGACTCACCCACCCACCCCAGGTGACTTCACAAGCTTAACATTTTTTCTGTTGTGGTGGGAAACACAGCTTTCCATGCCTCTTATTCCCCAACCTGAAAATCCCAAACCATCGATGTGCTCTGCAGAACAAAGAGCCTCCCATTATCACAGTTTCATTTTTTCAAAAGGAGTTGTACTTACAGATCCCAATTTATGCTTTCATCCTGCCACACACAAATGCTTACTTTTATTATATGTTGAGAATTGTATGATCAAACCAACTTCCCTTTGTCTATGCTTTTTTTTCAGAGAGCTCAAAGCTAAGTACATTCTCTTAATCCACAGTTTTGGATATTTGTATTATCATCACCATCATCCTGCTTTATTACATGAGTCCTGTGATTTTATTCTTACCTAGATTGCTTTATTTTTTATTTTGAGTGGATCAAATACTTTTTTAATATGTTAATGGGCTATCAGCAATTTTTTCTTTGCTTATGTGCTTATATGCATGTATTTTTACCCCAAGAACTTTCCCTCTATCTCTCCCACTTAAGTTACAATGCTATCCATGCTAGCTTATCATTGTGAATTCTCTTCTGTCATTTCATTTTTCATTTTAGGGGCAGTTTGTGGGCGGTGTAAACTAAGCTGCTTAAGGAATTTCATGTGACACCTGGCAGATGGTTCAATCTCAGATTCATAAAAGAACTGGGCATTAACATATAAGACATTTTCCATTTGTCTTGGAGCTACCAAGGCTGAGTGATACCTTTTAGTTGCATAAAATGACTCACTGCAGAGATCCCGTTAAGAATGTATCCTCCTCCCCACAACTGTTGCTTCAGATAATATCAGGATTTAGACTTTAAGCAATAATGAGAAATGGGGGTGAGAAAACAAAGAAATACATTTAAGATTTTTGTCTAGAAAAGAACTTTGGTGTTGTCAAATAAATCCAACATCGTTAAGCAGAGACTTTATTAAAAAAGACTATTGCTGTAGGAAGAAAACTCCAACCATCAGAGCTGCAAAAGTCAGGCAGAAAAAGGCTTTTCTTCTATAGGGATGAGTAAACGAGGCTAGAAAGAATCCCCTGTGGGGAAGTGGGCTGAACAGGAGGTACAATAGGTGAGATAGGGGAGCAGGAATGATTTTCCCTGCAGTCAGCTGGCTCTCAAGAGGCGATATGTAGGGGAGTTGTTCAGCACTTCAGTGCTTGCTTAAGCTTGGGGATCAAGAAAAATTCAGGGACCTGGAAGAAGGAGAGAAGCCTGACTAAAGTTTGGTCAAGTCGCATTGGTGGGCATTTTGCACAGATTGGCCAATGCAGACAACCAGTTTAGCTAATCATTTGTGAAATAAAAATGTGAATTTGGAAGGTCTGTGTCTGGCCCCATCATGGGTAGACAGGAGTGCCATCCATGAGTTTTTTCTAAGAAATCCAGAGAAGGGTGGTTCTTTGCAGTAAGCTGTTTCTAGGAGCACAAAAGGATGAGAGATTTCTTAACCATCACTTTTTTTCAGGAGCACAGGGCTGAGATAGAGTTCAACATCATCAGGGGTCACTGGAACATGGTATTCTCTACAAGGAAATGTATGTGAGTTCCACTAAATTGTGGAAGAAATTGTATTGACAAAGAAACCATGGGTCCAAACTTTTAAAAGTCCTCTTTGGTCAAGCTTTAAAACAACTCTTGGTACCCCACATTTACATGAGTAAGAAAGAGCCTGCAGAAATTACAGCCTCCAAATTGTGTATTTGTCCTAATTTTTACTTCAAATATGACAGTGGAGGATAATGGACCAAAAAGAACCTCAGATAATCCTGCACCTGGGGTTATAGAGGACAATGAACAAGGCGTATCTCCAAGAATCCCAGACTGTTTAAGAAACTTCTTCACACTCAAGGGGGCCTCCACCATTGCTATGTCTGAAATCTTCCCTTTTCAAAAAGGGTTTCATTGTGAGTATCCTGCATCTGCACCATTCTTGTTTAATGGCAAAATCTAGGGAGAGCTGCAGGTAGCTTGTTCTTTTGGATCTTAGGCTGCTGGATCTTGAGAAGCCATGTCTGGATGATGGTAAGAACTGTACAACTCCCACAGATCCCATACTTTGAGTTAGATTGAAGGACTGGAGTGGATGTTGAGTTGCCTCCCTGGGGGAAATGAGGAGTGTGTTCTGTGTTTGGGGGCAAGGAGTGGCTAGGTAAGGGCCAGAGTAGTCGACTGTAGTAAACATGACTAGCTCTCCACCGTAGACTTATGCTCCTCTTCCATAGAGTTTGGTTGTTGCTGGAAAGCAACTTCTCCACGGGAGATTTTTGCTCTCAGTACCTCCGCCTCCCCATGCATAACTAGCTCTGCCCAATGGACTGTGAGTGAATCCGTGTGTTCCCCTTGCATGCCTGGTATATGCAAACCTCCTACCCTTGATCCTCTCTCTCCTGTCATCTGCTGACCATATACCCATGCCTGACACACCCTTGACAGCCTCTTGATAAAGAAGGTAGGGGGAGGGCCAATATTTATCCAAAATCTTTTAGATGTCAGCAGTTTGGACACATTATTTAGTGACATCTCCTTTGAGCATCATCACCAACACTTATACAGATGAGAAAATCTAGGCTCAGAGAAGTTAAAAATTTTCTCAAGGTCAAAATATGACTAAGAAGTGGAATCAATTTTCAAACCCAGATACATTAGATTCTTCCCTACACCATAATGTTTCTAGCTAAAAGTTTCCAGCTATCATATAAAGCATTTCTTCTCCATCATTATCATTGATTTTCTGGCTGTTGTCATCATCATTGCCCTCATAATCAATAGCAACATGATTATGATTATCGTCACTGTCATTATCATCCCACCTAACATTTATGGGACACCTACCGTACAACCGGAACTGGACTGGGTGCTTGCCTGCACTATCTCTAACTCTCATTATCAAGCTCATTTTTATCCCACTTATCATTTGCTGATCCCTTCTTATGTGCCAAGTCTTGGACCAGAGGTTTAGCATGTATTATTATCTCCAGCCTTTAAAACAGCCCTCTGATTAAAGTAATTATTATTCTTATTTTACTGAGGCAGAAACTCAAGTTTGGAGAGATTAAGAAACCAAACAGAGTTGGCTACACAGCTTGCATGTGGGCAAGGCAGTATTCAAACTCCTCAATATGTGAAGTATATCATATTTTTTTTCAGATATCTTTCTCATACAGTGTCTTATTTAATCTACTTAGCAATTCTTAATGCAGGTAATTCTTACAGATGAAAAAGCTGAGTCACATAGAGGGGATATGACTCAAGGCTCAAAATGTCTTGGTGGAAGAGCTGAAGCTTGAATGTATTTCTTATATCAGTGCTCTCACCTTTGTTCCTAACCACCTCTGAAATAAAAAGTTACTTCCTCAAATTACTAGTTACAGTTTTAGACTGAAATTCTAATGCTAATCAGAAAATGGATAGAATTTCAGTCATGGTGGATGGAGGGGCAATTATGCATCCTTACTTGGTACATATTTAAGTGTGTTCATTCGCACGTGAAGATTCTGAGCCAAGCAGGGCTTCTCTCCACGTTCAAGGTTGGGGAGGTGGGGGAGAAGAGCCAACTTAATGTTACATTTTGGAACATTAGGAATAGAGCCTGTTTGATGATAAATCTTTTGAAGGCTACTGGGTGCATGTTTAATCCCTTAAAATGTGGTCTCCGCTTGGAATGCATAGTTACTACCCATTCCCACCTGCATTTGTGCCCGCCCACTGGTACAAAACCAATAAGGCAAATCCAAAAGCTCACTTCTTGCTGGCCAGCACAGAATGTATAAAAATGATGATCAAGGATATCCAAGGAGCCCATGATCCCTGCAAATATTGTTAAAAAAATGATGTGTAGGGCAACAACCTTTCCAGAGCAAGGAATCACCCAACAGAGCAAATACCTACTAATTTTGCAGCACGCTTTCACTGAGACAGAAAATGTGGCGTTGACAATCTCTCGCTTCTCCCTCGACCTATGCCACATAGGAGAATGGAAAAGGGAGGGATTAACATCATGTGTGGGATGATGGGGGCAGACAGATGAAGAGCCCAACGAAAAGGCAGCCCACGGTCTGGAACACGAATGCCGTACATTCCCAAGTAAAGCGTTATTAAAAATTTCCAGCCCCATAAATGCTGCCATTAATCACTTCCAAATTAACCTGATGTGAGTTAAATTATTGCAAGTTCCTGTGTAAATTAAATCATTATTAGTTGCAGGCTTTTTTCTTGTTGGTACAGGCAGCAGCTGAGAAGGAAGGGCTAGTGAGACCTACTGGTTTCAATTTAAAAAAGAGAGTTTAGGGGGAAAAATATTTTTGCTTGATTACAAGAGCAAAACCACTTCACAGTATAATATCACAATAATTGTAGCCATATATCATAACGTGTCATAAGTCCAGGACAAAGCTCAGCCGCCTTTCGTAAGCAGCAGCCAAGAATGCGAGAAAAGCAAGTAACGAAGTAATGGATTCCTTTCCCTTTATTCCACTAGAGAGCAGTGTTCTTTTGTACAAATCAGGTAGGTTGTTTGCTGCAAAGACTCTGTAAGGAAAAGCTACATAAGAGAGGTTTTTGTGGCAACAGGAAGATATCTGACTGGAAAGCTATGCATTCTGAAAAAAAAAGATGAAGACAGTTTTTTTTCCAGCAAAGTTGCTCTTATTGAAGCAGGTATAATTCTGAAAGCTTCTTTTCTTATGGAAAAATGTTGACTATTCAAAAATATAGCATGCAAACTATAGTTTACATCCTATAGTAATTTTCTTCAGATGGCAATCTTCTGCCAAAACAGATCTGTCAGTAATCAACCATTAGTTATCTTTATAGGTAAAGCAAGAATACTAATAACAATTTTTTTTAAAGACACCTAAAACAATTCAGGAGACAATAACCAACTATGTCAGGAACAGGAGTAAAGACAGATAAAAGAAAGAGTGAAGAGGAGGAATACAAGTGTATTCTGAAAAGTTTTCCCAACCCACTCCTTTTTATTTTTTAACTCGTTATACTGCTAGTACATTTATTGCTGTTGCTGAGAACAGCAAGTTTGCATGACAGACATTTGTCTGCTTCTCGAAGAGAAAATATTCTGTCATATGCAATTTGGCTACAACTCCTTGATCGATCAGTTGACATTCCAAGAAGTCCAAGGCCAAGCTAACAATAGCTGAAGGTTGTTCCCTTATTTCCTGTTGTATAAATGTATTTCTAAATCTTCAGTTTTAAGCACATGGAATCAGGCATAGTGAGACAGTGAGTTTATGTGTATATGTGTATGTATCTGACTGTCTTTCTTATTCAATAAGAATTAAATTACTGGGTAATTTTGGTTTCTTCTGGAAGAAAATGAATATGCTCTTAAGTATTTAGAATCACTAGAGAGCCTTGTAGGTATTCCTGGATACAAATCAATGTCACCTGAAGTATGGCTTCCTGGTGGATTCAGCTGCATTTTTCTCCATTTGCTCTTAGTATTATTTTTCTGATACACCACATCACTTTGCCATTTACTTTCCCTAAACACACTGAGCAATATAGTTGTAAGCGAAAATATCTTGAGAGGAAAATAAATGGGGAAAAATCTGAGGCCTGACAAATAACAATAGGAAAGGCCCTTCGGAGTATTCACCGGGTTCATTTAGAGACATCAGAGCATATAAAGTGTCAAGTTTGACATCCACAGATCCTGGGATTTATTTGGGCCTGCTCATCTTTGCCTGTGTGCTGCACTTTCTGACACAGTAGATGCAGGGAATTTAATATTCCTTGACCAAAATAAACTTGGGTTTCCTGAATTTCAAATTCAGCTCTCTTGAAGAACAGTGCTTTGCATAAGACTTGGCATATAGATGATGCTGAATAAACAAGGGCGAAATTGTGAATGATTGAATGGAGAAAGAAAGAAATCCCTATGTTCCAATCTGTTTTAATGCCAAATGCTTAGGATTCATAAGCTTTGCTACATCTGAAGTTTTACTTATATCACAAAAATCCAAAAATCTAATCATTCGACATCAAGCATAGGACAGAGGACACAGAGGCTCTATAACAGGTAGACATAGATTGGAATCACAGCTCTGCCATATGCTTTATGTGTCACATGTCAGCAAAGCTCTCTGAGCCTCACCTTCACTATTTGTACAAACAGTGAGGCTTAACAATGCTTCCCTTCCAAATTTAGGTGGACAATTGATAAGTATGCACTTTGCTCAAAACAGACACTCAAAAATAGAAGAGATTATTTCTAAGTAAATGGGGTCACTGAGCCAGAGGTGTAATCTTCCACTTTTAAATGAAATATTTTGATTAGGTCAGGTTATCTTAACCATCAAGGCGAATGCTAAACTATTAGAATATCTTGGCCACAAACACATTTTCCAATCTTCTGTGAAAATAAGTCAGCTAAATAAAGAATTAAGTGAACCGTCTGATTTGAAATCTTTGAATATCTCAGCCCTAGAGTAGGGGAGAACAGTGCATTTCAAAACATTTTTTGGATTTAGAATCAATGCTTTGAAAGATACTTAAACTGTAAATGCATATGTCCATTTGGGAGGGAAAGTTGGTGATATGCTCAAAAGCCTTAAAAATATTCATAAACCTTGAGGTACTAATTTTGCTCCAAGAAATCCTTCCCAGAGAAATAATAATCAGAAATATGTAGACAAAACAATAGGAGATTAGTTAAATATATTGTGGTATTTCCTTACAACAGTCTATTATGAAGCCATTAAAACTGTATTTTCAAATAATGTTTAATGACATGGAATATGCTCAAATATAAATTTAAGTGAAAAAGGAGGACGTAAAACTGAATTCACAATGTGACACCAATTTTGTAAAGCTGAGCATTTCACAGTTATTTTTATTCAACATGTTCCAAGCAGTCAACCAAAATATTGGCAAGGCACAAGACGTTAAGACAAATAAATTGCAAGTTTAAGAGTAAAATACTGTTCTGTCTTGTCTGCATGTCTATCTCAAGCTCACATTAATAATCATGAGTATAGAATGATACAGTCCATATTTTCATAAGATTATAACTTACTTGGTCACAGATTTTGTTGTTTTTTCAAATTCTGACATAAGGACATACGACATTTATTGACAGAAAACCAAGTGATTTAACTACGGAGAGATTACAGTTTAAGATAGCACCTTTTACCTTACATCAGTACATTTAAGGAGATTTGGCCACGTCTGGCAAATTTTTGAACGGGACCAAGTGAATTTGATTTGTATTCATCTGAATTTTCCAAGGGGCAAAAGCATGTTGTGATGAAATTTATGTGATTTAAATTTACATATTTGACCTACAAATTAAGTGGACTCCATAGAAGTTTATTTGCAAAGAGGCGGCAGAAAACCCACCAGAACATAGTAGAACTAAGTGAAGAAGCAGGAGCCAGATACTTTTAGTCACCCTCAGAGAACAATTGTTTGCCTGTGGCCTTCATTCAAAGCTTGCCCTGCCCAACTCTATGGAATCCTGTATGGGGCAAAAGAAGAAAAAGAGAAAAGTTGCAGGTAAAGCCTGTACATGCTGCTTGTCTCAACTCCATATGGGATCCCTCCAACAGATTGTAAAACAAAAAGAAAAAAATTGGCTTTCTTCATTTCTCTATAACACCAATACCCTGAAGACATATAGAAGCTATCAATAAAGAAATTGGGTTCTTGGTTTATCAAGGGGAGAGACTTTGGACTTGGCCTAGCAACCATGGGCAGGAATGTTGCTATTCCTAACAGAGCAACACCAAAAAGTACTGTACCTACAAAAGAGTGAACATTTTCTTGAATACATCTGAGGTACCCAAAAGATGCTCCCAGGTATAACGTGGAGGGAGGTAATTTGTATGCACCTGGAGTTTCTGGGTGAAAAAAAGAAACAGAACCAGGGAAATAAAATGTTCTTTTTCCCTAGAAGCTGATTATTTTCAGATCAAAAGCTCAAGTTTTTACTGAATCAAGATTTTCAGCGTCCCACCTATGGGAGCAGTGAACTAGATCAAAGTCCTCAGGACTGCTCCAGACCAAAACTGATGCTGAATTGGATTTATAAGGAAAGTTGCAATGAATAAAATGAAAGTGAAACACCAGAGTGCTATCCTCAATATTGTACATAAAGTAGAATCGTGGATGGTATATTTCAATATAATCACAAAGATAAACTGCTAATTCCTGCTGTCAAAAAGTATTTGTTATAATTTCTGATTAACTCAATACACCATCAGGGTTCATCAGGCCCAGTTTTTGTTTCTGAATTTCTTAAGTATTGATATTTCATGAGTTTTACTCTTTCTTAGGGATCTTCCAAAGAACAAAGTGAATGACTCACTTTTTATCAAACTAGAATAAACTCTTTCTGTTTTATAATTATCATTTGGATCCATTGGACCCTTTATGTATAAGTTACATTATGGGTTCTTAGTGATTTCATTTTTTC
This sequence comes from Eulemur rufifrons, assembly GCF_041146395.1. Lineage (NCBI taxonomy): Eukaryota > Metazoa > Chordata > Mammalia > Primates > Lemuridae > Eulemur > Eulemur rufifrons. The sequence goes on along the minus strand of NC_090989.1, from coordinate 213,150,378 downwards.
CTGTGTCTTGAAATATTTTGCTATTTCATCATCCTAGGCATTATTTTCTCATTACTTATCAATTATTCTCATCTGTGCTAAAAAAGAAAACAATAAGAAAATAGAAGAATGATGAAATCACATTGAAGAATAGTAAAATATTGAAATAATCACTATTGCATCATCTTTCAGCTTTCTGATGTATCGTTTGAGGTACAGCATCATCACTTGAGAAGGTATAATCGGAGACTGGAAACACAATCTTTGTAATCTACTTTTAGTTTTCATTGAACACAATTTTGAATTCAGAATTTCTCATGTTCAGTCCATAATGGCAAACATAGAAAAACTGAGAGAGCAAGATATTTCAGAAGTGCAAGATGAATCAGAAATTGAATGCAAACAGACAGATAGAAGCACTCTAGTATATTCTAACGATGATAGCGAAATTCATCACATAAGCAAAATTTCGCATTATGAATATTCAGATGGCAGCATCCCAGATGAATTCCCTCAAATTTAAAAATCAGTGAGTGAACAATATACTTCTAAGGATGAAAGGAAATATGGTTTTCTTATACAGTTTGTCATTCAACAGAAAGGACATCATCATACAATGTTTTGTGACAAACTGGACCATCCCATTTTGTTAAAAGAATGTGTGATCACCTTTATAATGTGGATGTGCTGGATACAGTTTGTAAGCAGACTAATGTTGAAAGCAAGTCTATATCAAAAGATATTTAGAAAAAAATAACTTCATGTAGAAATGAAACAAAAGCACCAATCACGCCAAATAGTATAAATGTAAAACTGAAAGTGATTTGGAATTACAGAGCAAATAAAATGCAACCAAAGCTATGAGTCATTGAAAAGTTTCAAAAATTTTTGATAAGTATTGAATTTTAGTTGTGCAAATGCAATAAGAATGAGAATTAACCTATTAGATATGAATATAAAATGTGGAATTTGTATTTACAAGATGGATATATACCAGGTTCATTCATGACTGCTGAACGAGCAGAGGACGTTGCCCATTGTGGGCATAGACACAAAATCAAAATCAGAAAAATGTGGAATAAAAATTTGAGTTGACTGTGTTTAAATTCTTATTAAAATTTCTAAATCATTTTCAGTATCCTATTTTAGTGTTGCAAATTATTTTTTAAATTATTTTAAAAGATAAAGAAATAATTTAAGAAGCATGTTGGATCCAGATGATAGCAATGGCTGTTTTTCCTGGCATATGAAGGTTAAAGCATGAGAACTAGAAATAGTTATGTTCTTGAACCGGACCCTAGTGTGATGATGAACTAGAAATATTTCATGAACATTTCTGGGAGTTAGTTTAAAACAAGGCACATGTGGTAAAAATAAAATATGGGGCCAAGATTACAATTACATAAAAGGCGCTAATGTCTTAGGACAAACATAGTAGTAAATTTTTTAGCCAGTTTTTCCCTCTCCCTCTTCTCCTCCCTTTCTTTCTGCCTCTATCTTCTTCTTCATCTTCCTCCCTGTCCCTCCCTCTACCCTCTTTTATGAGTCTGGATTAATTTAGGAATTGCTGAAAGACCATCTGAATGGCTGTTCTCACTTTATTACAATTACAGATCAAGAGAAAAAAATGTTGGCCATCTCTCAAGGAAAGCCAATGCACTGAACTCTTCCAGATAATTTTTTCAGATCCAAGGGATTTATATGATTTTAGAGGAAACATGTTAAATAAGGAATAATTACCATAATCTCGAACAGTTTGTAAGACGTCTTTTTCATAGTCTTGATTGTTGCAAATGAAAGTCTGTGTAGTTTTATTGAGTAGCTACTATATGCCAGATGCTGGGAATGCAAAAAATAAAAAAAACATAGCCCCTTCCCTCAAAGAGAGATGGATTCAAATAATAAACAATTATAAAATGTAAGGGCTAAGTAAGCAAAACATACAAAGAGAGTACCCACAGAAAGAAGATAATGTATTCCCAGGGGACAGACTGAAGTTATACCTGTTGAAACAATAGAAACTCACCAAAGCCTAAGTTTAAACTTTAATTTTAAAGTACTCTCTCTGTTTTTTGCTTATTCCATAGACAAGCAGATTAGGTCTGTTTACTCTGTGTCAATAAAGTGTCTAGCAGAGACATCACAAATTGAGGTTTCCTAGAAATTGTTACCTTCCCATTGTTTCAAGGTGCATGTGGCTGAAGTCTGTTTGGCAAACCGAGTGAGAATGGTGCATTAGTTTTAGATTGACCTTTTGCCCAACCAAACTAATGTTTCTTGCCAATGAATTGCAATCCAAAAGGGCCATAATGTCATAAAAAGGAAGAAGTGGATTTTGTCAGCTTACCCAACAAGGTAGTAAAAAATTTAAAACTCAAATCCAAATACACACAATAAATTTCCATTGCTTTAAGGGCGAAATTAAAGCATTTCTATTTCCTTTCTATTCTGGATCACAGCCCTGACTATTTAGAGTTCTGTTTTTATATATACATATATACATGTATACATATTTTTTTCTTTTTAATTTATTTATATGTATTTTCAAATGGACTTCAGACTCTCAAGGTCATTTATTTTAAACTGGTCCTGATAACTGCATAATTGGTCTCTAAAAATGCTCATTTTTTCTTCCCACTTAATTTGCCCCTCCACACCCCAGCCCTTCAGGTCCCATATTTTCAGTAATGCAAATTAGTCAATTATTTACTTTTCGCTTGAGTTACAAAAGCACATCCACAGGCATACAAAAGTATTTTGGAACCCATTCTTGCTGAAAAATTACTGGTAACTTGATGAATCTGCAAGTAATTTTACGAAAATGTTGAGCAAGTTTTGCCAAGGATGTCTGACCCTGGCCTTACTTCACTGATGTAAGTTTTTGAGTGTTTGGCCTGGTCTGATCAGTACCAGCTGTGAGTGGTTCAGTTGTGTATGGAGGATGTTAAACAAAGGGGAAAGGACGGCATACTACTCCAAGTCAGGCTTAGAGGTTTGTGAATTGGGACCAAAATAAGACTGCACTTGGAACTGAGGCATGCCTTTCAATTCTGCTAAGCTCCTCTTTACCCCGATAAGCTATTTGATTGCATTTTGGTGTCACTTAAAATCACTTTCAATCAAATACTGCTCAGACAAGAGAGAGTGGATATCTCTAAAAAAGGATAAGCGGAATTCATTAAGTGTTTTGTCTCACAGAGATTTTTTAAATTATATTTTTTGTCCAAAGTTTATGGAATTTCAAGGGAGAAAATAAAACAATGCGATACTGATAGTGTATTGTAATTTCCTTACAGAGCGATAAGAAATCTATTCCAGGACATAGATGTAGTAAGACTTAAAATGGTTTGTCTTTTTTTGGCTCTGAAAGATCATGGGGCTGGTGAAAGTATGCTATATTTTGAGTCTATTAACATCTAGCCTAAATGCTAACATGGTGATGCCCCTAAAATCCATTTATACAAATGATATTCTATATTTCATTGTATCTAAATGTAAACTATCTATGGAGAAGGTTCATGGTATCATAACCACCTGCATTTGAGGTTGAGTATGGCAGAAATAGTTTCTGAAGATTGGTGTTGGAGGAGAGGTGGTAGTTAACACTGGTGGTAGAATGTCCCTCAGGTAAATTTAAAAAATAGCATTATTCAAAGTAGCCAAAAAGTGGACATTACTCAAATGATGAACCCCACTGAATAATGGAGAAACACAATGTGGTATATCTATTCCATGGTGTATTATCCAGACATCAAAGGGAATAAAATACTGCATACATGCTATAACACTGATGAATCTTATAAATATGCTAAGTGAAAGAAGCTAGACACAAAGGCCCCATGTCATATTATTCCATTTATATGAAAAGTGCAAAATAGGCAATTCCGTAGAGACAGAAAATGGAATGGGGAGTGACCTCTAACTGGTATGGGATTTATTTAGGGGTGATGAAATATGCTGGATTTAGATAGTAATAATTGTACAACTTTGTGAATATAATAAAGACCAGGAAATAGTATACTTTTAAAGGGCAAATTATATACAGTGTGAAGTATATTTCAATTAAAATAACTGTATGAGGAAGAAGAAACAAGCCAGGCTGTAATTGTGAAATCTGAGTTGTTTGCATGTTGCATCTTTATGCTCTATTGTCTCCCTCTGAGAATCTGCATATTAGAAAAGCTTCATTACATTATCCAAGTCTCAATATTTTGCTCAAATTTCCTACTTCTTTATCCCTATTGTTAGGGACAGGTGTAGGTTTGGCAGTGCTAACCGCAGGAAAAGAGGACAGGGGAAAAAATGAAGAGGCCAGTGAGCATTTAAAACCCAATGCACAAGGGAAGGAACTTCAGGTTAGGGACTTTTCCCAGCCAGGAGCACGCACAAAAACTAGGAGCTCATGTGCAAAGGTGACCTTTTCCCTATTAACATAATAAAAAATCACACCCACCAGTGCCATGACAGTTTGCAACCCCTGGAAATTACCCTATAAAGATAAAATTGGGGAGGGCCCTTAGCACTGTGAACTCTCCTCCCTTTTCCCAGAGAAATAATGATTATTCCACCCACCAGTTAGCATATCAAAAGGTGTAGATGTAAAAGTAATAGTGTGGTGAGACCCCAGTGTCTTCTCCACTTATGGAAATACACCCATTTCCCCTCAGGAAATGTACTTTTTCTTACTATACTGAAAAGCCTGCAATAAAAGCTGCTTGTGTGAGTTGCTCGTATCTGTCATCACTGCATCACACCAGCCCAGCTTGTGATTCTTCCAAGCCAGGAGCCAAAGAACTGGGGCCACACCCCTCAAAAAAATCAACCCTGACATTATCTGCACCATTCTAGGTAATTTTTTTATATCTAATTTCCTGTTCATGAATTTTCCTTTTCAACTGTGTCTGATCACCTATTCAACCTATATTGAGATTTTAGTTTAATTATTATATTTTTTCATTTTACAATATTATATGTGATTCTCCAGATTTGTCTGGTCATTTTTTTGTTGTTCTTTTATTTCTTCATCATGTATTCAATACCCTCTTTCATTGCTTCAATCGTATTAAAAAAGCTTTTTAATGATCTCTCTGATAATTCAAATATCTTCAAACTTTGTGAGATGAATTTTTCAGTGTGTCCTTCTATTAACTCTCATTCATAGTGTCTTGTTTCCTCATGTATGTCCTGTGGCGGGCGTCTGTGTGTGTGTGTGCATGTGTGTGTGTGGGTGTGGGTGTGGGTGTTGGTGGGTGTAGGGGTAGGTGGAAAATGTGTTCCTTAGAACTTTATCTGTGGTAAACTTTAAGAGTTGAACTTAAACACTGCTTTTCCATTGAAGATTTCTTTTTGCTTTTGTTAGGTGCCTGAATAAAAAAGCAATCCAGAATGCTTTAAGATAATACCAATTTGGAAACTTTTTACAACACCCAGATAGCATCAATTATAATTCAAAACCTGTGTGAGTGCTGGACTGTGGTTCCAAATACTTGAGAGCACTTTTTTTTCTTTTTAAAAATAATTTCATCCAGGGGACAAGTCCAAAACAGACATGTTTTCTTCACAATTTCTCTTCTTTAAGATAATTTTTTTGGAGGAGTTCCTCTAAGGATTCCAGCTTTATGTGGGATTTTATGACCTCATTTTGCATGGGTCCTAATTTTTGTCTCCTGCTCCCCATGACGGTATCATCAATTAAAGTAAATTAAAAGGAAGACTCTTACTTGTACTCACTTGTATAAGACGAGATCGGGCGCGTTCAGGGTGGTATGGCTATAGATTCACTTGTATAAGAATGTATATTGTAGCTTTAATTTTGATAGCCCCAAACTGGGAACAACTCAAATACCAATCTCCAAGAGAATGGATAAACATACTGGGATGTATTTTAAAGATAAAATACTTCTCACTAAAAAACCAACTGATGCACAAAACAACACAGATAAATTTCAAAAGCACTGGATGAAAGAGGCCAGACCAACAATATTTGAGATCAAGAAAAGCTAATCTTGAGTGATAAAAATCAGAATAATGATTTCAAATAGAGTTGGAGCTATTAATAAATGACAAGTTCTGAGAAAACTCTCTGAAATCTTTTTTAAAAACTTTATCTTAAGTGGGCTTACATGGGTGTGTGTATATATATGTGTGTGTGTGTGTGTGTGTGTGTGTGTATTTGACAAAACTCATCAAATTGTACACTGTGCATTTCAGTTTATGTAATTTTATCTCAATACAATAATGAAGACTTTATGAAAGAGGAAACAAACTAAATATTTGACAGATTTGTAGATTAATGAAAGCAAAAGAAGGGGACTGATGACCTTAGAACAGAAGGGGTCAGAAAAATCAGTTGGATCAGTGAATAAAAATAATTTTTAGTCTATTTAGTCTCAAGCAAGGATTATAAATACATGGCATGTATCCTGGTTTTTCTAACCCTGCACACATGGTCAACGTTACTAATTTTTTCAACACTTTTTTTTGTTTTGACTCAAAATTTTCATTTCAAAAGCATTTCTAGGTAACCATTGTCAAGGGAAAACATTCACAAACAAGACGGGAATTACTCACCACTAATATTTTAAACAGCCATAAGTTAAGTTACTTACATTTCAGTTATTTTTACTCTCTTATCTGACATGCAATCTATCCTTAAGTGCTTTTAATTCTGCCTAAAAAATTATATCTAAATTCTGATTACATTTCTCCACCTCCATTTTCACCCTCCTAGCCCAGCCACCGTCATCTCTTGACTGGACTATTGCTCCCCAGTTGTCCCTCTTGTTTCTACCCTTTTCATTCTACTTTTTACATATAAGCAGAAAGATTCTTTTAAAATATGTCAAATATGGGACTTCCCACCTCCTTTAGGGTAAAGAACAAGTCTTTATGATGGTTTAACTCTTACCCCTTTAGAGCTGCCTCCCACTAACTTTCTTGCCTTTCTTTCTACTATGCTCTCACTTGATCTCTCCACCGGAGCCAGATTAATCCTCTTGCTATTCCTTAAACACAGCATGCATGCCTCCGTTTAACCGCCCTAGCACTCATAACCCTTTCTGCAGCAAGTGCTTTCCAACTTATCCTCATGGCATGTCACTTCACTTTCTTCAAGTACCTATTCAAATGTCAATTTACCAGAGAAGCATTTCCAGGACCACCCCATCTAAAACACTACAGTCTTCCATCCCCTGTGCATACTCTCTCTCTTTTTACTGCCTTTTTATAGCATCTCTCTCTCTCTCTCTCTTATGTGTACACACACACACACACACACACACACACATTATTTTCTTTCTCTTCACTCAAAAATTAAATGTATGTACTTGGACAGTTTACTACCCTACATCCAGCCCCTAGAATGTAGTATTCATTTATATATCTCCAGAACCTGGCACTCAGCAGAAATTTCATAAGTATTAGTTAAATTAATATACACAATTTATATTTTAGAGAAAATTAATACTACATTCCTATCGTTGAGAACAAAAGAAAAACAAACTGTTCTTACCCTATCCCATACTATTGTATATTAATGAGTCATTATTTTTGATAGAAAAAATATGAATTCTACTGATATTACAAATTATATTCATGCAGGGCAAATTATTTGATTATCTGTTTTGTTTTGTTCTTTTTTTAATCTCATGCTTCAGTTTCTATAACTTATATTGACCTGAATTCAAATTCTCTGATACTTTATTCTGCTATGACAATCTATTGTTAAGCCCATACAAAAAATTCCTAATTTCAGACATCTTATTTTTCAGTTACATAATGTCCATTTGATTTTATTTACAGGATTTCTACTTATTTGTTAAAATTATTAATTTTCAGCTATTTTCTTAATCTTTGCCTCTATTTTTCCTTTAACATATTTATGACAATCATTTTAAACTTTTTATTAACTAATTCTAACCCCTGAAACAACTATATGTCTGCTTCTGTTTCTTATTTTTGCTCTTGATTTGGGGTTATATTTTCCTGTTTCTCAACTTGTCTTATAATTTGCAGTTATGTGTCAGATAGTATATATTTAAAAAAAAAACCAGAGACTGAAATGGATATTATTTTCCATCAGAGAGATTATACCCTTTCCTATTTCTGGCAGCTAGGGTGAGGAGCTGAATATATTCATTCAGGAGATGTACTATGTCAAAAATGGGATGCAGTTTTGGTTTGTTTTAATTTATGTATGGTTTCAAAAGTTTTGAGTGTGAGATCTGTACTATGTGTACTATAAGCACATCATTCTAACAGGACTTTGAGATCAACATGCAAGAAGACTATGAAGATCTCTCTCTCTCTTTCCAATCTAGTGCCCTTGCCACACTCTTCATAGATGTTTCATGAGTGAAATCTTGTAGGTAGGAAGAATGAGCTCTGCCAGACAGCCAGTCAATCATGCCAACTACATGGCTATGAAAACTCCACTAGTTTCTCTTTAACCCAGCAGATTCCCTCTGTCTATGGTAGGCCTGACCTTCCACCCACATCCCCAGATTCCAGATTCTGCAAATGCCCACAGAGAAGAAAGTGCCAAGTGCCTACTCAAGAAGATCTCATTCCTTTCTAAAATTTACTTAGTTTAGATTTTTTTGAGGGGGGGAACATGTAACTCTTGAATACTTTTTTAAAAAAAATCAGGAGAAAACAAATACATATTTCTAAGTGAAAGAAGCCAATCTGAAAAGGCTCCATATTATATAATTCAAACTATATGACATTCTGGAAAAGGAAAAACTATTAAGACAATAAAAAGATTTGCTTTTATCAGAGGTTAGTGGGAAAGGAGGGATGAATAAGCAGAGCACAGAGGACTTTTAGGGCAGTGAATCTAATTCGTATGATACTAAACTTGTGGGTCCATGTCATCATACATTTGTCCGAACCCATAGAATGTACAACAGCAAGAGCAAATCCTCATGTAAGCTATGCACTTGGGGTGATAAAATTATAATATGTTAATATAGGCTTATCAATTATAACAAATGTACTACTCTGGTGGAGGATATCCATAATGGGGGAGGTTATGGATACGTGGGAGTGTGGTGCATAGGAGATTTTTCTGTAACTTCTGCTCAATTTTTCTGAGAACCTAAAACTGATAAAAGTTAAGTCTCTAAAAAATTATGAGTGTGTATATAGATACACACACATACATAAATAAGCTTATTTGAGTTCTATAATTTTTCCTTGTGGAAGGAACAGTGGTTTCTCATAAACTTCTGCATTCTAACAAAAGTTAAACTCAGATAAATTATTGGAAATTAGTATAGTCCTGAGAAATCTGAGCTATTACATTTACTAAAGCTGGTAACTCTCTCTTTCTTACCTTCTATTTAGGTAGCAATTACCAGAAAGACAGATGATAAGTGATAAGTAGGAACTAAATCATCAAGAATTACAAACAAAGCTTTCAATTTTTTTTCTGAAATGTTTAAAACAACCATGCTTGAAATCATCTATCAGAGAATTAGTAATTTCTTTTGGGAAAAGAGGGGTTATTTTTGAGTAGTCTAAGAATAAAGCAGTAGGAAAAGAATAAATGTATAGGGGCCATAAGAATTTACTACACTGTATAAGGAATGCCAAAAGGATTTGGAATAAAATTATAAATAATCATCTTGGAATTCCCTTCAACATACACATGAATGAGAGGTTATTTGACCTCTGCCACTAAATAAGAATATGACATTAAGGACATGGCCATTATAGACTTCCATTTCTCTATTTTAAAATAACATGATCTTTAACATCTCCTCCAGTTCTAACTTTCTTTGACACTATTCTGATGCCCACTAAGATATCCACATAGCCTTTGCTTGAAAAATTGGCATTCACAGATTCTACCATAAACAGAATTCTATACTCCCTTTGTAGTAGTGGAAAGAAGAAAGTAGAGTTACACTGTTCTCAAATCTAGGTAAGAGAAAAGTTGAAGACCTACTTCCCTTTAGAAATTCTACCTGAACTATGCTTATAAGCCAATTCCACAGACAATTTGCATTACTTTTTTAGAAAGTAAAGGGAATAAAATTCACTTAGTGGTTGTCAATGTTACTTGGTTACTAAGATGCTTTATTTAGCTTACATAACAAGCTGTGTATCTTAGATGAATGGCAAGGTGGAGAAAAGCAATATAGGTAAAACAAAGAACAGAGGGAAGAAAACCATTAGTAAATCTGAGGAATAACCACAAAATTGATTATCTGAACAGAAAAATCAGGATAGATACTTTCCTAAAAATTCCATTCTATGTTAGCTACTCTAGGTTTAATATTTTTAAAATGATCAACCTATAAACTAGAATGAAAATATATCCAACTCTTAATGAATTTTTCACTCTCATTCCTAATGTCTTAAATTTCATTTTTACTGAAAATTTCAAGTAGCCTATGTTAGTGGAGTTACAACCTAGTCATTACATTTTATTCATGTTTTAAATTTAGGTATTAGACTTAAAGTTTTAAAGTTAGATCTCCTTTTTGGTTATTAGAAATTATTTGCCTATCTATCAATTGATCTGTCTATCATCTATCTATCCTGGCCTTTCAGCTATACGCTTTACCAAAAGCCTGAGCTGGAAAAAAATGTCTAGCTAATGTTTTTCCTACAGTAGTGATGGATAAAGATATAGCAAAGTCCAAAAGGAATAAACCAGGAAAACCAATATGGCATTAACCAAAGAAAGCATGACTGAATAGGAAGAAAAATTGACTGAATTGGTCAAAAGTAAATGACTAGATTTTAAAATTTGGGATGCAGGGCTTTCAAAGAGAGATATTTTAAAGAAATAATATGGACACAGGAGAACCCTGATTCATAAAGCAAATTCTGCTAGATCTAAGCAAAGAGATAAAAGTTGGCATTGCAATTGCCGAGGACTTCAACAACCCACTGACAGAATGGGACAGATTATCCAAACAGAAAGCAAATAAACAAACACTGGCCTTAAGTGGTACTGTAGAACAAATGGTCCTAACAGACATTTACAGAACATTCTACCCTAAAACTACTGAATATACATTCTTCTCATCAGCACATAGACCATTTTCCAAGACTGATCATATGTTAGGCCACAAAACATGTCTCAACAAATTCAAAAAAAATAGAAACCATACCATGTATCTTCTCAGACCATAGTGGGATAAAACTAGAAATCACCTTCAGGGGAAACACTCAATTTTATACAGAGTCATGGAAATTAAACAACCTGCTGATGAATGATTATTGGGTCAATAATAAAATTAAGATGGAAATCAAAAGATTCCTTGAACTGAAAGACAAAAGGGACAAAAGCTGTAAAAATCTCTGGGATTCAGCAAACACAATCCTAAGGGGAAAATTTATAGCCTTAAATGCCTACATTAAAAAGAGAGAAAGATCACAAATTAACAATCTAATGACACATCTCAAGGAACTAGAAAATGACGAGCAAACCAAAACCAGAGTCACCAGAAGAAAAGTAATAACTAAGGTCAGAGCAAAACTAAATGAAATGCAAAACAACAACCAAAAATACAGAGGATCAATGAAACAAAAGGTTGATTCTTTGAAAAGATAAACTAAATTGATAGATCTCTTACTAGATTAACCAGAAAAAGAAGAGAATGGACACAAATAAGCTCAATCAGAAATGCAAAAGGAGACATTACAACTGATACCACAAAATACAAAATATCATTTATAAATAATATGAAAATCTCTATGCACCTAAAATAGAAAATGTAGAGGAAATGGACAAATTTCTGGAAAAACTCAACCTCCCAAGACTCAATCAGGAAGAAATATAACTCCTGAACAGCCAATAACAAGCAGAAAGATTGAAGCAGTAATAAAAAATCTTCTAACAAAAGAAAGCCCCAGATGAGACAGATTCACAGCTTAATTTTACCATACCTTCAAAGAAGAGCTGGTACCCATATTGCAGAAATTATTCCATGACATCAAGAAGGATGGAATTCTCTCAAACTCATTCTACAAAACCAGTATCACCTTGATACCAAAGCCAGCAAAGAACACCACAAACAAAGAAAACTACAAACCAGTGTCCCTTATGAATATAGATGCAAAAATCCTCAATAAAATATTAGCAAACTGAATTGAACAGCACATCAAAAAAATAATCCACCATGACCAAGTGGAGTTCATCCCAGGGATGTAAGGATGGTTCAACATACGTAAATCCATAGATACGGTTCACCACATAAACAGAGGCAAAAACAAAGACCATATGATCCTCTCAATAGATGCCAAAAAATACATTCAACAAAATCTAGCACCCTTTTCATGGTAAAAACCCTCAACAAACCAAGCACAGAGAAACATATCTCAAAATTATAGAAGCAATTTATAAAAAACCCACAGCCAACATCATAGCAAATGGGAAACAGTTTAAAGCATTCCCACTAAGAACTGGAAGAAGACAAGTGTGTGCACTGTCACCACTTCTATATAACATAGTGCTGGAAGTCCTAGCCAGAGTAATCACATAGAGTATCAGGTGTGGGGACTAGATGTCAGGTCTGTGTTCCCTGGCTCTTTGTTCCCAGTACCAAAGAATAGTTACTGGTACTGAGTCTATCGAGCACATGACCAAACCAAGCAGATGCAAGCAAGCAAAGTGCCAAAGTTTACTAAAGCTTAGTTAATTCTGGAGAAGGAATAGGTCAACCCTCATGAGTGGAGGAAACCCTGAGTTTAACAAGATTTTCCCTTTTATGCTAATTTCCTAATTTTATTTTAAGTGGGGGGTGGAATATTCATGGTTTTTCTTGGAAAGGGGTGGTGAATTCCTGGAACTGGGAATTCTCCCCATTTTTATCCTTATGAGGCAATTTCTGGGGGTTGCTATGTCATTTGTAAATAGTCATGGCGTGGGTAGGTGTGATTTTTACAGTTAATGCAGATAGGTCACTTGAGGATACTCTCACCTTACTTATACGCATGCTCCACGAGAACCCTTTTTGTGGCCTTGTTTATATCTCTACTTCGTGGCCTATCTTTTTTTGGTTGGTCAGTCCTTGGAGACCTCCTATCATAGACCAAATATCTTTTCAGTCCTTGGAAGCCCCCTTGACATATCATCTGTTCCTTCTTGGTAGCTCTCTCTGTTCAATTTGTTTCTCCTATTGTAGATAAAGCACCTCCTGGTGCCATCTGCTCCTCTCCCTCGTTATCCCTACTTAAAAAGAAAAAGAAATAAAGGGTATCCAAATTGAGAAAAGAGGAGGTCAAACTATCATTTTTTGCTGATGCTTTATTATGCTTAGAAAACCCAAAAACTCTACCAAGAGACTCCTGGAATTGATAAATAAATTCAGCAAAGTCTCAGGTTACAAAAATCAATGTACACAAATCAGCAGCATATCTATACACCAATAACAGTCAAGCTGAGAGTCAAATCAAAGACTCAATACCATTCACAATAGCTACAAAGAAAATAAAATGCCTAGGAAGATACTTAACCAAGGAGGTGAAATATGTCTACAAAGAGAACTAAGAAACACTGAGGAAAGAAATTGCAGATGATAGAAACAAATGCAAAAATAAATCATGCTTATGAATCAGTAGAATAACATTGTTAAAATGTCCATCATACCCAAAGTGATTCACAGATTCAATGCAATTGCCATCAAAATGCTAACTTTATATTTCAAAGATCTAGAAAAAAAAATAGTTCTTTGCTTGGTTTGGAACCATAAAAGAGATCAAATAGCCAAAACAACCTTAAGCAAAAAGAACAAACCTAGAGGCACCACATTATCAAACTTCAAGCTATACTACCAGGCTATAGTAACCATGATAGCATGATATTGGCACACATGTGTACAGAGGGAAGTAAAACTCAGTGGAAATCAAGCAGGAGGGAGGGGGAGAGGAGGAGTTAGATGAAAACCTACCTAGCGGGTACAATGAATACTATTTGGGTTATGGGCACACTGATAGCCCTGATTCAAGCATTGCAAAAGTAATCCATATAAACAAAAACATTTGTACCCCTGTAATATTTTGAAATAAAAAAATTATAATAATTTAAACAATTTTTTAAAAAGGAATAATATGGAAAAACTTACAGAATGCTTTTAAACTACCTGAATACTGAGAGAATATGATTCTATCCCAATAACATTGAACCAGGTCTTGGTAAACCCTAGAAACCTATTTATCTCCCTTGATTTTATGGTTTATGGGTAAAAGGAATGATGCTTTATCTACTGTGTCATAGCCTTTGGAAAAAACTTTAAGAAACTTCTCCTAGGTAAATAATTTGGCTTTTTGTATGGAAATGGTTTAGTATTATAAAATGTCTAATCTATTCCACATGCCCACCTGAAATAGAACATGCATATGAGACCATTAAGTATAGAGGAAATGACTGGGTTAATTTTGTATTATTATTAAATATTATGTATAGGTGAATAGATGGAAAAATCATTTATTTATTAAATATTCTCAAGGAAGAGATGGGCCATCTCTGTGACCCTTCTTGGATCAAAAGGCAATAGAAAAGTTTGAAGAAAGGGCTTAACTGAAAACCTAATGAAACAACTTTCATTTGGAAACATACCCTTCACGAGGGGCTCTACATAACATGAGAGCCAGTTTAATGAGGTACTGTAAATAAATCTTGAAATCATAGGTTACATTTTATAGTTTTCAAATAAGGAGAAAAAAAGAAATTGCTCATTTTTGCATAATTTTACCATTAAGTGTCCCTTGAGAAAAGGAAATGAGAAGTTATACATTTCTGACAAAGGAATTCTTTATTTGCCCACACATTTCAAGATTATGATTACAGCATAAGTAACTGGCTAGAGAAGAGATTGTACTGAGGCAGATAACACAGTTCACTGAACTATGTGATCTGGGCAGTACACACACACGGTAAAGCTCTTTCTGGGATTACAGATCTGACATTTTGGACTTACCAGTTAAGAAGAGACTTTGGGAAAGGCAAACAAAAGTAAAAACAACAAAATCAAATTAATTTTTCCTTTAAACTGTGAAACCACCTTCCAAACCCTATTGTCTTTTGTCTGCCTATAGCACTTACCAAAACTTTTTCTGTAACTACGTTAAACTTAAAATATCAAAAATAGAATAATAAATATAATACTAAGTTTTGTAGTACGGTACTAAGTATAGTGGTAAGAATAATTATTTATAACCAACATTGATTAAGAAATAATTCCCTTCATCCTATCCAAGTACAACTAATGAAAATAACCAAAATCCAGAACAAAGTTTTTACTTTGTTTTTTGATGTTTTACTGATGCTTGGTAGTCATAAAAGAAATAATTATACTAGGTTTTAGAAATATAAAACACTATAAATTGCAAGAGATTGTATTTTACATATCTGAAATATTTTAAGTTACTGAAGAAGTTGATTAGTAATTCATCAATTTTCCTCCTTATTTTCCTTTGATTTATTAAAATCACACCAACCAATTCATGATCACAATTGTAATTCACCAGAGACTTTAACTTAAAGCATATTTTAAAATGTTTAATTGCATGATTTTCTTATTAAAATGCTAGTGGACTTCTGTATGTATCAAATATGCCTGTTTATACCTTTGTAAATATGAACAGTTTAGGAGACAAGAATGAAAAATAATAAAACAAGCAAGAAACAAAAAGCATGATCTTTATATTCTACATATACTCTACAGAGAACCTCAATAACCTTTCTACTAATGAGTAGAGTATATCCGATGAAATTCCCCTTTGGCCATTTTTCAGATATTAAATTGCAAAATGACATATCTCGCAAACAAAGGTAGAAGCAATTTTATCCTATTAACAGCTTGATATTTTACACAATGAAAATGGAAAGGGAAAGTAAAATGAGGTTAAAGAGAAAGCTAATTAGAATTTGGAGGTTTGCTGGGTTAATGTCTAGACTTTAGAGGTCTAGTTTTAACAATTTATGTACCATACAATTTAGCCTTAAAGATTGACCTGAACTTTAAAAAACTTGAGAAATAGAACTCCGTCTCTTTCAGAATGCTACAGACCGACATTGAAATGTCACAAGAGTGAATGTGGAGGAAAACAAACAAGCAAGCAAAATATGCAGAGCTTTTATAAATCATGTATCCTCAGAAGGTTCTCAAAATTGAAATGGAAAAAAAAAGCTGTAGAAAAGGGGGAAATACTTTGAAGAATCAACCACCCATGGAATGGCTTCTCAGACAGAACTGTTTGCTTACTTGATAAGGGAATAACCCAGAACTATTCTCAACTATATTTGATGAATTTTTATTTTGTTTTGTTTTTTTGTCACACTCTGAAATTTCTCACCAATTAGAAATGGATTTGGGTTGAAAATGTCTCCATTAAGCTAAAAATTCTTGTAGCATAAACAATTAAATGATCTGTTTTAAATGTTTAAGATCAGATCACTGAAAACAAAAAAGAAGAAACCATTATTTGGTGGTAGAGGGGGGAGCCAGTCCTTCTGCAATGTTGAACAGTTGCATTGGGTAGGGCAGATGGAAGGGACAGAAGGAGAGGGACCTGGGAAGTCTTGTGACAGCCATGGGTACTAGAAGACTGGGAAGAGACTGTATGACAATTATAAAACGATGCTCACCAGTTGTCCTGAGTCTGATAACATAGTGTGTGTGCCTCATACTGATGTGCTGATTCAATGAGTTTCACTTGCAAGTAACAAAAACATCTAGCTGAAACCATCATAGAAAATTAGTGGGACCATGAGGGCAAAACAGCACAGGCTCCAGGTCACCTCTATCAGCCCAATACCAGAGATGCCATAGAATAAAAAAAAGGTATCGGAATCTAAAGAACTAATATGAAAATTCATGAGAGAGTAATGCTGAATGTAGCCATGCACATATACATTAGTGGTGGAGAAAGGTGAGGGCCAAGATAGGAAGGCATTTTAAAGATTATACAAGATTTTATGGAGAAAAAATTTAATCTCTAGCATATTATATAAAATATTATTTGAATAATTAGGCATAGATATCAAGTTTAGAGATGAATACACTTAAAGTACAAGGATGTTAGATCTCCTAAATTAGTTTACAAATTCAATGCAATGCAAATCAAATTTCAGTTAATATGTTTTTGGCATTCAACAAATAAATTCTAAAATTCAGAAAAAATAATGTAGTTCATAGTAGCAAAATCCATGTTGGTAAAGAAACTTGAAAGAGGGTGACTAACTCACCCAGATAGTAAGGCACACTATAGAAATGTAATAACAAGAGTACGGGACAAGCATAAGAACAGATAGACTAATGAATCATAATACATAACTCAACTGCAGAACTCTGTGTATGGAGGAATTGTATATATGATAAAGGAGGCAACAGAGAGCAATGAAGAAGGGAATTTAGGAATGGTGCTAGAGTGCTTAATATTAATAAATACAAAGCTGTGTCCTTAGTCTATGCTATACTTAAAGAGGCACTAAAGGAGGATTAATGACCTAATGTGAAAGGGAAACCAGAAATGCTAATATATAAGTGTTGATGAATATCTTCATAAATTTGAGATGGGAAAACTTCTTAAACAAGACCCAAAACCTGCCAATAATGATCAAAGCATTGATATATTTGAGTAAAGCAAAATTAATAATGTTTATTTTTTAGACAGGGCGCGGTGGCTCACGCCTGTAATCCTAGCACTCGGGGAGGCCGAGGCGGGTGGATCGCTCAAGGTCAGGAGTTCGAGACCAGCCTGGGCAAGAGCAAGACCCTGTCTCTACTAAAAAAATAGAAAGAAATTAGCTGGACAACTAAAAATATATATAGAAAAAATTAGCCAAGCATGGTGGCCCATGCCTGTTGTCCCAGCTACTCTGGAGGCTGAGGCAGGAGGATTGCTTGAACCCAGGAGTTTGAGGTTGCTGTGAGCTAGGCTGACACCACGGCACTCTAGCCTGGGCAATGGAGTGAGACTCTGTCTCAAAAAAAATAATAATAATTATAATGATAATGTTTATTTTTCAAAGGACAGATAGACAAAATTAACAGATAAGTAATAGTGATAGAATTTTGCATTGTCTACTATTGAAAAATAAAAACTATTAATTTATGGTGTGTGCATATATATATATATATATACTCTCCTGTAAATACACAAGAAAGAGTCCAGAAAGCAATGGAAAAATGTACAAAGAATTTTAACAGACAAATCAAATAAAAAGAAGCCAAAATGTCTAACAAATACTTGAAGAGATGGTTGAAACCAATAATTAGATAAATGCAAGCCACAATAATAATGTGATAATTTATATACGCAAGAATGGCAACAATTTGTAGAACAGGTAATACAAAACAGGATGTGGGAAGAAGAGAAGATTTATTAACTTTTGATAGAAGTATAAATTGGTTAAGCCATTCAGAAAAGCAGTCTGGCAGTAATGTTGGCTGCATGTTTTTTGACGTAGAGAGTCTGCTCTTAGGTGCGTGTGTGTGTGTATATATATATATATATGTATATGTGCGTGTGTGTATATGTGTATGTATGTGTATATATATATATATATATAGCAGAGAAATATTTACTTAGTTGCAACAGAGGTCATATATAAGGTTGTTTACCACAGTAACAATAGTACTTTGCCTCCAACTCACTATTTCCACAAATACAGCCTGTGGGTGGACAAGGAGCAGGAGGCAAACTAGATATCTGCTTCCAAAGGATGAGTAAGCTCAATGCAGTGGGTGCATCCTACGGTATCCTCTTCAGCAGCTTAAACAAACAGACATATAGACAGTGTCATAAATAGAACTTTAGGTCACTGTATTGAGTGATAAAGGAAAAAAGTAGAACACAGTTTATAGAAAAATACCATTCATGTAAATTGAAAACTCACATGCACATAAAACATTATATAATTTTAGAAGGATGCATCTATAAATACACACATGACAAAGGTTTTTAAAGTGGAGCTTGCGGTAGGGATGGGAAAGCAAGTGGGGATCAGCATGAAAGGAAAAAAATCATATACAATGAGGGGCTCTGGCATAGGCAGATGATAGTACTACACTCTGAACTGGGCAGTATAATTAATTCAATTCTCAAAACTTAACTAGAAGGAAAAGTAGGAGCGGGAAGGATCCAGAATCCTCTGGCTTGATCTGGTGGTTCAAAGTAGGAGGACACACTAGTTTTTCTTGTGTCTGATTTGTAGGTGTTGGCTCCTTTCTCCTTCTGTGATCCCGTGCTGCCTGCCAGTAGCTCTTGGGCTACGTTTCTTTTTTATGTTCAACAAGAAAGAGTATTTTTCAGTCCTGAGCTATCAAAGTAAGTCCTGCTGTTATGTATGATTTTGTCAGTTAAGGTCTTATGACATCACTGCAGAAGATCAGGTCTGATCTCTGCTCTTCCTTGGGGCGTGATGTAGCTTTCTGCCCCATGCAGATGGAGCATGATTCTCCGCCAAATCCCTCGTTATGAAGGCTGAATTGTCTGCTTCAGCTTCCCCTGACTGCTCCAACCTCGACATCACTCTTCCTTTTTCATATGTCATGGATGTCAATTTTCAGATAAATAGGTTATTTTGTTTTTTAATATAATATTTTATGCAGAATGTTTATGTTTGTACAGGAGTGTTATTTTTCCTATGTTAATGTAGACCACCTTTTGATGGAAGGTTTATCCCAGGTTCGAAAGCCAGCTTACAAACAAACTTTGGGAATAAGATTTGTTAAAGAACTGGGAGCTACCTGCATATTGAAATAACCCCACAATATGGTCTACAAACGTGTGAAATATTTTTATCAATCAAGAGTAAAATGTTAAAATTGAAAGAAACATGGTTTTTGAAATTCTGAGAAACTCACTTATGAAGTAATTACTATTTAGGATAAAAAATATAACTTTCCAGGAAAATTGGCTCATCATAGAGTGCAGAAAAAAAGAGTGATGGATCTTTGCACCCAGGTGTGTGATCTCTCAGTGTTTGACAAGACTATTACCTCTTCTGAGTGATTCTTGAATCAAACATGTAAAAACCACTGAAAGAGCTTGTGTTGCTAATATGGCCAAACATATGTATTATCCAAAAATAATCTTTACCTGAGGAAAAATTAATCTATAGTCAGATCCTTTCTTTCCAGTATTTCAACATTGCTTCTTAATGTGACCTAACTTCTAGATGGAATTTGACTATGTCTAAGTTTAGTATTCACATTTTGTGTAGACAAAAAGACCGTGGTCGAAGAGGTTAAGTGACTTCACCAAAGCAAATAGTCTACTCTTGACCACCCATGAGTACAATGTCACTTTTTTTTTTTTTTTTGTCATCTGGATTATCCTCTTCCTGCTGCTTAAATCACTATAGTTCCTGAGGCCAAACTCGACTGGAAATATGAGTGCTCACATATGACTACTGGAACCGCTATTCAAAATCATACTTAATGGAATGGGTCATTAACATCTCTATGGACAGGAAAGAACATTTAATCCATAAGCCAGTATTCCAGAATGATGAATACTTTCAGATTTAAGGATGAGTCCAACTCCATATGTCATTTTTAATTTATGTATTTATTATACTCAATGATGACACTCACCACTTGGTAACCTTTGGGTTATTTTATAACATCATGGAAAAATACTCTTCTGGTTTAAATCTATTACTCTGGACAACACAAAATTCCCATACAACTTCTATGGAAAACACACACACACACACAATGCACACAGCTACTTTAGGAAAAGTGTTTAACAAGCTCCTTCAAATAACGCCTCTGGTTTATATATTTTACTTTTTAAATTTTTATTATTATATCATTCACTCATAAATCCTCAAATTTCTTGCTATGTTACCCTCAATTGTATTTTAACATTTCTCTTGGAATCTGTTTTTCCTGGTAGAGAGGATGTTGGTTTTTAGCCAAATTTAACAAAGCACTTGAAATTATTAAATGACTAATGTGCATATTTCAGTGAAACTCTTCATACTTCCAGAGAAACTGGGAACAAAAGGATTCTTCATGACATCAGAAAAACAACAAAGAGCTACATTTGTCTAATGTTTAATAAGCTGCTGAAATGGTTAATAAATAGTAAGCCAACAACCCATAGTTAATGCAGTTTTCAAGGCCCTTAATTTGCTCTCAAAAAAGAGTTTTATTCTAGGAAAAATCTGGAACAATTCATTCAATTTCCATTTTCTCATATTGTGTAGAGTCATTGAAAAGCACAGTGAAAGTGTGGTTATCTGATATTTATCTATCTGTCTCCCACAGTGTGGTGGTCTAACATTAGCTAAAACAGCACTGGTCTTTATGTCTACTTTCAAATAGACAAGAGCAAATAAAATGACATAGACTCAAATAGTCCATCTCAAAACAAAAGCATTTGGTCATTTTATACATGCTAAGTAATTGAAGGTGGGACCTTGTTAGATTTTAGGAAGTACAATTCAGCATAATGGAAATAAAAATTGGAAATAACATTATGCCATTAAGCCCCATTATTTGATCTTATGTAGACATAAAGCATAGTAAAATGCCTTAGAACAAGAGGGCAAAAATCTGAGATTCACAAAGGGGTATCAAGCGGTGTTAATAAGTTCCTGAAACAGTATGTTGAATTATGTGTATTCCTTTTTTACATTAAGAAAACTATACAAGCTTTCATTGGATTCTCCAAGGTGTATATGACTGAAAAAAAGTTAAGAACCATTATCTTAGAAAAGGATTTATAGTTAATTTCCTATATGAAAACCATGGGTTATCAAGTTTGTTTATTTTCTGTGACTCATGCAAATAATATCATTGATTCATTCTCAGGAGCCTTGCCTCTGTGAAATTATCAGATCACAGTGCCAGGCAGTGAAGTGATAAAAAATACATAATTAAATTATTTTTTCATTTCCCATTTATTTGAAACCTTCAACTTCTTTGTTATTCCAGACTCACTACCACTATTCATAGAAACTCCAGCTAAGTGATTGCTAATTTTACCAGTCTAAAAATACTCTACCTGAAGATATCTGGAAACTATTGAGAAACAAGGGCAACATTATGCAGGTTTTTGTTTTGTTTTGCTTTTCAAGCAGCAGAAATGTGTACTGTAAAGGACAATACTTTCAATCTATCTTCAGTCATAATTCTAAGAGCTATCAGAAATGATGTCCTGATCATTTTTCAAAATAATTTTAAATTTTAAAATAGTTTTAGATTTACAGGAAAGTTATGATATTATTACAAAGATCTCCCACATACCCTTCACCCAGTTACCACTATTAACATCTCACATTAGTATAGTACATTTGTCCCAATTGGTTAACCAACACTGATATATTATTATTAAATAAAACCCACACTTTATTCATATATCTTTAGTTTTTATCTGATGCCCTCTTTCTGTTCCAAAATTCCATCCAAGGTACTATATTACATTTAATCATCATGGGTCCTTTAGGCTCCTCTGTGCTGTGACATTTTCTCAGATTTTCCTTGTTTTCAATGACCTTGATAGTTTTGAAGAGCACGGGTTAGGCATTTTCCAGAATGCCCCTCAATTCAGGCTTGCCTGAGGCTTTTCCTATGGTTAGATGGGGATTATGGGATTTGGGGAGGTCAAGTGCCATTCTCATTACGCCATACCAAGGCTGCATTCTATCAGAGTTGACTTGTTATCACTGAGGTCAGTATTGATCAACTGGTTGGTTTGTCAGGTTTCTCCACTGTAAATTATTCATCTTTGGCCTCTTTCTGTATCATACTCCTTGTAAGAAAGTCACCATGCACAGCCCACACTTCATGAGTGGTGAGTTAAGCTCCACCTACTGCAGGGCAGAGTATCTATATAAATAATTCAGATTTTTTCTGCATGGAGATTTATTTATCTTTCCCATGTACTTATTTATTCAATAATTTATATATTACATATATGGACTCATAAATATTTATTCTATACTTTGGGTTATAAAAAATCCAATATATTTTTTCTTTGCTCAAATTGTTCTAGCTTTAGCTATTGGTAACTCTGTCAATTTGCTCTGGTGTCCCTTTGACCTATCCCTCCATTGCTGTGGATTTTTTTTTTTTTTTTTGAGCTGTTCCTTACTTTCTGACAATACATGATGTTCCAGGCTCACTGTAACTCTATCTTCTCTTCATTTTTGTCTTCTCCAATTTTCTTTTTTTATGTAGATATGAGATTCTAACCTGCAACATTTTTTTTCTCTTCCTGAAGACCTCCCTTGAACATTTCTTACTGGGCAGGTTGCTGGCAACGAATTCCCTCAGTTTTTGTGGTCCAAGAAAGTCTTTATTTCTCCTTCATTTTTTAAGAATAATATTACTGGATATTTAATTCTGGGTTGGTGTTTGTTTTTCTGTCTTTCAACATGTTAAATATTTCACTCCACTTTGTTCTTGCTTACATGGTTTCTGAAGAGAAGTCTGCTGTAATCCTTACCCTCATTCCTCATAGGTAAGGTTTTTTGTTTGTTTTTCCTCTCTGTCTTCTTTCAAGATTTTATATTTATTTTTGTTTTCCTTCAGTTTTCATATGATATGTCTAAGTATTTTTTTTAAATAGTTATCCTACTAAATGTTCTCTAATTTTTCTAGATCTGTTGTCTGTCATTAATTTCAGAGTGTTCTCAGATTTTATTAGTTCAAATATTTCTTCCATTCTGTTCTCTCTTGTTCTGCTGGTATTCCAACTGAGAGAATCTTATGTCTTTGAAATTGCCCATCGTCCTTGAATATTCTGTTCTGTTTTATTCATTTATTTGTTTTCTGTGAAGTTTCTACTAACTCGTCTTATTATTTTCTTGGCTGTGTCTAATCTATCAATAAGCCCATCAAAATCATTCTTCATCTCGGATACTGTGTTTTTTATTTCAGTATTTCTTTTTAATTATTTGTTATAGTTTCCATATCTCTGCTTGCATTACCCATCTCTCCTTGCCTGATGTTTATATCCTCCATTAGATTTTTTAGCATATTAATTATAGTTATTTTAAATTCCTTGTACAATAATTCCAAGATGTGTGATATAACTGAGGCTAGTTTTGATGCTTACTCTCCACACTGTACTTCTTCTTTCCTATTTACATGCCTTGCAATTTATTTTTTTGGAAAGCTGGACATGATACATCAGATAATAGGAACTGAGGTAAATAGGCCTTTAGTGTGAAGCTTTATGTTAATATAGCTAGGAGCTGAACTGTGTTTAATGTTTTCTATAGCTTCCAAATGATGTAAATTCCTCTACTGTCCTTGTTTTTATCTTCCCTACTGACTTTGGGACTCAAAGCATCCCTAAATACTCCCCCTCAGAGAATGTCTGTGTCCTGTGGCTCTTTTAACTCTAATCATTATACTGTAGAACTGTTGATATTATAGTAAGGTGTGGAGGAAGGAAAGTGTTCTACAATATAATTAAATCTCAGTTTTTAGGTTGGCCTGTGTGATCTTCATAAGTTTTCCATGGCTTCTCCTTCTCCACCCATTTTAGGTGAGATGGGAAGGATAGAGGGGGCTGGAGTGGGAGAAATGCCTTTCCCCAGGTGAGATAAAGCTCTAGATAAGACTTATTCCCTGGAAAGCAGGATTTTGTTATAGAGAATGCTCTCGATGTATTTCATAATGATTTCTCTTTCCCTATCAGAGTCCAAGGGGCTCTTTTTCATATCTTCACTATGACAACCAGCATTCTCATAGGTACCACAAAAAAAAAAAATATATGGGGACCCCAGCTACACTGCTGGCATAGGAATTTCTCATTCTCATGCTATTCTACACTTAGTCTTCAGCAATTCATCAAAATTACCATTTACGTGTTCCTAACACTACGGCTCCAGTGGCTTCTGTTCCAGATGAGTAGATCTTAGTTGTGACTCTCTGTGTTCACCAGTGTTTCCAGATTTCAGAGTGGTAGTCTGTTTTGTAACTTAAATTCTCTGATGAGTCTAGGAAAAGTAATTAATTTTTAGTTTATTTGGCTTTTTCTTTTTCCTGTAAGGATAGGAGTGACAGCTTCCAACCTCTTTACGAGTTGGAGCTGAAATTGGAAGTCCCATCATATCTTATTATGGCTCTGTGATCAATATGTTTGGCAAACATCTGTTACATGAATTAAAATATTTTTTATTTAAAAATTTTTCAAAACATTATTCTTTTCATGTTTGTTGTGCGTCTCCAGGTCTCCAGTTTAGTCAAACTGTAACCACATTCTGGGATCCCCTCACTGCTGGATGACACGAATATAAACGCTGCAGCATTCTCTTATGTATGTCATTTATTTCTTCATATAAATTTCCCAAATGGGGAAAATTCTTGAAAATATAGTAATTTATAATATTTATTATTCAAATATAATATTCAGAATATTTCTAAGTATATTACCTTTATGATTGTATTTTTCTGACCTCTCTAAATTCGTATGTGTTACATAATTATTTCTTCATCTATTTTCAATCCGTAGTACAATAGATTTCTCTTCTGATTAATTCTTCACATTTCCTTCAATGTATACATAGCCTAGTGGTTTAAAAGAATCAATCAGGTTTTTCAAACCACAAGAAAATCTTCTTTTTCTGAGTGTCTCCTAAGAAGTAGATATCTGAAATTTTAACCTCTCCAGCCACACAAAATGAATGAATATGCTATTTGTAAAATGCTTGAAGTTATATGAAATGCATATAATACCAGATAATGTGAAACACTGTTATTATGTTACATGAAATCTCATCACCTAACACATTTTAGGATGCCAAAAAACTCAATATAAGCACCAATGAAAAAACATGGCTACCCACAAGTATGCCAGACATTATGTATTTTATGCTGTGCATAAGGAACATCTGGAATAAATAAACTAGAATGGGCCACTGAATTAAGGTGTAAGAATGAATTCAAGAGGAAGCAGTTTCTATATAAATTGTAAGGTGAGAAAAAGAGAAACAAAAGCCAAAAAGGGATGAATTATCCAGCCAAGATCTGCGAATCTTGCCAAAGTGTGGAGGGTGAGGGAGACTGATTTAGGCATATATCACCATACTTACTTCCTTAAACCTTTACTCACAGACACACATTAAAAGACCCACACATTTCATGTTGGCAATAGCAAAGATATTTAATGCATTTTCACACACTACTAACTATTCCAAATTTACGTTTCCATGTAAAACTACAGAACAGGCACAGTATGTGTGTTTAAACTATACTACACCTGTTTTTTTGAAAACTTAGCTTTCTTCTCAAGCACAATGCAAGCCACTGGTTGATTTTTGTTTGTTCCGTTTCAGGGCTTAGGGTTTTTGCAAATAGGCTGAAAGAGTAAGCACCCAATATGTGGGGTGGGAAAGCAAAGAAGATTAAAGGCATTAATAGGAAAATAATGTAGTGTAAGTGTGGGCCACGTGTAGCCTATGTGAGTTAGAAAGCTGGAATTATACTGTATTCCTTGGCCTAGAAAGTTCTACTCCAGTATTCTCCTCTCCATGTGTTTCCCTTTGATATCCTAAAAGTAAGGCATTATCAGTTCATTATAGGCCATACGTAGTGATTATGGAATTGTTAAACTATAAAACTTCAGGGGGCTGAATCCAGAGGCCTATATTTGGTGAACAGAAGTAACAGGGAGTCATGACATCTGCTATGGGCATGTGGGGTGAGGGGAGGAATAAGTGTCTGATGTGGATTCAAAGAGGAATCAACCTGCCAAAAACCTACAGTGGTTGATGAAGTCCCCCAAACTACCTTCAAGTATATAAAAAAAAGAAAGTATAAGTCAGAGATAGAGGCAGAAAGAGACAGAAAGGAAAGCTGAGATACCTAGTGTTATGATGTTGATAAATTATTTTAAAATTCCTTAGGAAAAAAGTGAGATATGAATGTATCTATTAATGGTTATCACTTCCCTTTAGTGTTCTCAGGCTGTCATTTGTTCTGATTCAAACAAACAAACAAACAAAAAAACGCACACACACATACTCCATGGGTGGTCAGTCAGTGTTACATCAGAATGGCCGCACTTCAGAGGCCTCTACGTATAAGCTTCATCTATCTTTATCCTTAATTAAACACCAGATGAGTAGCTAATTAGCATAATTAATGTCAGAAATGGATTTTCATTGGGTAAATTTAGTGGCTTGTTAATCAACATAATGGATGTTAGAAATGAGCTCTCTATTGTGAAATTAGTAGGCTTCAAGACATGTAGATTGGTCAAAGTATTTTAGAAACACACTTCTCACTTGCATAAAATGGGGAACTAGGATCTATGAGATCTGTTATCTGTACCCTTTGGGATGGTGCCCAAGGTTAGATTGCTAAATGGACTTGAGTCCAGTCTTTGGGTGAGAGAATTTCTTAGTGACTGATGCTAATTTACAAAGGAAACAAAATGTGTCTCTGAAATATTGTTGTATCTGTCTCCTGTGCATTGTTCATATAACAAACATTTATAGTTTGTTCATCTAAAATTGTGGTCCCTAATCCCTGGGCCATGGATCAGTACTGGTTCATGGCCTGTTAGGAACCAGGCAGCATAGCAGGAAGTGAATGGCAGGTGAGCCAGCTAAGCTTTATCTGTATTTACAGCTGCTCCCCATGGCTTGCATCACCACCTGAGCTCCTCCTCCTGTCAAGTCAGCAGTGGCATTAGATTGTGCATCATGGTGAGTTGTATAATTATTTCATTATATATTGCAATGTAATAATAACAGAAATAAAGTGCACAATAAATGTAATGCACTTGAATCATCCCAAAACCATCATCCCCACCCCCCAGTCTGTGGATAAATTGTCTTCCATGAAACTGGTCCCTGGTGCCAAAAAGGTTGGGGGCTACTGATCTAAAAGGACAGTGAGCCGGGTCTTTATCAAATTTAAATAACATTGTATTAACTCTTTTGTGTCTGCTTGCATGTTTGTGTTTAATTAATGTATGTCTGTATAAATATAGACTTTGGTCTGAGACTTGCTTTTGTTACAACTGGTAGTAAAGTTTGCTTACAATGAGCGGCAAACACTCATTTACATCAAAATGTTCAGCTTTTTCTATAAAAAGAGTCTCTGAGTTGTGTGTAACCAAACTGGCTTACATCAGTTTGGAACAGTTTGCAATAATGTGCTACAGAGGAGGAAATATCTTCTGTTCCAGCTTTGCAGGATTCTGTAGCATGCTGAAGACATACTGTTCAGTAAGACTATCCATGCTCCTTGAGACAATTAAACCCTGATGGCCTAAAAGTATCGTTGTAACTTTTAAATAGCTGGCATGTTATTATTCCTGTTTTAGAGTGGAATAAATCAGTGGTCACAGAAGTTAAGTAGCTTGCCCAATTCTAACACATGGGAAGGGATAGGGCAAGCAGTTGATTCCAAATGTCTCATTTTTTAACCTTGTGTTCTTTTTTCCAAGTCACAGTTCTGTATATTGAAACATAGAAAATAAAAAACAAGTTCCACTAAACAACACAGCCAAAAGAGAATTTTTGTGAGGAAAGCACAGACACACAAATCCCTTAACCTCAAGTGCCTAGAGTGTCTCCTGTTTTTTAGAGATCACAACAAAATCCTCTTTGTATAAAATCTAATTGTGCTTGATGTTAAGTGAAATGTTTACTAAGCACCTCAGTTCATTCCATAGAGTGGGTTCAATCATTCTCAGCTATTCCTTTTTGTTGTCATTATGAAATCTTGAGTTGAAAAAACCTTTTCAGGGACCGTTAAGAAAAGACATGTGAACAGGATGGACCTGCCTGAAAATCATAGTCAAGATTATGTTTCCTAGAGTTGATAAGAAGCACTTCTCAGCAAACTCTTACTTAACAAGTCTTCTAGTGGGGTGTGCAGCACTACACAATCAAGTCACTTTTAACTAGGAATCACTTCATTTTGAAAGAAAAGTCACATGTTTATACATTCACCACACACACACATATACACACACATGCAAACACCCTGCATATACACATCAATGATACATTGACATGTCAACTTAACTACATGGACCACTGAGTAAATATTTGCTTCCAACCCTATAAAAGCAAGATTCATAATCATTTGCATGAAATAATTATTTCACTAAAACTGGATAAATGACAAAGCTTTTCCTCTCTTCCAACTGTAACCATTCCTTTTCTTTCTGAGATCCCTTGTCCTCCCTCCCTAGAGAAGCACCTTCCATAACATACTGAGAGAGCAAAGAATGCAGTGCTCTTATGAAAGCAGAATAAAAACTTGGAGGCACTTACTGAGAATGCTAGAGCTGGGCCTGAGAGCTCCATGAATGCCGATGACAGAACAGGCCACTTCAAACAAATAAAACTACATTAGTGCTTTTAAATTTGTCCTTGGGAATATGCTCATCTGAAACAATGATTGCAGAGACAAATCAGATGAATGCTGCTTTCAGAACTAAATGAATGCTCCAAGAGAACAGCTCTGCAAGAAATACATTTGAAGAATCTGGAAAGTGATTTCATGGAAAACAAATTGGGTGCCCAGTTTACTTGGGAAAAAAAAAAAGATAAAACTAGAAAAAGAAGAAAGTTATTTTAAAGGTTATTTGGACATGCCACAAATTATGCCTACACAATATGTTATATGCATAAGTTTGATATCTGACAGAGAATTATTAATCACAGACATTCAATATAAAGATGTGTTACCCAGTTGAATATCTCTACTCAGTAAGCCTACACAATTCAAATATTTTTCTCATGTCATATATGGTTTGTATGTTCAGGCTTACATTATTCCAACACTAAAGGCACATTAAGAATAAAAGTTCGGCCAAATGACTCACAAGAATTTAGGATGTATATGCTAACCTTAAAAACGAAACTGAAAAAAATCAACTATTCTCTAAATGGTATTCTCTGAATGAGTTATGTTTGATACCAAACCAGACCCATCCTGCCTGTGCATAGGGAGCCAATCACTGTGGCGAAGTGAAAGAGTTTATTCACGAGGCAGCCAAGCGAGGGGGCGGGAGGATAGATCTTAAATCTGCCCCCCAGGATAGAACCTAGGGATGTTTACGGGATAAAGAAGCAGGTGGTCTAAGGCTGCGATCCCCAAACCCTGGCGGTGGCCAGGTACCAGCCGTGGCCTGTTAGCAACCGGGCGAGATCACTGCCTGAGCCTCCACCCCCACCCTACCTGCCGGCCTGGAAAAATTATCTTCCACGAAACTTAGGAACCAGGGCCACACAGCAGGAGGTGAGCTATGGCCAATGAGCAGAACTTCATCTGTGTTTACAGCCACTCCCCATGGCTCACATCACTCCCGCCCCACCACCCCCCACCTATGGAAAAAATATCTTCCATGAAACTGGTCCCTGGTGCCTAAAAGGTTAGGGATCGCTGGTCTATGATGTGGGGAAAAGTGATTGGCGATGAGGAAAAATGAGGTAGTAGGCGTTCTGTGCAAGGTAATTGAGCTACCTGGTTCTTTTCAGGATGCGTGATCTGAGAGTGTAGTTTTTGGCCCTCTGATATTGCGCACTGTGCGGGCCCAGTTGGAGGGTCAGTGGTCTCCACAGGTTTGAACTGGACAAGAGCTGCCCCCTTCTTCCTGAAAAACAACTGCTACTATAGTGACACACAGTCAGAGATGTCCTCTATGAGGAAGCTAGTGGGAGTTTAGTTATACATTGTTTGGCTACATGACTTTTAGTTACATAGGTTTTAAGATCAACTGGAAGTAAGTGATTCAAACCAAGAAAGGCAGGTTAAGTTTGGCAGGCTTAATCAGGGTACCCCTCGGTTTCATTATTAACTTAGGGCCCTGCTAGATAGTTATTTAGGTGCTTTGAGAACTATCTTCATGTCTCCATCAAGACTCAGGCCCTAACTCGGAATGGGGAACACGAGTTAGTTGAAGGTGATTTCTGGCAGAAGGGTGGGTCTGAATCATGAATGACAATGCCCTTTTCCCTTTCACTTCTTGTCAAAGGATCCTGTGCTGAGTATTCGGGGGAAATGAGATGCTTGTCTACAGAAAGGTCAAATCGTTCCAGGTAACAGAACTCAGAGCAGTTTTTCAAAAGGTTTGAAATTCAAAAACAAACAAGAAAAATTCAACTTAGAATATCTTAACTTTCTTCCTAGATAGAATGTTATTTTACCCCAAGTGTATTTAGGTTGCTACAGAGGCAGAGGCCCCTGGCTTCTTTAACAAGGTGTTGGTTGATATGAACTCTTCTGGAACCCAACATACTACTGCTCACATAGTAGGTAGAAACAGTTTGCAAAGCTGCTGCTTCTTGGGGTGACTTGTTCAAAGTGTGTTTCATTTAATAGTATGCAACACGAAATGAGCAGTGGCAGCCGGAAGCTAAATGTTCCATTCAGGATAGGCGCTGCCACGTGTTAGTGGTGCCCTACTAAATTTTCGGAGTGAGAGAGATAGTTTGGGGGGCCTACGGATTCAACAAAGTGTGCTTACTCAATATTTTAGGTAATTATTACAAAGTCAGTTCTGAAAGAACTCTAAAGAGGTGCATATAATTAAAATGTCCTTTACTCCAATCCACATCCTGAAAAGTCAATGGAATCCCAAGCTCCTCAACCCTCCTTCCTCTCTGCGGGGTTCTCAGTGCCTTGCCTCTGCTCCTGGGCAGTTGTTAAGTTTCTTTGGATGTGTTATGAGCCATTAGTTGTCTGGTCAATAACTGGTATTTAATTAGTACCACTCCTTTGACCCCTGGTACTAGTCTTTGTTGATATTTAGTCTGGCTCTTCAAACAACCTCTGATGCTGCCATGTTCTTATTCGATTCCCAAATGGAGAACCAGTGTTCTTTTACGATCTGACTTGTCTCTTGGATTTTGAGGAAACATTCCCTGGGACTATGCCAGAGAACATTCTGGTGGTTTTACCCATCCTTAAAGCCAAGAGCATTGGGTCTCACAGCTGGAGTTGTCTCAGATTCCAGTGAAGGGCCTGGATTTGGCTTCTCCACAGGTTCAATGTCCTGCCACTCACCATACTGCTTCCTGCTGATGCCCTGACATTTCTGCACACTCTCTTTACTTAAGACCAGACCAGGGTTTCACAAATTCTCACTGGGAGAGCACGGTATGCTCGTTTCATTGGGATAAACAGAAATAGCTTTGCCTTTCAGCCTGAAAAAGGATACAGATGAGTGGTGTTTCACCTTTGATAACTAGTAACTAGTAGACCCTGTTAAGAATTGTCAATGAGTATAAGAATAGTCCAGTTTTTTTCTATTAGCTCATGTTTTCTGAATTTTTCTGTGCTGAACAATTAAGAGTCTTTGCAGAAATTAAGGACTAGTCTTTCTATATATTTATAGTATTCTTTTTTTTTTTTTTTTTTTTTTTTTTTTTTTGAGACAGAGTCTCACTTTGTTGCCCAGGCTAGAGTGAGCGCCGTGGCGTCAGCCTAGCTCACAGCAACCTCAAACTCCTGGGCTCAAGCGATCCTCCTGCCTCAGCCTCCCGAGTAGCTGGGACTACAGGCATGCGCCACTATGCCCGGCTAATTTTTTCTATATATATATTTTTTAGTTGTCCATATAATTTCTTTCTATTTTTTAGTAGAGACGGGGTCTCGCTCTTGCTCAGGCTGGTCTCGAACTCCTGACCTTGAGCGATCCACCCGCCTCGGCCTCCCAGAGTGCTAGGATTACAGGCGTGAGCCACCGCGCCCGGCCTATTTATAGTATTCTTAATGGCAATACTTTATATAGGACATTTTGTACTTAACATTTATGTACTTTTATTTTCTTCTGTAATAATTCAAGATGAATCAAATAAAGAAAACATCAGTAAAAAATTTTAAATGCATTTTCAGCCATTTATATTCTGTTATTAAATTTAATTAATGGAAGCATTAGGTAGCTATTTCCAAATGTGTGGATAATTGATGTGAAATAACAATTAAGTGTGCAGGTTTCTGAGCAGCAGTAGCAAGCAGGGACTTTGAGGACACTATTAAAATATCTCTACTTGAGGCTGCCTGCTGTTCTTCCTAAAGCGAATATGTAATAATAAATTGTGCCCAAAATGGTATATTGATTTCTTCAGGGAAAAAGATTTTTATTATTAACTGGTTCAGGACCATTTTCAAGATGTCTTTGTCATTCCCACGAGGACCAGCTTAATACAAAGTAGGCAAATGCAAGATATTGGAGTTGATTTTACTTTATTAGATCCATACACAGCTCAAGAAAATTAAGGCTGACTTTCATGATGTGTCACATTAAGTTTGAAGGATAAACTCTCAGGCTAGGTAGCTTCTAGAATTATTATAAAAATATCATTTGAGATATGAACTTAGAAAAATGCACTAATATTGTAGAAAGAAAAGATTATTTTCATTTCAATTAGTATTACAGCAATTTTAATCATTTATGCCATTAATAGGCAACTGCAGCCAAAATTATTGTGTTTGCTTTTCTGTAGTGACTGAATGAAGCAGGTCACTGCCAAGTTTCTTCATTGTGTCAAACATTTAGAGCAATAGTAAACAAGTACACACATAAGAGGCAACATTTTCTTTGTACCAAATTCACATGTCCTGATGAAGCTACTACAAAGTGCTTTATGCTTTCATTAGAGAGAAAGAAATCTGCTCTAACAAATTTATTTGATTTTATTCAGGCAGAATCTTCATTAATCTATATTTTAATGCCATTCTCTGTCCACATACTTCTTGATGGAAAATGGGTAGATTGAGGTAAATACCAAGTAATATTTCTAAGCCATCATTAAAAGAACCTAGTTTTGTTTGTTTGTTTGTTTGTTTTTAGGATTTTGTTTTTGGTTGGTGGTGGGATTATGTGTGAACTTGGCTAGGCTAATAGTACCCGGCTATTAATCAACCACTAATCTAAGGTGTTGCTGTGAGGATATTTTGTAGATGTGGTTGACATCTAAAATCAGTTGACTTTAATTAAAGGTCACTCTTGATAATGTGAGTGGGCTTCATCCAATGAGCTGAAGATCTTAAGAGCAAAAACTAAGGTTTCATGAAGAAGAAAAATTCTGTCTCAAGACTGCAACATCCACCCCAGCCTGAGTTTCCAGCCCACTGGCCAGGTCTTTAGATTTTAGACTTGCCAGTCCCCACAATCATGTGAGCCAGATTCCTTAAAATTACCTTTTTATATTTATATTTATTCATATATATGTATGTGTATATATATCCTATTGGTTCTGTTTTTCTGGTGAACCCTGTCTGATGCAGGTTTTTTAAATTTATTTTTGCTCCGATAGGTGTGTACTATTTACCCCACTATTCCATAATATGAGAGGGTATACACATCACTATATGCAATATATAGAGGTTAACATCAACAGTTACCATTTACTGATTAATTATTATGTGCAGGACTTTATACTACCAGGTATAATATGTGTACTATAGAATATTATATATTCCTATACGTTCATTCCTTCTTTCCTTCAACAAATATCTTTTAGGAGTCTACTATCTACCAAGTGCTGGTGAAGGTAGGAATGGAACAGTGAAAGACAATTCTAGAAGACAAGTATTATTAACCCTGTTTTGCAAATGAGAAAACTAAGCCTCAGGAAGTTTAGGGAATTTACTCAACATAACAGCAAATTAAGTGGCAGAGCCAGGATTGCAACCCTTGCTGTCGTGCTCTGTCACCCCTGGAGACCTAATAATAAACTTCAGTGTTGAAAAAGAACACAAAGTGTGTGTGTGTGTGCGTGTGTGTGTGTGTGTGTGTGTGTGGTTTATAGATCAGGAAATTGAAACCCACAGAGATCGATGATCTGGTTTAGGCATGAGCATCACAGTGCTCCGTAGAAAACTAGGGCCTCGGAGTTGCTTTGCCTTCTCCTTATAGCTCATATCAACAGTATTTGGGGAGGTGAGAATACAGTGAGTGGTTGGTGAAGTAACCAAAATATTTTCCATCCATCCCTGCCTTTTCCTTCTCTCTCCTCTTTATGTAGCCAATGAAAACAAACTTTTTGCTCTTTAAATTAAATATGTTATAAACCAAAGAATAAGAAATTGCTTATATGCACATATATAAACATTGATAAGCGTAATTAGCATATATTAGCATATCTATCTATATATAGATGGCTTATGTATATATAGATGATACATAAATTATGTGTGTATATATTTTCTTTTACACACAAAACTGTGAGTATTTAAATACTGAGGGAGTTTGATGTAGTATAGTGCAGTTTTTATAAATTCTCTATAAATAGGTTTTACTAATTATGAAAAAGAAAAAAATATGTGGGGACAGCTTCTAGACTTTTTTTTGAATAAAAATCGAGATTGTTCAAATGAAGGGGTAGTTTTTAACTAAAGAATTGAAGATTCTTAAAATCAACTATTTGGCTGGATTTGGTTATAGCTCAACCCAATACCAGATGATACCTTTGGGAATATCTGACTTCCAGATCAAATAATTAATAGAAAGATGCACAGTGCTGTGGACCATCGCAAAGCAGAAAAACGTATATGTAAATGACTTAGCCAAGTTACACAATTAGTGAGCAGCAAAACCCAGGTTCCATAACTCCTAAGACAACATTCTTTCCATTTCAGAACACAAATATATTGAGTATTTTCCCCAGCTGAGCAAAGCCATGGTGAGAATAGTATTGGCTTTATTACCATTAATATCAAGATGGTTCTAAAATTCTCTCTTTCTCCCTCTCTCTCTTTCAGACACACATACACCCCATGCATGCTTACATAAACTATAAACTAAAAATT
The DNA here is from genome assembly GCF_041146395.1 of Eulemur rufifrons. NCBI lineage: Eukaryota > Metazoa > Chordata > Mammalia > Primates > Lemuridae > Eulemur > Eulemur rufifrons. The sequence goes on along the minus strand of NC_090989.1, from coordinate 213,114,700 downwards.
CAAAACTTTACGGAAAGAATATTTTTTTCCTTATATTATCCATGTAATTCCCTTGGTTTTCTCTTTGTCGACAATGTGTCTTGCAAATTCAATTAACTCTCAGTTTTCCTGCTCCCCTCAGTTTCCTCCTCCCATTTGAAAGTCTTGTGAAAATTCAATATTTTCAAGACAATAAATTTGATAATCCTCTGAGATGTCTTGTCATTTGCGGCGCAGTATTTTTCTTTGTCAATTATTATCAACTTTAGGCACTGTTTATCTATTTTGAGCAAGGCAGGAGATGCCCTTAGCTCAGCTAACCTAGGCTGTGTTCAATTAGATAAGACACAGAGCAGTACTGATGCTCAGTAGCCAATTTCCTTCCCCTCTTGTGTTCATAATCCTTACAGAAGTATGCAGCAGTGCGCCCTCTCAGTTCTGTCTGTGCGTGTGAATTCTAGCTGCCCAAGTGTTTAATGCACTATTACCATAGAGTGAATTCCAGAGATTTACAGTATTGTTTACTACTTTGAATATCATCTAATAATTGAAAGGATATAATTCCTTGTTGAAAATAAAGCACACAACAGTGGTAAGAATTATATTTGTTTCCTAGGTAACAACTATTCACTTTCGATCAACTTCAGAAATGGTTTTGCTTTATAAAACGATAGGTTTTAATAGGTGGAACAGTAAATAATATGCACTTGACATCACAGTCGCAGAAAGAATACATGGTGACTGTAGGAAATGAACTTTTCAGTGGTTTTCTAATTATTCATTTGCAGAAGAAAAATGCCGCGCAATTTATATAGGCTACTTTTTTCCCTCTACATTAATGAGGCCTGAATCACCACTGATAGCTTTACCCAAGATCATCTTCTGACATTATGGTATTCACTTCTTGTATTACTTTCTTCTCTTTTTATCTTTTGACAAACCCAAGAAATTAAAATTATTGCCAGTAACTCAAATGCACATTATAATCAGAGCTTTTTTGGAGGGGGTATAAAAAGTATTTTGTTAGTTTGCCATCTTGAACTTTGAATATTTCAAGCATTTGTCTCTGAGATATGCATTATGGTTTTTGGTGAATTATCCAGCCCCTGGTGTATTTCATTATAACTTGTACATAGCACGTGTAAGACCAGCATTAGTTCATGATGACTTACCTGCTACAGTACCTAAAGACTCTCTCTCCTTCTTTGGGAATTCAAGCTCTATAAGAGAAACCATGTATTACAATCATCAATTACCATGGCAAAAGTTACAAATAGGGAGAAAGCACAAAGAAATATCCCCTGTATGGGAGGAGAAGAGCTACCATAAACTATTGCTCAAGTCGTTTAGCATCTTTTTGTAACTCCCCTAAAACAAAAGAAACAGCGTAATAAGGAATATCTACAAACTTTGTTGCATCTCTCACATCACTCATATTGCAGAATAAAACATACATTTTAATCTTTAACTTTACTTTAATGGCTATGATCTTGGTTTTAAAAGTTACTGATGGGTGGGGGAATTTGGTTTTTTTTTCATCTATAAAAACCATACATAATATCAAGCTGGGGGTGCTTAAGGAGAGATTCCACTTGGCCAATGAAACCACCTATCTTTTACCAGAGACATAAAAAGACAATAAACCACTGGCCACTGTGAATGCATTTATATTTTAAGTCAAGCTTTCCAAAGAATTCAGGAGCGTGTCATTTAGTGTCACAGCAGGCCAGAGGTAAGGATTCAGAATTTCTACTTCAAAAAGTTGCTCCACCAGGACTAAAATGAATAAATCTGAGGACTCCTCCAGTTCCACACTGAAACCGAGGAAATGCAAACCAGCAGGGCTCCCAGAGCCAAGGGCTTAGACACCAAAAAGCAACTTCATGGGATTCTCCTCGACAGCCTGGACCTCCTGGAAAGGGGCATAGAAGGGCTGAGAGTTGGGTGGATTTGTGATGCCTCTGTCCAGAGAATCCTGATTCAGCAGTTGGATGAAGTTAAGGTTGGGCAAGTAGGATCTTCAGTGTTGTCATTTATAGCAGCATTTTATATAATCATAGTAGCGTTAAAAAGAGACATGAGTGAGCCTGTAATGAAAGGAGAAAACCACTAAAGGCAAAGTAAAATCTGGCAGATAAAATAAGTGATTTTCTAAGAGATCCATACCACAGATAGCTCCCGATCAAGTGTTTACAGCTTCCCATTTCTTACCCTCTGCCTTGGCTCCACCAAACTTTAATCAGACTTCTTTCCCTCACGTAGGGCCCAGAATTTTGGCTTGCTCCAAATGTGACCAAGCACTACAATGCAGAGTGCTCCCCGACGCCAGCTTAGCGCCCTGAGACTCAGCTGACCACAGTGAGGAACATTTCCCATCAGACCTCCTCCATCAGGCTGGCTACTCACCCCTCCTCCCCTTGCTCCATTTCCATTTAAAAGTTTCTGTTGCCCTGATTTCCCCTCCCTATAAAAGAAAAGCCTTTTTTTTTTCCTGTTTGATTTTTGAGACACTTGCAGATCTTGAGATTGGAACATTTTCCTTATTGCAATAGTCTTTTTGAATAAAGTCTGTCCTTATCTAATCCAGATTTCTTTTTATTTGACATCCTGAAGATGGGAAATCGGCTCTTTTGATTAGGAAACGACCCTCTTCTACCTGAATAGCTTTGTCTGTTGCTGTTAACATCTGTTCCCATTCCATTTCATTTTCTCTGGTTTCCCAATGTTGGAAGCTGAGTTCTCATCCACCTCTTAGTGTTAATTGTTCTTTTGTGTATTATTATTTTCTTTTGGCTGATTTGGATTTCTTGAGTAGTTAGATTCTTCCTGGAGGGATCTTCCAGTGTCTGGGGGGAGTTCAAGTCTTCTTCTCCAGGGCCTGGCCATCCCCTGGGATGACAAGATCAAGGCACTGAGGCCTTGAGCTCTGTTAGAGAAACATGGAGGCAAAGTTGGTCATTAAAAAGGTGTTTGGAGGCAGAAGATCCTGTTTTAAAAACCATCCACTTAGAATATTCATGTGTATGGCCTTGGAAATGTTACTTAATTCCTCTAAATGTCCATAAAATAGGAATAAGAATCTCTATGTGTTAAGGGTTTTATGTAGATTAAAGGCGGAAAATTGATGTCCTACCTATCGTAATGCCTAGTACTAAGAAATGCTCAAGCAGTGGTAGATATACTTAATTAGTCAAGTCCACTTGACACAATCTAAAATATCCCTCCAGACAATCCCCTTCTCTTCATGTCCCTGTCGCTGTCTTATGTCTTCCCTTTACTACACAGAACTTAGCTACTTGATGGCATATTTGTCTCTTCCAGGCCCAGAGCCAGGATCAGAGGAGTCACCCAGCCAGTGTTTTTTGAATGAAGTTGTATTCATGTGTATAAGAGAAAATCAGAGATCTGGAGTTAATCTTCCCTGATATCAGACAGATTTTTCTGAAGGCCCCTTGATTTGCTTGCAGAGATACCACAAATACATTATGAGGGAAGTTGCATTCAATGCCCTCTAAAGCCCAATTCAAGGCTAAGATTCTCTAGTACTTTAGGGAAAAAATGTGCTGATTTGTGACAATGTTCTGCATTTTCTTAGTCCTAAGAGTACTTAGCGTCTACACCATGGTTTGTGTTATGTGATGCCAAGCCACCAGATGAAAAAATGAGAAATACTGTCAAGGATCCAGATATTTTACATACTTGGTGCCAAACATCTGGGTGTTTAGAAACACTGACTGAATTTTTTACTTTTCACCTGGGTGTTTGGCATTGTATAGACGGAGCAAATGGCAAACAGACATCTTGGCAGAGCATCCACTGAGACATATGGATGTGGGTGATAGTGTCTCAGAATTCAAGCTGTTTGCTACAGAAGGAAAAGTTCACAATGGCATTTTGATCAAAATGATATATTCTGTCATTGAAGGGACTTTCCTCCAAGAGAGGCTCTTAGCCTGTTTTGGGTTGTAAAAACTCTTTGGCCTCCTGTGGTATGTCCTTGCAGCCCACGTTGCTGGGCCACTTAACCACTCTTGACAGAGAGCTATCTAAGATGCCAGGAATCAGGAGGAACTAAATAACTCACTGCTCACACTGAGTCAGTTTTGCTGAGTGACTTGTTCTTACCTTGTTTCCCATGTGTTTTGGCCTTGTGTGTTGGCCTTGTCTGCAGTTTTGCTGTAACGAAAATCTCTGAAATCATTTTATTAACTCTATACTCTACTCTTTGCCTCCTACCTTGGGTTTCTGGGCTTCAGCTTCTCCCCAGACTCCCGAGACCCTAGAATGCGCTTCCTAGGTCTGTGGGTTACCTTTGTTCATGGATCTCTGATTCTCTTCTACTATTTGTCCCTCTGCCAGGCACCTCAGACGTCCCAGCTTAAATGTTGTGTCAGTCAGGACATGCTGGATGCTGCTAAGATAAATAATTTTATAATTTCCATGGGTTAAAACAATAAAATTTTCTCATTCGTAGTATTTATTGTGAATATCGCAAATTCTCTAAGGCAAACACTTGCATTTCAGCTAATACTTCATCAGACGTGTTTTTGGCTTGCTCCTACGATGTAGAAAGCTGGAAGAAGAATTTCTGTCAGTACTACAATAAACATTAGCCAGACTAACTTCAAAATCATAAGCTATTGGACAGCTGATTATTGCTCACCAACCAAATGACCCAAATCTAAGGAGAAATGGTGCTTACAGGAAGAACAATGTCAGTACACACTGGGCTGGAGTAGAAACAACTAGAAACTGCTGAGAAGAGTTCAGCTACAATAGCAGGCAAATTGATAAAAAGTGAATGCGGGTTGATGGGCAGTGTGAAACCCCCAGAGGGTACAGAAATGGGGGGAGTCTGCATCATTTTGCAAGCTGTTCCTCCATAAAACCTGCTGAACACTCACAATGAAGACTGGAAAGAGAAGTAAGAAGTCTGTCCCGTTGTCCACAGCAGACCAGGAAAAGGGAACAGCAGCCTCAAGGGCCAGAAACTCTGTTCAAACCGTTCTTCCATTTCTCTTCTATGGTGCAAAGCCTCAATATGCGGTGAAAAGGACTACAAGCATTGCTGCACTTCACACATTGGTCAAAACCTATTGCAGCTAGAGTAGGAAAGAGGAGAACCCTGCTTTTAGGATAAGGGCAGCATGATAAATGAAGCCCGTAAATAAAGCCAGGGCATGGTCACCAGAGCCGAGAAGGCCACACCCTGATACTGAGGCTTACTCACAACAGCAGACTGCAAATCCTGCCCCTGACCCCCAGGACCCCCAATAACTCCCACCACCAAGCTAACAAGGGCAAGGACCAGAACAGCAGCATGAGACAGGACCTTCTCTAAGGGAGAGTGTGAAGAGAAGACCTAAAACCCATACTCACACATTTCTTAATTGTGCAAACATTGTCTAACTGAGCCAGGAAGTATCCAAGTTTCAAACTACCCTGATCAAAACAAGATGGAGGCAGGCAAGTTCATGAATATTCCTCCCCTTGTTTAGCCTATAATTAAGCCGTTGCTTAAATAGAGGGGCAACAGGAACCAGAGGCCAGTTGTCTTCTATAGAGAGAACTTGACTCTGCTCTGTCTATGGAGTAGATTTTCTATAGTTTCTGAGTAAGTCTTGCTTTCACTTTATACTGTTGGCTCGCTCCTCAAATCTTTCTTGCACCAAAGCCAAGGACCCACTTGGACCTCAAGTGGCTTCCAGCATTGGGGGTCAATTTGCTGTGTCATCTTCCTGGCAATCTAGATGGGACAAAGGGTGACGCTCACCCGAACCCCAAATTAAAACTGCTTAGCACTATTTGGAACCAGAAGGACGGGTAAGTCTCCCTTTGTCTAGTCTGTTTTCGTTTCAGTTTTCCTGCCTTGTCTTCTAAAGTGCCAGACCCTTTTATTCCATCTCTTTTTCCAATTCTGTTCTCTAGACTCTTCCTCAATTAAAGGACAGAAACTCACTCCATCCATGTAACTATGGCTCCTCCGGTAACGGGGTAGCAGGAGTTTTAATATCCACGCCGTGCAGATTAAAGTAGTTGATAATTGCCAGGTGGTGACTCTGGCCTTGGGAGTTGGTGGGCACTTGTTCCCACATCAAGCAAGAATCCGACAATTCACTGTCTCCTTTTGCCTGTCTTCAGTGATCTGTTCTGTGTCTGCATTTATACTTTCTGCTTTAGCAATTTGGGCAATTGTTTTCATTCTTTATAAAGTAGTTTTTTTCCTTGTTTATGTTGAAATTCATTTCTTTTGTTAAATAGAGTTCCCTTATTGTGAGGACTCTGGGATGCCAGAGCCAGGTTGTTTTGGTGACCCCAAGTTAAATGGCTGAAATAGGCCCCTTGGGGACACATTTTTGGCTGAAATAGGCTGCAGGCTACCCCACAGCTGCCCCAGGGTTTTCAGCAATTGGGAGGGGATTTTATTTTTGGTAACCTCAATTTAAAGGGCTGAAATAGGCCCCTTGGAGACAATCAGGTAGTCTCAAGTTAAAGGGCAAAAATAGGCCCTTGTGGACATTTAGGTATTTCCAGATTTGTTTTATTTTTCTGCAAACCAAACCGCCTTGTACCCTCTGCCAGTGTTTTTTTATCATGTTATTTACTTCTTAGTTCTGATGACCTGTCTTTGCTTGCCCCAAAACTGACTGTTGCTCATTAGGTTGTTTGCTTCCAAGACTCTTAAACTCCAGCCTTTGGTATCTTCGGTGAGCTGGATTTATAATTTGTCTAGGCGGCTTGAGATCACAAAAACCTATTCTGTCTGGGGTCTCTTGCTGCATTCAGGTTGCTACTCTTCCTGTTGACTTTTTTCCTTTGCCCTAAACGCTAAGCAGTTTCATCAAGTCAGATTACAATGTTACATTTGTTCTCAAACTGAAGCCTATTCTGTACTTTGTGTGTTGTAACATTTGTTTCCCTGTATTCCTTATACTGGAGGTTATAGACTCCATTCCTCTGCACAGATCTATCTTTTCTCCTCCAGCCTTTGTGCTTTCTCAACTGCACCGACCTTGACTTTGCAAGGTTTGGCTGCTGTTGCCTTGTTGACTTTGTCAGGGGAAAAGGGAAGGTGGGAATCCAAGAGACAAGATACTTAGGTCTTTGCCAGACTTAGGGAGGGGTACAACAACAAGCATCCCAAAGGATTCTCTGCTAGGATGCCTCCTCACTAACTGGGAACAATTTAAGTTAGAAGATCTAAAAAAAGAGAGACTTATTTTCTATTGCAATACTATCTGGCCCCAATACCAACTTGGAGACCAGGAAACTTGGCCTGAAAATGGTTCTTTAAACTGTAACACAATTTTACAATTGGACTTATTCTGTAAGAATAAGGGTAGAAATCCCTTATGTACAGATTTTTAAGGCCCTCTGTCTTTTATGCCCCTCTAACCCAGGCACTGAGAAACTGTTCCAGACATTTAGGACATAAATGATCCCCTTATACCTCCCCGACCCAGGAGGCCTGCACCCTACCCTGGAGCCTCCTCAGTCCCCGGCTCTGAGCGGGGGTCCACCAGCTCTCCAGCACGGGATTTCAGCTACCTTTTGTAGACTGCTGAATTTGTGTTATCTTGGCTGGAATTCAGAGGTAGAAAAAATATTAGATCGTTGTGTGTGTATATGTATATATGTTTAGATGTGTTTGTGTATTTGTACATGTATTATGTTATATGTAAATTTAGTAAATAGGTCTAAATTGTTTTCGAGTTCATGCAAAGTTAGTACATTTTTGATAAATAAGACTAATTTAGTACTAATGGTTTAATAAAAACAGCTAAATCTGAGTTAACAGCAAAAAAAATGTGTTTAAATTTCTTACTAAGGTAAATATCTTACATTCACAGGCTATAAACATTGTTAACAGAAAATAACTTAAACTAAAATCTAAGTAAACTGCTAAAATAATAAATTGGAAAAATGTAAATAAAATAGATGTTTGTAACAGACAATTCAAAATTTCCTGCTGCTTAGGTTTTTCGCCAAAATTTAAAGTTACTAAAAATAGAAATTCTGGTCAATGCGTGTGATTCTATATATGGGGTATACCAATGAATATGATGTGTTGTGAAAGAGGCATGAAATGTGTTGAAAAAATTACATATGTAATTTTGTCTAATTCAGAGGTTGTTTGGGTTGATTCAATGTATGGATTATAAGGGGAAATAAAAGCAAGTTAGAAGGTAACTGGTAAGGTGGAGAAAGATGTAGAAAGTCTAGGAGTGTGGAAATGTATTTTTGGTAAGAAAGATTGAACAGAGAGGAAATGGTTTTGTGTGGGAAGGGATCTGGTGTGGAGAATTTTTGTCCTGCAACAGAATGGCTGGTTATTTGAGAAAGAGGAAAGTTAGGACAAAAAAAGAAAGTCTGAGCATGTTGTAGATGTCTGTGCGAGTTGTCATGCAGTTCATGGAGAAGAATTTATGAAAGAATTTTATGTATAGTTGAGTTGGCCAGAATTAAAAGAAAAAAGTTTTGGTTAAAATCACAAGGTTTTCTTGAAATATTGATTTGCTCTTAATGAAACTGCAAAAAAAAAAAACAAACAAACAAACAAAAAAACGGTTTGTTTCTAAGCCTATAATCTACTTCTTTTTTTTTTTTTTTTTTTGTTGAGACAGAGTCTCACTTTGTTGCCCAGGCTAGAGTGAGTGCCGTGGCGTCAGCTTAGCTCACAGCAACCTCAAACTCCTGGGCTTAAGCGATCCTACTGCCTCAGCCTCCCGAGTAGCTGGGACTACAGGCATGCGCCACTATGCCCGGCTAATTTTTTCTATATAGATTTTTAGGTGTCCATATAATGTCTTTCTATTTTTAGTAGAGACGGGGTCTCGCTCAGGCTGGTCTCGAACTCCTGACCTTGAGCAATCCACCCGCCTCGGCCTCCCAGAGTGCTAGGATTACAGGCGTGAGCCACCGCGCCCGGCCCCTATAATCTGCTTCTTTTGAGACTTTTCAGATTTAAATCTCAAAAGTTCAACTTTGGCTATGTCCAGCTGCTTTCAGCTTTGCCTCCCCTTGACAGGACTGGAATGGTAACTCTCCCCTTTAACCTTTATCATCAGCTCCTATAACTTTTTCCCCTCTGGTTCTAAGTCTGTTGTTATGACCTGACAGTAAAATGTTTTATCTTAAAAGCCATGTTTTCCTCTAGTATAACTTAATTCTATTCTTGGCTTTTCTTGATATGTCTGAATCGTTCCATGTGGTCAGAACATTTTTCATACTGTTACTAAGGGTCATTTGCCCTTGTTCACGTTCTCTGTAATGTGATGTGTGCACATGAGCCTAGACACTTTCCTGTGTCTAATTAAGTTGGGTGCCCTTTTATCAAGTTTGACTTTAGACTTGTCTGGATGGGTTTCCCATAGGAGAGGAAAATCTATCACACTACAGGGGCTTTTCTTTACCTCTTGATAACTGGCCTAAGAAACAGAGATTTTGCGTTTTCTTGGGATGGTTCCCATGTTGTCGTTGTTATGTTTTTGGTTGCTGGGGAAAAAAGTAAACTTTAGAAAGTTGTGATTTTTGCATCCATGTGACTGCATGTGTTGCCTTTAAAGTCTTTTTGATTGTCACTCTTGGTTGGGTGAATTGCTGCTGCTTTACGGTGACACGTGAGTCTTTTTTGATTGGGTGTTTTGGGTCTTTTGACATCTTTAATGAGCATCCTCAAAGCAGGTCAAGGCTGTGTCAAATATGGTTAACTAATTTACAGGGCCTTGACTAGTGGGTATCTAACACCAAACTCAATTTAACAAAAGTCCTGTTTTCAGACCCAGGAAAAGACAACAATCACAATAAACTGCTTTCATGAGACAAAGGATCAGGCCTGTATTCAGAAACATTAAGACTCATTTAATAATTTTGCTTGTGTCTAAATTAATATAGATTTTCTCCTAGAATCTTTAAATGTTTAGCTACATATAAGCTTCCTTTTCCTGTCATTATTGGAACTAACTACTTGGGAACATTTGTCTAGGATTAAACCGGTTTCTCATGAGCCCCCACGGGTTGGCACAGAGGAGCTAGCTTTACTTGTCTTACATTGCCTAACTGTGAGCCCACAAAGGACCTCAGGTTCACAGGCTGCCTCCTGAAGAAAGCTGAGTAACACCCTCATTCAAATGACTAATATGAATGTGCTCACTCTTCTTTTCTTAATCATTGTTAGTATCTTCCTAATAATCTACTGGTTATGGTTACTTTGTTTGCTTCCTAGTGGCTGTAATCAAGTCACTTGCATAGTTACTAAACAAACTTGCATTTCACCTTAGATCACCGTGTTTACATTATACTCTGTCCTCCCCCTAGAAAATACCTCTTCTGTCCATCTTGGCTATCAGAAAATACCCATGTTGCATTTTGGCTGAATAGGAAGTGGTAAGTGCTATTGCAAACACATCTTATTGCATCTACATTAATGTTTGACAGGAGGTAAAACAAAGGGCAACCAACCTTATGTAGGCTAAGTGGCTACATAACATCAATAATCCCACTGCCCAGACCATCTGGGATCCTATTAAGGCAGTGGTCCCCAACATTTTCAGCACCAGGGACTGGTTTCATGGAAGACAATTTTTCCATAGACCCCGGGGTCGGCAGGTGGGGGAATGATGGTCCCGATGGGGAATGGCTGTAAATACATATGGAGCTTTGCTCTCTCCTCTGCCATTCCCCGCTGCTCACCTCCTGCCGTATGGCCTGGTTCCTAACAGGCCAGGGTCCCGTACCAGTCTGTGGCTCAGGGGTTGGGGACTGTAGTATTAAGGGATATTTGTCCAGTATCATTGGTTCCTTCCCTTCTTAGGGCCCTTATTAGGTATCTTTCTTTCAATCTCTGGACCATATTTATTTAACCCTCTGGTAAAATTTATATCTTCCAGATTACAGTAATTGCGATTCAAGTTGATGCTAATGCAAGACTTCCAACCCATCTCACCAGCTGATTCAGAACATAGAAGCATGCTACCCCTGAGCCCTGTAGACTATTTCCAGAGATTTTTACTCCTCCCATGATAGGCAAGGCCAAAGCCCCTAAAGTCAGCCGGCAGAAGTTACAGAAGACAGATCTTCCTCCTCCTACAACCCCTTATGATTAAGGTGGTAGGGGAAGGCGGGGGTGGGGTGTTATATCTGAGCAGGGATTGAAGCAGGGAACTGGCAGGCACTGCTTTGGGCATTGCTTGATTGTGCAAACATTGTCTAACTGAGCCAGGAAGTTTCAAAACAAAGTTTGAAACTACCCTAATCAAAACAAGATGGAGGCAGGACAAGTTCATGAATATTCTTCCCCTTCCTCTATATAAGCCGTTGCTTATATAGAGGGGCAACAGGAACCAGGGGGCCAGTTGTCTTCTACAGGGAGAACTTGCTCTGCTCTGTCTGTGGAGTTGATTTTTCTGTAGTTTCTGAATAAATCTTGCTTTCACTTTATACTGTTGGCTTGCTCTTGAATTCTTTCTTGTGCAAAGCCAAGGACCCACTTGGACCTGAAGAGGCTCCCAGGGTCACTTTCCTGTGTCAAAACAACCCCATCGTAAGCACAAGGTATCTCTACAGGAATTCGAACCCTGTGTTGCCCTGAGGTTAAGCACAGCCACAATCAATCTCAAATCCAGCTCAACTCCTCACCAGACTAATTCAATCTCCTTTGCAAAAGATGTAGCAGAAGGAAAGCCTCCTTACTGTTGCTAGTCATTCAATGCTTCACCACAACTTGTTTGTTCACTTAACCCTAATATGTATCTGTAAGTAGACTCTGTAGGTCTATTCATTTGAATCATCTGGGGTAAATTCTGTTTCCTCTTAGAACCATGATACACATATGCAATGATAAACCATCCATTTTATTGTTTTTAAAACTTTCTATACTGCATTATTTTCAAGAGTTGTAATTTTTGACTCTGAGCTCATCTTCAGTGGGTATTTTCAGGGGACGTTTCATATGCACCTTATCACAGAGCTATCCTTCACAGTGCAAGTTCACTGTGGTGTCCATCCCTTGCTATTATTTTTAAACCTGCTTTTTAGCTGTATTATATTTCAGTTTCCAGGCTATGTTATGTCTTTACTCCAAAAGATTAACCACATGTTATTCTATCTTTTCCCCTCTTTCTTTATTTAGTGAATTTGAAATAATTCCTAAGGTCACAGTTCCTTCAGGAAAGCCTTTTATGACCTTTTCCTAGATCTAGGGGCACCCCACATGGGCAGCCTACACTTTCTCTTTCATAGTATTTATCACACCATGCTGTACTGTTCTCTTTTCAGCTCTTCTCAATATGTATCTCACATTAAAATCTGATATCTGAAGGAATAGGGATTATGTCTGCCTTCTCTACTTCGTATCCCTAATGCGCAGCATAATGTCTGGTACATAGTAAATGCTTAATAAATAATTACTGAGTAAATAATTAATGGATGCTATTTCCCATTATCTTCCCTTAATGATACATGGGATTGGCAAATAAAATACATCAGTCTCCAACTTCAGTGTGGACATTTCTTGGAAGAAATTAGTATATCTAGGATTTAATGTTTCCATATACTTAAGTTTGACAAGTCCGTGGTTCAGCCTTGACAGATGTTGAGGAAGTTGAAGAGCCCAGAGAGAGATAGAAAGAGCTCTTAACACTTAGCAACATAGTAGAATCAAGTTCTGTATAGATTGCTACTTTAGAGGTTCACGTTTTATGTTGGCATTTTGCTAAAGGTCTTTTAGTGGCATTCTGTTAGTGGTTATTCACAGGATTGAGTGATTACTTGACAGACATATGTTGGCTACTAAATTTGTCCAAGAAACTAATTTGTTAAGCAGAAGTTGCTTAATACTACTTTTTAAAAAAATTAACTTTATTGGTTCTTAAGATAATCAAATCCTCTTTATATCATACCTATTATCACTATATAGTTTATTATACCTACTTTTAATTAACATCATCATTATCACCATCACAACTAAAATATTTTGTGCTTAGCCCCAAGCACCTGGGTAAGCATTTTCCTTGGATTTTCTCATGTAACTGAATTTCTACACCAGTACTACAATGTAGGGGCTATTACTACTATTTTGTAATTTTATATATCACCACTTTAGCTACTTCATGTAACTTACACAATGTCACACATCTAGTGAATGACAAAGCAGAATCAAATGTCACAGAGAATCTAACTTCATAGATCTTAAGTGCTATACCACAGCTGGATTGTAGAAAATTCTGAAAATATAAAAAATTAAAATGAACCTTAATTCCTACCTTCTTGATGTATTTACTATGAATGTTTTGACATACATTAAACTGTGCGTGTGTGTGTGTGTGTGTGTGCCTCCGTAAATGGATAGATTGTACATCTTTTATCCATCTTTGCAATTAAATCTTATTACATGTTACTTTTCTACTTTCTTTATATGGGAAATATTTGCATCATTGCTAATGTTCGTGTGCTACATGAACCCACAATATGAACCTATGATTGTTTTAAAATACAAAATATGTTTATATTCTTATTATAAAAGTAATTAATATCACTTTAGGTATTTATACATACAGATATGCAAAAATAATAAAATTTAGAAATCTTAGCATTTAAAGGGATGGAAAAGATAGATCCCTTTTTAAAATTAGGAACAATATATTGGGTATTGTTATGACCACATACTCATAATTTTATTCCTCTTTCTAAACTTGTATTCCCTCTGGAATTATTACTTAGCAAAGCCTTGGTATCTTTTGTTAGAGATTGGTGTTCCTTCATGGATACATATAGGACTCTTTCTCTTTGCTATGAGGAAATATGAGTGTAATATTTTCTATAATGTCAATATTATATAACTTTACAAGTATTTTATAAATGCTCTGGAGTATTTTGCTCATAGATTTATGTGTATATAATATAAATAATTGTGCTATTCTTTTTATGTTTATACTTATCTAAGAACAAAATTTATATGTATATAAATTTATAAATGTATACATATATATGATATATATGTTAAATGTTTTTTCTTTAGGTAGGTAGATTTTGCTTTATACATAACTTAGTACTTGTTCGCTTTTCATATGTCCTTATTGATATTATCTGTTTTAAATCTTGGGCCCTTAGATGGAAGTGTCTGCCTTTTTTTAAATAAATTTATGTGGTATTTAGCTCTCTGATGTACACAGAGGCATACAAACATTTTAAGATTAAGATAATGGTAATATTATTATAAATTATTATAGAATATATATTGGTTCTACAAGATTTTTCCCCCTGCTAAGTTCTGTCCAAGAGAATCAGTGAATATATATTGGTTCTACAAGATTTTTCCCCCTGCTAAGTTCTGTCCAAGAGAATAAGTAAAGATTTTCGTGAGTCTGAAGCCAGCACAGTTAATTGGGAAGCATCTGTTCTTTGTTAATTATGTGTAGTTTAATGAAAGTCCAAATTGATCTGGTCCTTCTCCATCTCTCAAATTTTTTCCATTTTCCTCTTCAATGTGCAGAATTTGGAGACATTTGAAACCTGATTTGTAACTGAGCAATTGACATTAGGTAACATGGAGTCTTAAGGGAGCTTTCAAGAGGATTTAAGTCATAATTGACCGTCTGAGGGGTTGGGGTGAGACACTTCATCCCAGTGGAGCTGACAAAATTAGGAATGCTTATGTGGCATTATCTGTAATTCCAATTCCAAATCCATCTGGATTTTTTTAGGAAAATCACATAGAAAATGTGCTCATTTTCAATAAATGTTATATCTAATTTCTTGCCTTAGGACAAGAGGATTTGTCTGATACAAAGTTAGCTAATGTATCTGTTTCCCATGAGTGGCCCCATTAACATTGTTGCATATTTATAAATTCCTGCCACAGGTATTTATCTGAGATATAGTTCTAAATTTATCAGGAATTTCTAGTCATATATTAATTTTTAAAGATTTCTTTTTTTTCCCCATAAGCCCCTGGAAGGAAATAGTGGTTTGAATTTGGAGCTCTAACTGCACAGTGTCTGCTCCTCCCCAATCTCCCCCACAACGCAGTTCCCCAAACAATGTTGCTCAGTCAAGTTGGCCTGCTGAGCACACCAGGCAATGGGGGTGAGGGGTGTCCCCACCCACAGGGACCTGGGGTGGGTGGACACAAGGGGGAGCCAAGTGTTCAATGACAATAATGGTAAGAATTCAATGATGTGAATGTTGGAGAGACATTTGGAAGGGCTGGATGAATAAAATCATTCTAGCAGGGAGGAAGTGCCCCTGTAAAGCCCAGGAGATGAGAGCAGAGTGGTGTAATTGAAGAACTGAAAGACCAGCCCTAGAATGCAAAGCACAAGGATAGAGGGGGTGGAGCCAGAAAATACAGGGACATAATCCTGGGTTAAGGATTATCCAATGCCTTAAGCAGGAGAGGCACCTGATGAGATTCTTGTTTTACCAAGACAAGCCTGGTTACTTTAGAGAGAATGGTTTAGAGGAGAGAAAAACCAAGGGGTGCTGCACTAACCCTATTAAAAGTTAACAGGTAATTCTATCAAGGGTACTCAGATTAACATGGAGACGTAGTTCAATCTGTGTAGCAACTTGAATTTTCTGATAATCTTTATAAATTTGACACTTGTATCAAGACCCATCTAGTCCTAAAGCAACGTACTTCAACAATAAAAGCTCAATGATGACACAGTGTTCTTTCTCAAATGTTTTCCATTTATGGACATTTCTAAGAAATTGCATCTCTCTTCATATGGAAATAATGTTGTCATTGAACTAATAGAGGGACAGTGGCTTTGGAGGGAAGGTGAAATATTTTCTCTTCTTTTAGTAGGAAGGATATTTTTTGACCATCTAAAAGTCTTAGTATGACCCCTTGTCTTGTTTCAGCCTCCAGGTATAGGGCTAGAAACCTGAATAAGTGGTAAATCTTACCAATCTGGAGTGCTATTATAAGGCCATAATGATACTAGTCTTGAAAATCGTTCCCCTGGAGGAAATAAGGAAAATGTTACCAAAAAGAACTTTAAGAAATGGATGGAGATGGGCAACCTGAGCCATTTTGATCATTCAGTGGGGTCAGAGCATATCAATCATTTCCTCTACGTAAATTTTCTGATGGTTTGAAGGAGTTAATCACATAAGAAATTGTAACTGAATCGATATCCCATAGGGAATCAGAGACTTTAAAACAGGAAAAGAAAAGGTCTTATGAAAGCTGAAGTTATCAGTGCCATCATGAAAGTCTCTAGGCTCCATAGCCAATAAGAACACTTCAAAAGGAAAGAAATGGACTGTTAGCTGTCCTTTTAACTCTGGGAATCGAGACTTGGGCCAGACATAGGTTAAAATAGAATCAGAAACTTTCACCTTATGAACGAATCTATTTCTCTGCATTTGCGGGTGTTTTTATATTTCACCTTTAATTTCAATTCATTTTTTTTAGCTGAATTATGCAAAGACATTTTCATGCTTTGGGCAAGATTGACAGAGCCTCAGGTCACCCCTAGAAAGTAGGATGATGACTTGGAGACTCAGTCTGGGCAAAGTCAGAGTTAGACCAAAAAATAGGAACGATGACCACAGAAAGGTGGTAACACAAGAGAAAGAGAAATGACATAGTCAAATCTAACACAGGAGCTCCTTTCATCTGGATTTCCAGTTGAAAAAAATATTTCATTTCATAGAATTAACCATAAATGCAGAATTAATAAAACCTGGAAGAAGAGTGTGTCACTGAGTTTTTAAATCTTAACAGAACTACATTGTTTTAGAACTGAGTTAACGTGTTGTATGTAAGTTTCAGACATGTGTAAATTATCATAAGATTGGTCCAACCCAGGTAAAATTATCTTATTTCAGATTTTCCATAGAATTGAATGGGAGAGGGTAAGAGCAATGTGTGGTGCTTGCAAATCAAGTGTTTTCTCATTTACACTTGGGCATAAAAAGGAGCTAAAATCTTAATTTCACTATCCCCTAAAAGGCCATCTTCTCTGATGCCACTATCTCCAGTTACTCTTTTTTTAAACTATCCCAAGCATGTGAAGAGAATACATGCTTGGTTTTATGATTTCTGAAGATCCCAGAACTTGCTGTTGATAACTCACCTCAGTGCCAAACAAACCTATTATTTGTAGTAAAAGGCATTTAGCATTCAGTTGAATCTAATAGCCTTTAAAATGCCTCAGTGCAGTCATATAGCAATTATCCCTACTAATGGAGCAGAGTCATAGCATTAATAATTCCAAAATACAGGTAATATATTTTCCATTTGGCCTAGAACTACATTGTGCTAACATCTATCCTTAAACATTAATCTTTGATGTAACATTTTAAAGGATGGAATACTCATCTAAGAATCAGGAAAAGGAGACTTGAATTCTTACTGACACTAGACTCTTCCTCAATTTCCTTATTTCCAGAAAATAATGGAATCACTCCTTAAGACCGTGTTCCAAGGAGACTTCATAAGGTAGGAAAGTGGGCGTCTCACCACGTGGACCTCAGAGCCCTCCCTGTGAGCAGCCCCACTGCAAGTCAACTCTTGTGACTATGATATATGGAAAAACTACATAAAAATATTTTAAAGAATTTTTTCTTTAAAAAATGAAAATAAAATAGAAAACCATTGCAGTAGTCTCAAAGACTCCTTCCAGCTTGAAGTTTTTGTTTCCATGTATTTATTGAATAACTAACATCTTTTCTTTCTTTGTTTTTTTCTTTTTCTTTTTCTTTCTTTCTTTTTTTTTTTTTTTTTTTTTTTTGTTTGTTTTGAGACAGGATCTCTCTCTTTATCACCTGGGCTGGAGTGCAGCGGTGTCATCATAGCTCCATAGCTCACTGCAACCTCAGACTACTGGGCTCAAGCAATCATTCGGTTCAGTCTCCTGAGTAGCTGGGACTACAGGCATGCGCCACTGAGCCCGGTTAATTTTTCTTTTTCTTTTTTTGTAGAGGCAGTATCTCACTATGTTGCTCAGGCTGGTCTCAAACTCCTGACCTCAAGTAATGCTTCTGCCTCAGCCTCCCAAAGTGGTAGAATTACAGGAATGAGCCACCATGCCCAGCCAGAATAACTATTAATAACATTTTCTTAATAGAATTTTTTTCCCCTAAGCAATTGCCACCTAATGAGGGCATCTGATTCTGTCTAGTTACAAGGCAGTAGGCAAAGATCTTTTATTTCTCATCTACTCTTCTAAAATATAGACACTTCACTAATCAAGAGCAAAAGTACATTATATGCTAATACTGATATGACATCCATTGGTTCATCAAATGAATTAATCAATTATATTTCTCCTAAAGACTTGTTATTTTTGTTAAGCAAAAGATTTGTATATTTTAAAGGCTGTCGATGGCCTATAACAAATTGTAACCCCTTCTGCTGCCAAAACATAATCTAATTTCCCTTTTGATTACTAACAAAGCTAGTGCTAAAATTCATTATTTTTCAGGTCTTTGACAATGATTAATTTAAATTAATATGAGTTTTAATGCTATTCTTTAATCAAATTGCCTTTAACCTATGGGTTGACAAGCACATTCATGAAAATTATGAATGAAAAATTTGCTTATGTTATATTCATTTAAACTTTATTTTCTATCTTTTCTCTAACAACGCTGAAAACATAGGCCCACATATTATTAATAATAGCTTTTTAAAGGATATCAGTACCTAAGTGAGTTTGAACTTACTTGATGAAAGCTGACCAGTATAGATTTCAGAACTGTTGTCTACCTGATACTGTGCTGATTGATATTCCTCCAAATAAGCTTAGTGGGCTGTCACAAATTTCTTGGTTTACAAAACCTATGGAATTTCTAGTATACATTGTGGTCACATCTGTGAATTTCGTGGGAAGGGACAATAATGAAAGGCTTCATTTGACTTACTCATTCTTTGTAGCAAGGCCTTTATTTCTCCTGCCAAAAATGAACCAAAACTCAGATCGATGAGGTTAGATTAATTGGAGAAAAAATATATAATTGTAAAATTTCACATACAACTTAGGGCCCATGTACGTTTTAAGGTCCTTTACTAAACCATTTAGTATTTTATAAAAATCAATTTATTAACACCCACATACACAGATATAGGTCACAGTTATCTCCACTGTAAGAAGTTATATATATTTTAAATGTTATAAGAAAAAATATCTGGGAATTTACTGCAAGCTGCGTAGTTGAGCATAAAACAATCATATAATACAACTTGGCAAAAATTGCCGTATGAACACTTACACTTTACTTGCAGAAGTAAAGCAGCGTAGCATGGTGTTGAAGAAGAGCATGGCTCTAGCGCCATATTGTCTAGATTCGATTGCAGAAAAACCACTCACTAGCTGTGTCACTTAGGAAAGTACTTACCCTCTCCGAGACTCAGCTTTCTCATTTGTACAAGTACTATTAATATTCCCATTTACAAATGAGAAAGCTGAGAATGGAAAAATAAGCACCACATGTACTCACCATCAAATTGGTTTCACTGATCATCACCCAAGAGTACATTTAGGAGTAACATTGATCAGGTGTCAGGCAGGTGTGGGGGGGGAGGGGTGTATACACACGTAATGAGTGGGATGAGCACTGTCTAGGGGATGGACACGTTTGCAGCTCTGACTTGGGGGCGTGGGGGGGCAAGGACAATATACGTAATCTAAACTTTTGTACCCCCTTAATATGCTGAAATAAGAATAAAATAAAATAAAAATTAAAAAAAAATAGTACTTATAGTTGAGGTTTATGCTTAGATTAACTGGATTATTCCACATCAAACACTTACTTGATGAAAGTTGCTACATGGTAAGTTCTCAACAATTATATAGTATACACTATTTGGTATTATACCTGTTATGCATTAATTAAATGTTATATTATTGTATAATTATATTGTCTTATTATCACAGCATTTAGATCAAAGATAATTAACTGATCAAAATATATCTGTATCATTTCTACACAACATATTTCAAAAGGACATTATAAACACTGGGTCATGTCCAGGAGCAGAAAGAGATAATGAAATATGGGTATATGATGTTATAAGAACAATTGCTAAAGAGCCTATAATATTAAGAAGGCATATTGATAGATAACATACCTTCAGATTTACAGTAATCCTATCTGAAAGAATAAGATTCATTAAAAAAAAACCTACGATCAAATAGTAGAATCATCATTATATAGAAAAATATATTCATTCAGAAACATTAATAAGGCATCTACTATGTATTAGACATTGTGCTATAATATACTGTGAATAAACATGAAAAAAAGGTTTGCTTTATGTCTATATCCTTACTGAGAGGAAATGGACATTAATTCAATAATCATAAAAATGAAATATAAAATTTCAACTAAGAAATAGAAATTATTTTGATGTTAGATACTGTGAGATCATACAATAGAGGATTTTATCTAGTCAAGAAGCTTACAGGAGGGTTTATACGAATGCCAAAAACTGATGGAGATTAAAAAACCAATTAGCAAAGGGAAGAGTTTTCCAAGATTATAGAATTCTTGATATATACGGAAGACTTAAAGCTAGAAGAAGAAGAACTCAAAGGCCAGTATGGTCCTGGGGAGAGAACAGGGTGCACATTAACGACTTCTGCCTTTATCCAAAAGAAGCACAGGCAGGTGTTGAAAGATTCTGTGGTAAGTGTGTAGTATGATCAGTTTCATGCTGAAAAGATTGCTCTGGCTGCGTGTGGGAGACTGATTGGAGAGTGACTGGAGGGGGCATATACCTATGTGTATGTACTAGGTAGAACTAGGTAGAACAGTGGAAATAATTCAACTCTCTTCTCCCAACTCCGAATATCATGGCAGTTTTCACTGAAGTGATCATTACAGAGGTGAAGTAACAGATGGATTGGAGAGAATATTTGGGTTTCCATTTGTTAAAAATATTCTACAAAAAAAACAGGTGGTCATAAAAAAATCAGTGAAATTCTTGTCACCAGAAATGTTCAGAGAGAGGCTAAATAAATGACTGACTTGTTGAAAAAGAAAGAAGGTAAATTACTGATTTAGAGCATGACTGAGGTCTCAGGTTCCTTACAACTTTAGGATTCTATGATACTCAGTCTCATACATCCTACAGAAAATCAGGTTAATACAGGAACAGGCTCTAGAGCCTACAGAGGAGGCCAAATTTCCTATGATATGTCCTCTATTCCAAAAAAAAGACAAAAACTGCTGCCAAAGATAAAATAAGAGGGGAAAGTTGATCCTGGGACATTTGTTTTTGCCAGCATTTCAAGATGCCCAGTGGAGAGGGAAAAGCGGTATATAAAACACAAGTGCCAATGGAATATTCATACATGAATGTGTGCAAGTGGGTGTTTATGCAGAGTAGTATATTGGAAAAGAAACTTCCAGTCCTAAGGACTGGGTTTGAATTTCTTTTCTACCATTCAGTATAATAGATATGTGATGTTGGTGAGGAAGCCACCTCTCCAGACCTCAGTTTCCCCACCTATAAATTAGGGAGTTAGATGATACAGGGTGGTAATTACCATAAGCATGGTATGAAATAGAGGTCAGATTATTATTAAAAACTATTTTTAACATTTCAAAATGAAAACATTATTTATTAGAAGTGGGCCTCCTGTTGAAATAAATGTAGCGAAGACTTATTGACAATCATCAGAAGTTTGTTTAGAGAGTAGAGATAAATGCATGCAATAATTTTTTGGCTCATTACATGTAGCAAACAATGGAGATGAGCCTCCCTAAAGTCATTTATAATCATCCTTTCCATTGTCACTCCCTAACATAAAGGCTAGAGTACTAAAGAATTCACCTTGTTAAACTAGTTTTGCAGCAAGGGATGATCCCTTAGCAAATTTTTGACCAATAAGTTACAGCATAAAGTTGTGTGGAGAGATAATTTTCACAAATGAAAAGACAAGGCCTCTTAGAGCAAAAGACTTTTAGACTGTCTATTAATGCTTTCTTTTTGGTTGGGATAATGATATACCTGGAGATGCTTCAGCTCAAAAAAAAAAAAAAAAATGTGGCATAAGCAACGCATACAGCCAGAGTAAATGATGCAGGAGTACATTTAATCGTTGATTTTTTAAGGCTGTATGAAGCTGGGGGAGGAAGTAAACTCCAAGTTTGGTGTGTGTTGTATGAAAAGTAATGAGGATAATGATAAGCATACATGCTTTGGATTTAGGTGCCTGTATTTTCTAATCCAGATTCTGGCTTTTCCTATTTATTCAATCTAAGAAAAATTATTTTAATTAATTCCAACCCTCAGTTTCTTCATCTTATAAATGGGAATAATACCATTTACATTGCAAATCTGTTGGGAGTATTTAAAACAGAGTATTTCAAATATATATACACACACACATACATATATAACTTTACCTCTATTTAGGATGTGTTTTACTTAAACTATAGAAATAAAACTCTAATAGTGAAGATCTAAAACTTATGCAAGTTAAGCACGAAGGTTATTACTGAATGGAGCTTTGAAATTATTACTGAATGATTTCAGGCATTTGTTAAGAGCTTAAAAGGCTGGAGACTCCTGTGACGGTGTGAATCATGGGGTAAATTCCTGTCATACTTCAAGCTAAAAGAGGACTCTAGGAATGTAACATGGTAACTAAGTCCAGGAAATTTTACCAACTTTCTCTTACTCTACTAACTTAAAAAACATTGTGAAGGGATGAGTAGGGCTAATTCTTAGACCTTAATTTTTGGCCTTGGAAGTATGGACTTGATTATTCTTTGTGAACTTAAAGATCCAACGCTAATTGACTTGTCTGCTCTTGTTTTTTCTCATTGGAAGGTCAAGTGAGGACTTCATCTTTTTCGTTGACTGTTTCTTCCTAATATCTTAAGGTAAGGTTATGAAGATTGTAAAGATATTAGATCCTTTAGGCTGGAGGAGTAGGTATTAACAAAGGATATCAAAGGAGAAAAGGAACCGGATTCATCATATTCCCATTATACATATGAGGTGCTTTAATAGCAAAATATCAAGATTAATGTTAAAATCTGAGCATTTTACAGATCAAAATAACAGCATTAATAATCTCTCACTTTGATTTAAAAAATAATTCTTTTTGAGATGTTCCAATTATTGATAACATTAAAAATTCTAATTAGTCAATGCAGGTCATATAGAGAATGTAATTTTTAAAAATTTCTTCAAGACATAGATAACTCATAGCTTAGATTTAAAATCCTTTGTACAAGCCAGAGATGGTCTCATGAAGAATTGATTACAGTGGATCTGTAATATATTTTGAAATCAGAAAATGTGATGCCTCCAGCTTTGCTCTCCTTTTTCAAGATTGTTTTGGTTATTCCTAATTTTTTGTGATTCCATATGAATTTTAGGATTTTTTTTGTATTTCTGTAAAAAAAATGCCATTGTGATTTTGATAGGAATTACATTTAATCTGTAAATTGCTTTGGGTAGCATGGATATTTTAACAATATTAAGTTGTCTAATCCATGAACACAGGATATCTTTCCATTTACTTGTGTCCTCTTTAATATCATTTATCGATTTTTTGCAGTCTTCGGTATGCAAGTTGTTCACCTTTTTAGTTAAGTTTATTTATAAGTATTTTGTTCTTTTTGATGCTATTATAAGTGGAATTATTTTATCAATTTCTTTTTTGGGCAGTTCATTGTTTTTGCATAGAAACACAAATGACTTTTGAATGTTGATTTTGTATCCTACAACATTACTTAATTTGTTTATTCTAATAGGGTTTCTTGGTGGAATCTTTAGGGTGTTCTACATATAATATCATATCATCTGGAAATAGATATAATTTTACTTCTTCCTTTCTGATTTAGATTATTTATTTATTTTTGCCTAATTACTCATGCTAAGACTTCCAGTACTATGTTGAATAGAAGTTTGAAGAGACAGAGCAAGCATGAAAACCAAACTCAAATATGGCAGAGATGTTGGAATTATCAGATCAGAAATTTAAAATAACTATGATTAATATGCTAAGGGCTCCAATAGATAATGTAGATATCATGCAAGAATAGATGGGCAACATAAGCAAAAAGATATAAACCCTAAGAAAGAACCAAAAAGAAATGCTAAAGATGAAAAACATACTAAGAGAAATGAAGAATGCCTTCGATTGGCTCATGTGTAGACTAGATAAGGCTAAAGAAAAAAATCTTTGAACTTGATGACATGCAATAGAAACACCCAAAAATGAAGAGGAAAGAGAAAAAACAAACAAACAAACAAAAAAAAACCCACAATAGAATAGAATATCTAAGAACTGTGGGACAACTACAGAAGTTGCAACATAGAGACAGTGGAAATTCCAAAGGGAGAAGAGAGAAAGGAACAGAAGAAATATTTGAAACTTTAATGACTGATAATCTCTGCCAGTTAATTTCATTCCTTGAGCAACTTTCATCAGTACAACTCATCTAGAAGTTATCATTTACTGTAAATCCAATTTTAAAAATTTCTTTGGAATAAAACCTAGAAAGCAAAACTTTTCCATTAATATGATACTGAACACTCAGTCACAACCTATCACTGGGTCATTCTAGTATCTTGCCCAGTAGTTATGGCTGTATAATATTAAAACATCATAAATAGAAGCAAAAATACTTATTTAATTAAGTCAGATTATGCTCCTCAACAAATATTCTAACATAGAATATTAAATAATGTAGTGGGCAGAATTCTAATGAGTCCAGTGACCCCAGTGACCCTTAACCTTGTGTAATTTCCTCCCATTTGAATGTGGATAGAACCTCTGAATATGATTAAAAAAATCACATCTGTGATTATTTTATGTTATATGGCACAGTTGACCATAGGAATGATAGAATAATAAAGAGATTATCCAGGTAGACCTTCTCTGATCGTGTGAGTCCTTTAAAAGCAGAAAGTTTTGTCATGCTGGTAGCAGAAATATGAGTCAGAGAAACCAAGCATGAGGAGGACTTCGTGCACCACTGATGGCTTTGAATGGAGAGGTGTCATGAGAAGGAACATGGAAGGCCTCTGTGAGCAGAGAGCAGACATATGACAGCCAGCAAGGAATCTGGGCTCTATGGACTAAATGTTCGTGTACCCCCAAAATTATATGTTGAAGCCTAAATCCCCATTGCAATGGTATTTTCAGGTGGGGCCTTTGGCAAGTAATTAGATCATGAGGGTGGAGCCTCATGAATGGAATTAGTTGCTTTTGTTTTTTTTAATAAGAAGAGACATTAGAGAGATGATTGTTATCTAAGCTCTGTATTGTGAAAATAAAATGAAAAGATGGTCATCTGCAGATCAGGAAGTGGGCCCTCAGCAGACACCAATCAGCCAGCTCCTTGATCTTGGACTTCCCAATTTCCAGAACTGGGAGAAATAAATGTTTCTTGTTTAAGCCGCCCCGTCTATGGCAATTTGTTATGGCAAGTCAAATTGACTAACACACTGGGAATTCAAACCTACAGTCACAAGAAACTGAATTCTGCCAATAGCCTGAATAAACTTGGAAACAAATTTTTACCCAGAGCTTTCAGATAAAAGCCCAGCCCACTTGGTGCCTTAAGCTAGACCTTATGAGACTCTGAACATAGAACCCAAACTTCTGATCTACAGGAACTGTTCGATTTTGAATCAAAAGTTTAGTTTATTATATATCAAACAAGAAGCAGTACAATTAATTAAAGTATGCACCTAAACTATCAACACAGTTTTGTCATCTTAACGGTAGCTTGTTTATGCCAGCAGCAAAGAAGCCTGGAGAGCAAGTGGCGATAAAATTGTGTAAGGCGTTTTCCACAGCTTGTTCAGAATTGATTATTTTTCCTCGCAAGAAGTGATCCAAAGCCTGGAAGAAGTAGTAGTCAGTTGGTGCAAGGTCTGGTGAATACAGTGGATGACACAGTTTCCAAGTCAAGCTTCTGTCGTTTGAGCAGCATCGTTTGTGTGATGTGGTTGAGCATTGTCTTGCAAGATGATTGGCCTGTCTCTATTGCCCAATGTCAGCTGCTTAATTGCAAGCATCCTCATCATTCAGTCCAATTGGTTGCAGTAGACATCTGCTGTAATTGATTGACCACGTTTAATGAAGCTGTAGTGGATAATACCAACACTGGACCACCAAACAGACACCATTAGCTTGTTTGGATGAATATTCCATTTTGGACTGTATTTCGGTACTTCATTTTTATCCAACCATTGTGCTGAAAGCTTTTGATTGTCAGAAAGAACCCATTTTTTATCACATGTAGCAATATTATGTAGAAATGGTTTGCCTGTATGTTGTAACAGCAAAAAAAAAGCAAGCTTTGAGATGATTCTCTTCTGATGCTTGTTTAATTCATGCAGAACCCATCTATCCAGCTTTTTGCCTTGATGATTTGTTTCAAATGGTCCAATATTGTTGGAGTAGTAATGTCAAACCTTGCTGCTAATTTACACATAGGTTGAGATAGATTAGCATCCACTACAGCTTTATCCACCTTGGTCTCACGTCGCCCACATGGATCATTTTCAAGACCAAATGCACCAGAACGGAACTTCTCAAGCCGTTGACATACCATGTGTTCATTAGCCAACTCCTTCCCAACACTTCATTGATATTTTGAGCTATCTGTGATACATTGGGTCCACAATGGAACTCATATTTGAAAATAACATGAACTTTTGACTTATCCATGGTTTCATAAAAATTTCTCTTAAAAATTTTTTGAAAGATAATCACAAGCCAAACTGTGTGTTTGAAAAAATGAGGATGTACCTTCACAATAAAAATAAAACAAGAAGTGTCAAAGTGAAATGTCAGAGATACTAACTGTCTAACTTAGTACTTAAGGAAATCAGACATTTTGTACTTAATAACCTAAATAGTTCTTAATTAGTCATATTTGTTTTCTAATCCCTGTTGCAACAAACTACCACAAATTTAGCTGCTTGAAACAACACAAATGTATTCTCATACAGCTCTGAAGGTCAGAAGTCTAGACTCTAAAATCAAGGTGTTGCAGGGATCCATTCCTTCAGAAGACTTCTACTTCCTTACCTTCTTCAGTTTTTAAAGACTGCCTGCATTCATTGTCCTGTGGCCCCTTCCTTACATCACCTCAACGTCTTCCTTTGATCTTCACATCTCTATCTCCAGATCCTTAACTCAATGAGAGCTTCAAAGTCCCTTTTGCCATATAATATTCACAAATTCATTATATATTAGAAAATTTGCAATATACATCACTAATGAATATCTATCTTCAAATCATATTAATATTATACCATTTTACAGTGCAAGAACTTTACAACAGTGTTATAACCTTTAAATCTATTTTTCTTTTCCCATTTTTGCTGTTGTTATTGTGCATTTCGTATCTCTCTGTTTATAAATCCCACAATATGTTTTTACTATTTTGCATTAGACACTCACCTATGTTTTACAATTATGTATTTAAAAATAATATATTTTATATTTACACTCATTTTTACTATTTCTGCTGTTCTTTTCTTATTTCAAAATATTAAGGGGGTACAAATGTTTTTGTTGCATGGATATACTGTATTATGTTTAAGTCAGGGCTTTAAGTGTGTCTGTTACCAGAATAGTGTTCACTGTACCTGAAAGGTAAATTTTTATCCCTCCCTCTCTTCCCACTTTCCCCTCTTTTTTGGTTTCCAGTTCCTTTACATCTCTTTGTCCCTGTGTGTGCCTATCATTTAGCTCTCAATTATTAGAGAGTACATGTGGTGTTTGTTTTGCCATTCTTGAGATATTTCACTTGGAATAATGGTTACCAGTCCCATCCAAGTTGCTGTAAATGATATTTCATTCATTTTTATGGCTGTGTAGTACTCCATGCTGTGTGTGTGTGTGTATTTCTATACACACACACACATATACATATAGGAATTGATGGGCACTTAAGTTGATTCCACATCTTTGCAATTGTGAATTGTGCTGCAATAAACATTTGAGTACAGGTATCTTTTTGATAAAATGACTTCTTTTCCTTCATGTAGATAACCAGTAGTGGGATTGCTGGGTTTAATGGTAAGTCTACATTTATTTTTTTGAGGAATCTCCGTACGGTTTTCCATAGAGGTTGTACTAATTTGCAGTTCCACAAACAGTATAAAAGCATTCTTTTCTCTCCACCCATGCCAGCATCTATTATTTTTTGACTTTTAATAATAGACATTCTGACAGGGGAAAGTTGTGTCTCATGGTTTTAATTTGCATTTCCCTGATGATTAGTGATGTTGAACATCTTTTCATATGTTTGGTGGCTATTTGTCTATCTTCTTTCAAAAAACTTCTGTTCATGTCTTTTGCCCACTTTTTAATGGAGTTGTTTATTTCTTGCTGATTTGGTTGAGTTCTTTGTAGATTCTAGATATTAGCCCTGTATCAGATGTATAGCATTCGAATATTTTCTCCCATTCTTTAGGTTGTCTGTTTGCTCTGTTGATTATCTCCTTTTCTGTGTAGAAGCTTTTTGATTTTAATTAATTAGCCCCATTTATTTCTTTTTGTTATTGCTATATTTGCCTTTGGGATCTTAGTCATAAATTCTTTGCCTAGGCCAATGTCTGGAAGAGTTTTTCCTATGTTTCTACTAGCACTCTTATGCTTTCTTGCCTTACATTTAAGTCTTTCATCCATCTTGAATTAATTTTTGTATATGGTGAGAAATAGGAGTCATGTTCCATTCTTCTGCATGTGGCTATCCAGTTTCCCCAGCACCATTTATTGAATAGGGCTTCCTTTCCCTAGTATGTGTTTTTGCCTGCTCTATCAAGATCAGTTGGTTGTAGGCAACTGTTTTATTTCTGGTTTTGTTATTCTGTTGCATTTCTTTTTAATATAGGTCCAAATTTCCATCTGTCATACTTTGCCTGAGGAACTTCCTCTAATACATCATGTAATGCAGATCTGCTAACAATGAACATTTTCAGTTTTTCTCTGTCTTAAAATGTTCTTATTTTGCCTTTTTTTGAATAAAAAACTTTTGCTGGGAATAAAATTATATTGTTGTAGTTTAATTAGTACTTTAAATATGTCACTCCACCGTTTTCCAGCTGATGTAATTAATGATGAGAAGTTTTCTGTACTCCTTATAGTTATTCCTTTCTATGTTTTTGTTGTTCAAAAATTTCTCTTTATATTTAGCTTTTCAAAGTTTGGCTATGATGTGCCCACATATTTATTTGTTTGTATTTTGTTTGTTTGTCATTATCTTGTTATTTTCTGACCTTTCTAGATCTGTGATTTTGGAAACTTCTCAGCCTATGCCTCTTCAAATATTTCTTCAACCTTTTCTCTCTTTTTTTTTTTCGGAACTTCACTTACTTGAATGTTCCAAAATATTTGATATTGTCTCATAACTCTATCACAACTCTTTTTTTTTCATTTTTTTCTCTTTTGTTTCATTTTAAATAATCTCTTTTTTCCTCTCTTTAAATTCAGTTTTTCCCCTCAATTATGCCCAGTTCATTGAAAAGGCTAACAAAAGAATTCTTGATCCCTAGTAGAGTTCTTTTAAATTCCACACATTGTATTTGTCATTTTTTATAGTTTCTATCTCTGCTGAAATTCCCCTATTTGTTCCTATTATTGTCCATATTTTCTAATAGAGTCTTAAATGTATTGTTCATAGTTATTTTAAAATTTCTGGTTGTTTCCACATGAGTCATTCCTGAGTCTGCTTCTATTGATTGCTGTATCTTATGAGAATGAATTTTTTCCTTGCTTTTTTGTGTGTCTTCCAATTATAACTGAATGCTTGACATCATGTGTTATTGAACTAAATAGTATTTATGCCTTTAAATGGGCTTGTCCCTTTTTCTGCCAAGCTGCTAGTGTGGCAGATGGATCCAATCTATTCAGTGGTTTACCTAGCTATAGATTTTGTGGTTGTTACTGTTATTTTCAATGCATCACAAACTTCAAATTCCTTCAGTGGTGGGCTTCTGCTATCCTGTGCTCAATGTGGGGCCTGGGGTGCCAGAGCTTCTTTATATTTACTCCACCTATAGTTTTCAGTAGGTTCTAGATACCTGTACCACAAAGACCGTCCGTCTTCCTTGTATTCTTTCTGGCATCAACACACATACTGTTGTATTATTATTGCTTGGCAGTTTCTGCTAAACTTATGATAAAAGCAAAGGATTTCTCTATTCTTCTGGTCCAGATTCAGTATTAGAGTCTTTCTGTCTGAGCCTGGGAAATGGCATCTCTTCATTATTCCTGCCTGTTCCTCCAAAGATAGTCAAACTCTGTTACGTACCTTTAACAGGCTTGGGCAGGAATGATTTTTTTTTCCGCCCTTCCATCAGCAGCAATAGACTCTGCTTTATATCAGTCATAATTCTGAGCCCTAGAGAATTTTCTCCCTTTTTGACAAGAGGCAAACAGCTTTTGTTTCTCCCCTTCCTCCAGAAGCCATGAACCTTTGCCTGGTGACTTGGGCAGAAAGGAGTGTTTCCTACCCTCCCTCCAATGGTTTTGCTTGTATACTTCCCCAGAAGCCCAGTGAGCAAAAGGTTTTGCTGTCCCTTTCACAATGGCTTAGAATTTTACTTCTCGTAAGAATAGGGTCTGGTGAATTATTAATACCATTGTGTGCTTGTCCCTCAGTGGCAGCCAATCACCTCTTTCGTATATGTCACACTGAAGGGGACTCACTTTGTTCTCCTGCCTCACACCTATCATTCTTATGAGCACCCGGTAGAGGTCCATGAAGAATATTCTGTGAGTGAGAACTGCCATTGTGTGGGGGGCTCTCAGTTATTCTAAACTGATGTGCTAGTCCACATTCAGCCTTTTAGATTTTATTAAAATTTTAGCTGATTATTTTTACCCATTTGTATAGCAGTCATCTCTTCCTCTCATGCTCTGTAAAAAGTGAAGTAGTCCATGGGTCCCAGATCTTCTTGGAGGTGCTTGTCACTCCTTGGAATTCAGTTTGCTTCATTCGTTTCTAACCACAAGTCTCTGATGGAGTCAAGAAAGGCATGCTTTTCTAGATTATCTGCCTTTTCCTTGTTGTTAGGATGGGAGGGGTGTTCTGTTGTGACTTTCTACATCATAAGCAGGAGTGAAACTGGCAAGGGTCTTTTGGCATTTGGCAAACAGTGCCCCAAAGCAGTGGCCACAAACACAGAATATACATATAGTTTATTTTTCAAGCAGAATAAAAATGTGAAAACATACATTTTATTGCATCACTTTTTTTGCTTAAAACCTCTACAGTGGTTTCTCATCACACTTAAAATTCAAACTTCATACAACAACCCATAATTTCCTTCATGATCTGGCTGCTGCCTACCTCATCACTGTTAACTCATACCAGTTCTCCTTCCAGCTCACTCTGATGAAGCCTTTATATTATTGGTAGTTCTTATTTCAACACTCTAGACTTCTTCCTGTCTCTGTGCTTTTACCTTTAGCTGAATTATGTTTTCTCCAAATTTTTGTGTAGCTGATTCTTCTTCATTATGTTCATATTTGAAATGCCCACTTTCCCTCAGTTATTTTGTAGTCACAAATCTAATTTTTTATATGACAATACTTTCTATAATTACATATTTATTTTTTGCTTATTTTTCTCACTCCCAAAAGAAAATAATTTCCCTCAAAGAAGAAAAATTTCCTCTAATAGTTGTCTCAATATTCCTAGCACCTGACCATTAATGGACACATATTAGAAACTCATTACAGGAGTGCCCCCTTATCCAAGAGGGATCCATCCTAAGACACGCAGTGGGTATCTGAAACCACAGATAGTACCGAATCCTATATATACTATATTTTCATATATGTGTGTATATATTAATATTTATGCCTATGATAAAGTTTAATTTATAAATTAGGCTCAGTAAGAGGTTAACAACAATAACAAATAAATAAAACACTTATAACAATATACTGTAATAAAAGTCATGTGAATATAGTCTCTTTTTTGTGTGTGTGTGTTACTATCTTATTGTATTATGCTCACTTTCTTATGATGACCTAAGAGGATAAAATGTCTACACGATGAGATGAAGTGAGGTGTATAACATAGGCATTGTGATATAGCTTTTAAAACTTATGAGTTATTTATGGAATTTTCCATTTAATATTTATGGACCTTGGTTAGCCTTGAGTACCTGAAACCACAGAAAGTATAACTGAGGATAAGTATTGTAACTACTTCTTGAAAGAAGCTTGGCTGAATGAACACCTGCATATTAATATATACAATTAATTTTTAAAAATCTATAACTCCATGTGCTTCTGTGTTTGCTATTTCCAGAGCCTAGAATAATGGCTTTGCCATAGTTATGGAGTAAAACTATGTACAAGCATATAGATCTCAGCTCAATATGATATGGATTCAATAAGCCTAGTCTGTGGGCAAAATTGTATATATATAAAAAGTGAAGTTTGCTACAAATACCTTTAGTGTAGTGCTTGTTGAATAGTCCCTCATTTGGTAGCACACACTTCTGTGGGGCCATCCTTTTCTTTCTTGCCAAAATAAAATTTTAGGCTTTTGTATCATATTGTAAATGATTAAAACAGAATAAATGACTCCCACCCTAGGGGAAATTATGTTTTACAAAAGAACAACAGCTTCAAATAAAAGGATTCCCTTCTATCACATGAATTTTCAGGTTTCAGCCAATGCCAAGGATAGAGTGATTTGCAAAGGACAGTTCTCAGGTTCTCAGATGCTTCCCAAAGGGGTTGACACACAAAATAGCACATGTGTTCCATCTTTCTCCTCTAGGGGCAGCAGAGTCCAGGTCACTTCCAATTTGGTACAATTTTATTTTATTTTATTTTTATTTTTTTTTTTTTTGAGACAGAGTCTCACTCTGTTGCCCAGGCTAGAGTGAGTGCCGTGGCGTCAGCCTAGCTCACAGCAACCTCAAACTCCTGGGCTCAAGCGATCCTCCTGTCTCAGCCTCCCGAGTAGCTGGGACTACAGGCATGCGCCACCATGCCCGGCTAATTTTTTCTATATATATTTTTAGCTGTCCATATAATTTCTTTCTATTTTTAGTAGAGGTGAGGTCTCGCTCTTGCTCAGGCTGGTCTCGAACTCCTGAGCTCAAACGATCCGCCCACCTCGGCCTCCCAGAGTGCTAGGATTACAGGCGTGAGCCACCGCGCCCGGCCCAATTTGGTACAATTTTAACACAAACGTGTCAAAAACCAAATCTTGTTAGAGTATCTCTTAGTTCAAATTTCAATGTAAGGATGAGGAAAGGCTTTCTTTTCTTTTCTTTTTTTCTTTTCTTTTCTCTTCGTTTTCCTTCCCTCCCTCTCTCCTTTCCTTCTATCTTCTTTCTTTCTTTCTTTCTATCTATCTTTCTTTCTTTCTTTCTTTCTTTCTTTCTTTCTTTCTTCATTCCTTCCTTGGAAAATTTTCCACACACACTAAAAACGTAATTAGCATTTTCGCTTTTTATTTATAAAGGAAGCTGACCCAGTGAGTATCCAGCTACATTTCATAAAGGACCAACCCACTGGCTTTTACATCTATATTCAGTTTAACAACAATTCGGAGTCACAAATGATGTCATATTACAGTTGTACAGAGCTCAGATTTTTTCCATCCTTCTCCAGATAACATCTGCACATCAGTTCTGTATGAGAGAGAGAGAGAGAGAGAGAAAGAGCAAGAGCAAGATAGAGAGAGAAAGAGAGAGAATTAATAACATTGAGTTCCACTGTGGCTAGTTTGTTTGTAAATCAAAAAACAATCTTTACTAAAGTGACATGCAAATCCGTTATTAACTTTCTAAGTGAGTCAATGTAACTAATTACTTCAATATTCCTTTTTAGGACTTGTTATCCTATAGTTTTTTATATTTTTTACATGTTATCTTCTAATGTTCTTTATACCAACACTTCTCCATCCCAGTTATAATGCAGCTTAAATAAGCACATGAGACTGGTAAAGATGGATTTTATAAAATTATTGAACTGCCTACTTTACAATATGAGAGAAGAAATTGCCATGGATTTTTGCAGAGCTAAGAAAATTATTTATATCCTGATAAGAAGCAATATAATACAATCATCTATTTCATATTTACCATTGTTTCTTGTTAATTTTTCATGTTTCATTTTTTATTTTTTGCATTGTTTTGAATACATATTCATTAAGAATCATTTAAGCACTGGAGCATTGCTGAAATTCCCTGATGTAAAATATCCAAATTGCTGATCACATAACAAAACCTCAAATATTTGGCACCTAAACAACTGGCATCTTTGAACAAATGGAATTCTAGGGCACACAAAAATTGCAGGAAGAAGTTAGGAAGAACTATTGGGAGAAGCCAAAGGCATTAAGTTCAAAGAAATGCCATGATTGGTCAGGTCACTGTTAGATCAAAGAGCTCTAGGATGGGTTGGAAAGACAAGCATGCAACTAAGCACACTCTGGCTGTAGGTCACAGTCCATATGTGTTGAAGCTGAGCCAGAAAGGAAGGAGAGCAGTGATGAGCAGGCAAGAGGAGAAAGGAACAGAAGGAAGGACAAAAATCAATGATAAAAGAAGGGAATAGGAGTAAAGGCATGACTGGTATAAGTTATATCAGTTTGAAAACAGGAAATGAAACATGAAGAAGGGAAATCAGACAAGGGTATAGAAAAAGAGGAAAGAAAGATATGGAAGATCAAAATAAGAAAAAAAGGAATCTTAATCTAGAATATGTATGTTACAATGCCTGAAAATTAAGGAGTAACTCTATTCAATTTTAGTTAGTACAAACTAGCAAATGGAAGCACTTATTTTGAAAAAAGTAAAATTAATGTTCATTTAGTGCCTAATCAATTGCAAGACACTTTCTCATGTGGATTGTCCCACTGCTGCTTATTGGGGCTCTCTTAGTCACTGTCATCATGACTGTATTTATGGGTTACAAAACTGAGTCACAGACATCATAAGTAACTGCCCAAGATGACAGCCTAGTAGAAGAGAAATTAGATTAATATGTAGCTGTCCCCAAGGATCATGGTTCAATTATGCCATTTTGCTCCTATGTTTATATTATATTATAGATGACATTAATAGAGTCAAGCTTCCCTCTTATCAATCCCCTCAAACTCTATGTGTAATAAGTACAACTATGTTTACCCTTTGTAATATCTCTCATCTTTTCTCACATTCCCTCAGAAATAAATAGGATTAACTAGTATTCAGGTATACAAGACTCCTTGCTTATTAACAGTCTTGGCGATAATTCTGGATTCACTGTTTTGATGAGGAAATGCCTGTCAATTACAGCCAAAAAGTAAAACTTGAAGTTCTCTCTCCATTAACCCAGGCCAGTGGGTTTCCAAAATGATATTAATAGTTGGATTTTAAAACACCATGTCACAACTAAACACTTTGATTATATCTTCATGATAAATGCCATGTGGCTCTTTATAATACTTGTCACAGAAATTTAGCTTTTGATTTCCAAGTCATATTACGCTAACCAATTGCTTAAATTATATCTTCTATCATTGACTCTTTCAAATTTTGTGAGTTAAAATTTCTAATTGAAATGGTTAATAGGTTTATAAGAGCTGGTTCTCATTAGGTTTATCCTGATGGATTTACAGGCTTAGTATATACGACCCATACTTGTGTTTAAGGCTAGATGCATAAATAAAATTTTTTTTGAGATTAGAGCGAGAAGATT
Organism: Eulemur rufifrons; assembly: GCF_041146395.1. Lineage (NCBI taxonomy): Eukaryota > Metazoa > Chordata > Mammalia > Primates > Lemuridae > Eulemur > Eulemur rufifrons. The sequence goes on along the minus strand of NC_090989.1, from coordinate 213,079,073 downwards.
ATTTTGTTTTTACACTTTATTTTCATTCATAACAAAAGTCTAGATTTTTCCCTCTAAATTGCTGCTGGTATTACTTATTAGAATTACCTTGAAAGCAATGATTGCTGGAAGTGGAAAGGAAAAATTGGGTACTGGACAAAATTTACTTAAAATAAAAAAGTACTAAAGAATACAGTAGGAAACTGTTCAGTATCTCAAAGACAAATATCAAAAGTAAGATTTCCCTATTTCATACATAATGTCTGTGGGCTATTTTGACATGTTAAGCCTGTCAAAATAATTATAACTCTTCTTTTATGTGTAACATAAGCAACCAAACAAAATAACCATGAGGAATGCACCATATCATATCAATAGTGTAAAGAGAATTATTCCATTTTGTTTAATCTGTTTAGTTTTTGATAGAAATGTAGGATGCTAGAGGTGGTAGGATGCAAAGCAGATACATTTAGCTTTATATTATAAATAAGAAAACAGGTGAGTCATCTAACTTGTCAAAGGCTATCAAACAATAAAAAACATCCAAGACCAAAACCTAGGACTTTTCTTCCCCCAATTTTTTCCATTGTTTCTGATAGGGTAGGAAAAAATGTTTCTGTATATGAACAGGAACTAAAAATGTATTAATACATACTATTTAGTCAATAACTATTTTCAAGGCAACAATGGATATATACAGTAATATAGCCTTGTTTTGTTTTATATTCATATTTGACATCTAAATTTCCACATTGAATTACATTAACACTGCTGCCCCCATGGTGGAAGCCAAGTGTAGGTGAAGGGAAGATATTTTGGCAAACTGAAAAATATAGACTTTATCTTGATAACCAATACAGACTCTTTGTAGAGATAGAAAAAGTATAGCTGAACTTGAGCTCCCCAGAAAGGAATCACTGGTAGAAGGAAAAAGTTGTGTAAACTGAGGAAACTGCAGCCATTGATCACGTAAATGGCCAATGGCCCAGAAAATTATTTTTTCCTCCATCATCATCTACAATAATTTACCTTGCAAATGAATTAGGAAGACCAAGTGAAAGTTCCTATCCATAGAAATCATTTACCAAGGGGATTTCACCTGGAGTTCAAGAATCTGTGAATTTGTGTGAGAAAACTTATATCTTTATTTTCATGGACTTCTAATTGACATTTAGAATTTTCTTCAATCATGAATGTAGCACTAACCACATTAATCTTAGTAGTACCTAGTCATCAATATAAGTCAGATATTTCATATCACATTACAGCTTGTGCAGATAGTTCAAAATATATTTTTACATTAAATCTTGTTATTTAGTGCATTAATCACATATTTTTAAAATATCACATGTAATATACTCGTCTTTTTAAAAAATATTCTACATTTTATTTTATACATTTAAAGACATTAATTTGAAAAGTATCCACAGACTGGCAAAATAATCAATTGCACAAGAAAAATTGAGAATTTCTGATCTAATGTAACCTCCCCAATCCAAACCATCTTAATCTCACTCCTGGGTAACTATTATCTTCCTAACTGGTCTCACTCCCTCTGTTCGTGCTACTCTAGGATCAATTCTACATTCAAATGCCAGAGGTATCTTTAGAATATGTAAGTATCATCTCACTTACCCTCTTGCTCAAAATCTTCTGCTGCTTTTTCAATATATTTAGAATCAAATCCAAATTCCATACCACAGTCCAAATGCCATGCATCTAGTTTCCTCCACTTTCTCTGCCCTGACCATTTATACTTTGCTTCGTCCACTGTACTGGCTTCCTTTCTGTGCTTCTATCACACCACATTCAATATCAAGGCCTTTGGTTTGGCTTTGGCTCCTAGTACAGGCTGGAATTTCTCCTCCCACCCATGCCCCACACCAGACCTTTGCCTGCCTCCCTCCCTCCCATCAGGTCTCAACTCAGATAACACCTCCTAACCTCATCCCTGATTCCCCAAACTGACGTAGCTCTTCCTCCCCAAGTCACTGTTACGTCTCCTTGTACTATTTGCTTCAGAGTTGCTCCCACTATCTGAAATTATCTTGGTAACGTATTTTTTTACATGTGTATCATCTGTCTTTTTTGTTCAAGAGTATAAATTCCAAGAGGGCAAAGACTCTCCTGTTTGGCTCAGTACTTTAAATCCCATGGCACAGAATGGGAACCCTATAAATATTTTTGACTAAGGGAAAGAGCCTCATCATTTTATTGATGAGGACACTAGGGCCCAGGGTGCTTAATAAGTTTCCTCGTCATGCCATATCATGATATAGACACTGAAAACACCTGTAATTAAATGTTTCATGGTCTGCTGGTATTTTATTTTTGAATATGGTTCAATAAATTAATCCACTATTGAATTTCTTTTCTTGTAGTGAATGAGCTATTAGTGATTTGTCACATTACCTCCGAAAAGCTTTGTCACCTAAGCATAAAACCCAAATTCTTTTTACAGCACTGGTTAATTTTCCCTAAAATTTTTCTAGAATTGAAGTTCCAATTTTTAAAATTGTACCTTCTTAGGCCTGTATTGTTCCTTGGATGATTTTTAGACTAAAAATGACCTCTATGTTTAACCAACATTAGATAGTCTATCAGAAACTTCTTAGAAAGGTTTTTTTTTAAACCAAATCATTGTTTATCTAGCCTGTGGTCAAATAAAAAATGTAGTTATATACGATAATTGATAGTTTAATTTCAAGACCCTTTATTTATTTAGTTGCCAGGCTTTGGGAAATATTTGAATATACATTTCATTAGTTTTTGATTCATTTAGACTTACAAAAATTAGAATTTCCTCTACATAGAAAGCATCTGCTCTAATAGATCCCATTTGTTTATTTTCTTGAAATAGCTGAACATCCACTGATATAAATAAACAATCTACTTGCAAACAGGTCGTTGGCTGGTCTTTAAAGCCAGCTGAACTAATAAACCAACTTGTCAGTGCTGTGCTCCCCAGATCATTTTTTCCCTTGATGCTGTTAACCTATAGGGACACTCATTTATTATACGATTTGCATTTATAATACCAGTCAAATCATCTGAAAATCTAGATGTTTTAGACAAAGCAATAAACAGATGACCTAAGTGGGATTAAACTTTTACAAAAGAGCTTTCTCTGCTTTAGTCCCAGAAAAACTGTTGGTGTTCAGCCTGGCGGTGTGATCAAAGTCAGATAAATCTGGAGCGGGGTAAAGGAAAGTGATGACTGCCACGCAGGAGAAGCAATAAGCATGTCAGGCAGTATGTAGAATTCTCACAGACACAGTGATGGTTATGTTTTGTGTTATTAAAATAGCGAGATGAATCTGGATGGTAAAAAACCAAGTCATGCCAGAGCACTTGAGTCAGCTACATGTACGCTTGCTAGGGAGTCTTCCTTTGTTCTTTGTGGAGGCAGTTGGCTTATTTTAGTGGCTTTTCCTTGCATGGCATAATCACCAGCTATGTGATTAACCATGTCTAGTTAACTTATTTCATCACATCAAAAGTAGTGTAAAATAGCTGTTCTGTTGACTGGAAAGCTGAGTTTGGTGGTTATGAGTGTACTAGACATCAAAGGGCTCCATTACCCGCAGACTGCATGGAAACAGGCCAGCAGCGTTGAAAGTTTCCCCTCTGTTGCTCCTTCCCTTAAGTGGAGTCAGCACCCACTGGACTGGAGGGAAGGAAGTGATTTCCATAATAATCCATTCCTGCACTCTTTAACCAAATAGAAGGGATGGTGACCAGCTGTTCTGTATCTCCACTGAAAGCAGATAAAGGAGAAAAAAAGCAGGAAGACACCACTGTGTACTGGCTAGAAAAGTCACGAAAGGAGTATCTAATTCTAGCTTTCACCTCTAGCAAGTTGTGCAATCATGATTAAACTCCTTAGCTTCTCCTAAAGTATCTATGAGAGGTTAGAACTAGTTTCAATAGTCTGGAAAGTTCTTTGAAGCACAAATCATATGTAATTTTAAATATTTGATGCTATGTATTACCTGAACTTGAAACAAGTGAATGAGAGACATGCAAACATCAGCCCCAGAAAAATTTCCACATAGAGAACATAAACTATGCCATAATATGCCTTGGCAGTGCCAACCAAAATAGTTGCTCAATAAAGTCTAATTAGATTATCCCATTCATTACAGGTTTTCACATTTTTAATGTGTGTTTATCTCAGATTGGGTTCCCCAGAGGCAGACTCCTGAGATGAAGATTCATGTGAAAGTGATTTATTAGAAAGTATTCCCTGGAAAAACTAGTGAAGATATGAGAAAATGGAACAATGAAGGAAAAGAAGTCAAGCAAGAGTGTAATATCAAGCAAAGTGCTGCAAAATATAGCTTCAGTTCAATTCTCCAGAGGATTAGAAAATTGAGATTCAGGCCATGTTTGGGAACAAATCGGTAGAAAAATTGAATAGAGAAGTGATATAGAAGAAAATATGTGCTTCCTTATCAGAACAGTTTTTCCCAGATTTTGTTAAGTGAGATAATTTAGACAAGCTAGGAAGTCTTTAGGTTGGGGGATACCTCAACATTTTATTATCTTACCAGTTGGTCATCATTCAGCAGGAATTATACACTGATGATAGCTTCCAACTTAGACTGCCACTATTAGGTAAGAGCAAGATGTCAATATCATTGTAGAATTCCTGAGAACCCACAATGGTCTGCTTAGGGTATTACAAAGCATCAAAGAAAACAAAAGTATCATGCAACAAATGGAATTAGCATTTTGCATGCTATTCTTCCTTTGTTCCCTAAGACATAAAAATCTGGAATCCAAACTCTGAGGAATTTAAGATTAATTCCATAAGAATCTAGGCTGAGTCTCCATATATTTTCTTTCCTGATGTATCATACAAGAATGGCTGAAGTAAACAATTCTTCACTTTTTTATAGCATTAAACTAAGAAAAATACACTAAAAAGTGATTCCTTGATTTGTTACATTGGACTGTAAGAATGTTTTCTGATGATTTTGTCCAAGGACAAAAGGACTAACAGAAAATATTGGTGCACTTACATGCATCATGATGGCAACTCAAGCTCCAATTTATTGAATATACTCCAAAATTTGATTCCTAATCCATTATCTTCACATTCATTCTATGGCCGTGACAAGTTGAAAAGATTCCCACTCCCCTTTTACTTTTCCCCATCTTCATTTTAAAATTCAACTTCTCACCTGGCCATTGACATGAAAATGCCCTTCCCTAAAATCCTCCAAGAATAGCATAAGTGGTTTGCTTAAAAAACACAAGTAGCAAATGAATAAGGCCAGGTAAACCCTGAGAGGAGGAAATAGAAGAAGAAATTGACAACATCCAGGACTGGCTAGGGTATAAAAGGATACTACCATGTGGAGGGGGAGGGAAATTTATAGGGACATTATTTTCAGACAGGTGCAGCTAAAGTGGGGCTGGGTGGTTGTTATTATAGTTATTGTGTTCTTGGTCTAATAGTATTGCAGACATTTTTAACTTGGGAAACCTATTTATTCTCAAGGTAGTGGTATCTTCCTCCTGTAAGTCAGGGCTATCCTGAAGACTTTCCATTATAATTAAATGAGGTAATATACACAAAGTACTTACTACATTTGAAGCATTTGATACATAGTAGCTTTTATTTTTAATCTCTCAGCCATGGCATAAGTGCTAGTGCCTCATTTGATAGGACTTTGTTGCTTTTTGTAGTTGTCCTATTATAGTCCTATTAGAGAATAGTGTAAGAACAAGAAAGTTGCCTTATTGATCAAAAGAAAAAAAAAGAATTGCACACTGACATCTACAATTAAATGCTTATAAAGGTGGATGTGATGCAAATTTGGGAACTTAAATTGAAAAGATATTTAAATGAATAGTAATACAGCAAAATACACAGCTATGAAAACTATTACTAGACAACAAAGATATGAATGTTTACTTTGTCAAATATGTATCACATGAGATGTTTCTTCAAAAAATGACCATGATCACCATTCCATGGGCTCATAAATCAAATTGATTAGTTATAGCCTATTAATTATGGCATATAATAGTATCTAGGAGTGTTTTTATAATTGCTCAACTAAGTAAACTTCCAGATTTGTTCTGAAAATTCTGTGTAATTTAAAAGTGTTTTGTTAATGAATAGGGGAAGCATTATTTTTACGAATCTGAGAAGAATAAATGATCCCAATTTGAAAACATATCCAAATAAGTTTTAAAAACTGTTATTTATAGCTTTGTCTTTTCTTTGCTGAATTATACAATTGGGTCCTAGCAACCATAGGGCTTTTTCTGAGAAAGAGTTCTGGCTCTAAAAGAGTACCTTTTTGGAGGGGCTGAGACAAAGCAGAATTGCTAAAGGTTTGGGGGATATTGAGGAAGGAGATTAAAAAAGAGCTTTAATTGCTGGCGGAGCCACAAAGACTTGGAGAGAAGAAACATGTTGGCTGTGGTGGAAGTTTAGCTAGGCTATCGCAGGTAATCCTCACATCTTTCAGAAGATAAAAGAGATACCAGGCAGTTAAGTAACTTGCCTGGGGTAAATGGTTGTCAGAATTCACTCCCAGCAATATCTGACTCCAAAGCTTATGTTCTTTCCTCTATATCATTCTCTACACTTCCATTATTAAAAGAATTTTTTTTTTACTTTAAAATGTATTTAACTCTGCATTTTTAGATATGTTTGTATCCCAGAAAATCAAATGACAGAGAATTTGTCTTCTCGAGGGTACTGTTTTATTCTGAGACATCAGTGGAACACCCTGCTCATATATTACTGTCATAAGTCTTTGGCAGGTATGCCAGGTTATCTTCCTTTTCCTGAAGCACAGGGGGGAAAACAAAAGGCAGTGGCAGGTTAAACAGAGGCAAGAGAGCCAGAAAAGACAAGGCAACTGTCAGATGCAGGATGAAACCGGAATGCGAAGAATTATAATACATAGCAGGTGAACAGAAAGAGTTGAAGGAACATAAATTGATGCTAATAGGAAGTATGGAAAAGCAGGAGTTATTAAACCTTTGATACTTTTTACAAGTCATTTATATTTTATTTGGTGGAGAAAACTGTAACGTAGCCCTTCGATGGCTATGAGTTGTGTCTCACTTGCCTGAGAGCATCGGCTTATACCGATGTATGAGGACTCATAACATGTTATCATGTGACATTTACCACTGCTCTTAATTCTATACTCATTGAAAGACCCAACCCCAAAAGTCTCATCATATGCATTAGAAACTTTTACCACCATAATGCCACATAACCAGTCACCTCAGAACTCAGTGGTTTAAAACGATAAGCATTTATTTAATTCACAAATCTACAGGTTAATTGGATGATTTTGATTATCCAATTTGTGGGAATTGTTCACTTATTATGAAGGATGGCTGGCTTTTGGCTGGTCTAGGATGACCTTTCATGGAACAACTGCTGTGACTGGGCTCTGTTCCTGTGTCCCGCATCCTCAAGCAGGCATGCTCTCACAGTGAAGACAGAGTGCAGAAGCAGGCACACCCCATATGTAAGCACTGTCCAAGCCTCCGCTCGTGCCCTGTTTGTTAAGACGCCGTTGGCCAAAGTCAGACACTTGGCCAAAGCCAGAGCCCAAGTGGGAGGGCTCTCCACAGATAAAGGCAAAGACAGACGTTCAGAAGGAAGTAAAAAATCTGGATCACTGTTGTAATTTACAATATGACCTTTGTCCATACATTTTAAGTTTCTGCTGAGGCTAAAATAGACTGAAGCAGCAGAACACACATATTTAGGGGGAAGAATTTGCAAATCAAATATTTCACCAAAGAAAAGTCACCATCTGCAAAACTACATTGGTTCTAATAGCAGAAGTAGCGTAATTGCCTTTTGTTTATTTTTTCTTAACAGAAGAAGGGAGGGGGGCTGGGTAGCTCTGCCGTTAAATAAGTTACTGCATTTACATTGATTATGGTCACTGACATATTTGGATTTTTTCCTGTCATCACATGTTCTGACTTTTGTTTACTGTTATTGTTATTCATTTTCTCTTTCTTGATTAACTTTTTACTATTTTTAATTTTTGTCTTCTCAAGTTTGGAAGGGATATATTCTGTTTATTTTCTTTATTAACTGCCTAAAAACTTTTAGCAAACAGGCTTAACTTAATATTTTAACCAAGGTAGAATTAAATAAACCACATCCTCCTTCTTAAAAGTCTACTTCAATATTCTGCAGCTTCCTCATGAAATCACCCTATCTTATTATTATTTTTATTTTCTAAAAGTTAGTTCCACTATGTTTACAAACATTCCAAAATTTTTGTTTTAAATTCAATACGGCATTATTTATATGTTAGAAACTTTCCTGCATAAAGTGTTTTAATAAATTTCCAATTGTGTTAATAATTTTAAATATTTCTTCAAAATTTTTAAAGAGGAAAACATGAATATGATATAAAAGAAGATACGAATAGGTTATAAAATTCACAAGTTTCCAAAAAGCTATGGCATGAAGAGGCTGTCTTCTATCCCATTCTGCTACAGAACCCAAGCCCCCATTTCAGAAGCAAACACATTAGCATTTATATATGTTCCTATATATTTTATGCAAATATAGGCATATTTGTGTGTTTGTGTGTGTGTGTGTGTGTGTGTATGTATACTTGCTTTTTATTTGATTCATTAACAAAGACACTATTAAATACTAGAGTACTATTACATACAATGTTCTGAGTCTTGGGTAGCTCTTTTCATAGTATTGGTTTTTGTAGCGGTTTCCAACCTTTTAGGCACCAGCGACCGACTGGCTTCATGGAAGGCAACTTTTCCACGGTGGAGGTGGGAGGAGAGGCGGGTAGTTGGGGGGGAGGCGGGACGGGGGAGGGGCGGAGCTCAGGTGGAGATGTGCAGCCCTGAGGACCACAGCTTTGTAGTATTACTATTAGCAGTATTACTTCCTCTTCAAATTATTATTATTACAATATTTTATTTTTGCACACATCAAAGCATTATATAAAATTAGCTTCTTCTTTCAAGTGGCTACATCATTGTAAAACGATATACCACATATTATTTGACAAAGTGCTCTATTAATGGATATTCCGTTTGTTTCCCATCTTTCACTCATATACCACAATGTACAAATGTCTGCTCCCTAACAATAGGGTATCAAACTTTTTGATCTTTGCCAGATTGTTGGGTGATATGGAGACTTTTAAAGTTTTTATTTACATTTTTAATATGAGTAACATAGAGTATCTCATAATATGCCTGAGATATCTGCATATAATTTCTTTTATTTATTAAATACATTATCTTTTTATATTTTCCCCATTTTTATATGGATTATTGGTCTTATTAACTGTTAATGGTCATTATTGACTAATAAAAGAAATTAATCAATTCTTATAATGTAAATAGAAATATTGTTTATTTTAACATTTATCTTTGGCTTTTCCTTATATATGCTTTGTAATGTTTTTTTAAACTTTAAATAGTAAAATTGACGAATATAATTTATAATGATTTCTGCATTTATTTAGAAATGCCTTATTCATTTCAAAATTCCTTTTTAAATTTCTATGTTTTCTTCTAGAATATTTATAATTTACTGTTTCATATTTAAATATTTGAATTGTCTGAAATTTTCTCAGTGTGAAAGGTAAGATAGAGATCCAACTCCCCCTCCCAGTTATGACAATGTATTTATTATATAATCCATTTTTTTCTGCATTGGTATGAAATTCTACTATTATCATAATGCCTGTGTGCACACACATACACACCCACAGACTTATCTATGAATTTTCTATTCTGTTCCACTAATCTGTTATTAGCAAATACCTTTATATCCTACTCTCTTTCCTAAACATTCACTTTACCTTCCTAATTTAAGAGCTATCCAGCACTGCCATGAATGCACTTCTTCTCTGTGAACCCTCTCAAGCAATGACAGCTTTTGCTGTCATTTTTGTTAGTCACTTCTAACTCTGCAGGACAGGTAGTCTCCATGCTTCTCATTGCTACTTAATGCCATCATGCTGACTGCTTTCACTTTAAATTCATGCCCTCTACCCTCACATGAGCCATTAGTGTCGCCAGGAGTTTGTACCTGCTTTTTTCTTCTCAAGCTCCAATAATTCCTATACTATCTTCACTCTCAGCCTCTGACCTTGTTTTGTATTCCACTAAAAACAGAAGCAATCAAAAGAGAATTTCTCTGCAAGTTCACACTATCATATCTATTCATTGACTGCATCTATGCTCATGTTCTTCCTACTCTTCTGCTACTATGAAAGCATAATCTGTGTTCCCTTTCCAAGGCCAACCCCTATAGATATACACCTAATCTAGTGACTTTTGCGTGCCCAAGGACATTGTCCCAGACATTATCCCCACTATTTCTTACCTCATCTATGTTTTCTATCTAAGAGAATATTTCCATCAGCATAAACACGATATGAAATCTCCCATATTACAAAAGAAAAAAACTCCCTTCATCTCACATCTACCTCCGGTTAAAACTACATAGGTCTCTTTCCGTTGACGGCAAAACTTCTCAAAAGGTCAGTCTACACTTGCTGCCTGCATTTCCTATCCTCCTATTAGAATAGATAGAAGTCTGTTGAATCAAGATTTTACTATCTCTTTTCTCAACATCACCCATCGTTTCCCAGGGTTGAAAAGAAACCTCCATTCTCCATCTTCATAGAATTTGATTCAAATAATCACTCCCTAATTTCTGAACTATTTTCTTCCCTTGGCCTCTGTATGACTTCTGACATCAACTGTTCAGAGTTAGGTCAAACTTTACAAGAGAAAGGCACACTTCTCCTTAAGTCTGCCCTGACTTCAGATACAAGCCACAAGTTTTGGGTTCACCAGGACAGGCTCACTTCTATTCTGATATCTACAAATTAAGGGGTTCCACTACCCCCTTATGTTCAGTAATCTGCTAGAATGCTCATAGAACTCAGGAAAGTGCTACTTACAATTATAGTTTAAATAGCAAAAGGATACAGATTGGTACCAGTCAAAGGGATATGCTCATAGGGTGAGGTGTGGAAGGGTCCCAAACATAAAACTTCTTTGTCCTTAGGACTCATTACTCTCTCAGCACATTAATGTGTGACAATATGCAGAGCATTACAATTAGGGAAGCTCACATGAGCTTCACTTTCATTAGATAGGCATGACTGATTGAATCATTGGCCACCCAGTTGAACTCAATATCCAATCCCATTCTTCATGCCAGAGATCAGGTTGATATCACATGACTCAAAACTCCTCAAACCTGTAATCACATGGTTGGCGTTTTGGGCATGGCCCATCCCTATTCTGAATCATCTTATTAGCATAAGTTACCTGTGGACCCACCATGCATAACATAAACACTCCTATCACTTAGAATTAATATATCCCTTCTCAAAACCCAGCTCTTCTCAAAACTCCTCCGTGGGTTCCCATCAAACTCAGATAAAAAGCCAAAATTCTTAAAGTGATCTACAAAACTATAGCCAACCTGGATCTCCTAATTCTCTGACCTCATTGTTAACTACTCTCACTGTGGTTCTTGCAACTCGTAGTTCTCAAGTAACTATGAAAGTTACCAAGCATTCTTCTCTCACAGAGCCTTTTCACTTAGTGTTTCCTGTTCTTAGAAAATTTCTCCAAATATCTGCATGGGTATATTCCTTGACTTGCTTTACATCTTTGCTCCAGTGTCACTTCATTAGTAAAGCTTTTCTTAACCACTCTACGTAACATTTAACATCTTCACTCCAGCATTTTTCATTTCCCTTCCCATTTTATTTTTTATACATTGCACATATCATCATCTCATATATTTTGTATTTTACATATTGATTTCTTTTTTGTTATCTATCCCTACTAGAATAAAAGCTCTGTGAGGGCAACTAATTTTTTTTTTTTATTTCTTTGCTACTCTATACAAAATGTTTAGAACACTGTCTGACCTACTATAGGTACATATTAAATATTTATTGAATTAAAAATTCTGTATTTTCAATTCTTTTATTTACTCTACCTTTGTTATAATATTTTAAAATATTGTAGATCTAGATTTACCTGCATTATACTTTTGCTTCAGAATTTTTATAACCATTCTTGTTAATTTGTTTTTCATATAAATTTTAGAATTAGCCTATTCACTTTCAAAAACACTTTTGGTAATTTTGTTGAAATTGCATTAAATTTAGAGATTTATTTAGGGAGAATTGGCACTTACACATTTCTTCTTAAGTTAAATCCTAGGTGTTTATTTTTCTAATGTTATTAAAATGTATTTTCCCATAACATATTCTAACTAATTGTATACACACACATCCAGAAACAGATAGATAGTTAGTTCCAGATTTAGCCCCAAGACGTTAACAGATTGGAAGTTGTCACTCCTCTTCTAAAGGAAAAGGTGAAAAAAAAAACTAAACAACTTTTCATGGATCCTTCAGAAAGCTAAGTTTCCAGGACAAACCAGCACCCTAAATCTGGAGAGACAGGCAAGCCAGAGAGTCACAGCTAAGATGTATTCTTGTGAATCAAGCCTCTGGAGCCATAAACTGGTAGGTGCACTTAGATGATACTTTTGATTAACTGCTGGAGTCTGAGTGTGAACTAGTGTCATTGAGAAACTTCTAAAAGCCTTGGTCTTAGAGAATGCATCCATCTTTTTATGGATTTCACCTCTGGGAACTATGAACAAACTCCACTAGATTCTCAGGGTTAAGAGTCAAAAAAAAAAAAAAAAAATCACCCATGGCTCTAGTAGGAGGAGTGGATCTTTGTGAAACACACACTGATCATTCTCCATAACAAAGGTCTAGTCTCCAGGAGAGAAGACTTGGTAAAGTGTTATCTCCTGCACTGCCAGAGGGCATTTCTCCCACTCTAGCCCTCTCTAGTCCTCCAAGGTTTGTGGGTGTTTGGGGGTGGGAGGGAGCTTAAGAAATACTTGTGAAGGTCACAACCCAGGGAGATAAGTACAGTAAAAGACTGAGATTTAATCATAAAATTGTGAAATACTTTCCCCTCCCACACATACCTTAGCACCAAACCAGCAGGGCTCCAGTCTAGAACAGTGGATTTCAGATGAAAGATCTGTAATAGGCACACTGTCTCTGAGGAGGAGTACTTAAGGAAACCCAGAGTCAAAAGGGAAGATGAAAACAAAGACACAAGAGGAACTTAAATTCTCTGGCACCTACAGCAAACAGTAAACACAGCCAAACTCTTAGCAAGATTAACAAAAATATCCACACTAAAGGCCTCTCACAGAAGTTCCAGTTACCCAATATAATATGTCCAAATTTAAACAAAAATTCCAAGGCATGCCAAAGAAAAGAAAAAACACAGTCTGAAGAGACAAAGCAAGCATCAGAACCAGACTCAGAAGATCAATGTTGGAATTATCAGACATGGAAAAGATAATTATTAATATTAATTCATAATTAATTTGCTAATTGCTTTAATCAAAAAAAGTAGACCATACCTATGGATAATGGATAATGTAAGCAAGGAGATGGAAATTCTAAGAAAGAATTCAAAGAAAATACTAGAAATAAAGAACACTATGACAAAAATGAAGAATGACTTTTATGAGTTCCTTGGTGGACTGGACATGCCCAAAGAACCAGTGAGCTTGAGGACAGTCAATAAAGACTCTCTAAATAGAAATGCAGAAAGAAAAAGGAATGAAACACACACAACCACAAACACCAGAATGTCCAAGAACTATGGAAAAATTACAAAAAGTATAATTGGAATACTAGAAGGAGAAAAGAGAGTCAATGAAGCAGAAGAAATCTTCTAAGTAATATTGCCTAAGAACATTTCAAAATTAATGACAGGCACCAAACCATAGATGCCTGAAACTCAGAGAGCTCCAAGCAGGATAAATACAAACACAAACAAACAAACAAACAGCAGCAACAAAGAACCCAACTGTACACCTCAGCCAATCATATTCAAATTGCAGAAAACCAGATACAAAGAGAAAGTCTTCAAAGAAGCCATGGGGGGAGGGGAGTGGGAAGTGGTGGTGGGGGTTGGAAACACTTTACCTATAAAGGAACAGGAATAAGGATTACAGAAGACTTTTTATAAGAAACCATGAGAAGAAGAAAAAGACCAAAGTGAAATATGTAAAGCATTGAAAGAAAAAAAGAACACCAACCTAGAATTCCATCTACAGTGAAATTAATCTTCAAAAATGAAGGAGGGAGTGACTGAAGAAAGATGGCTGACTAGAATCCCTCAGAACTGGTCCTCCCACAAACGCAGCCAAAACAACACATAATTCTGAAGAACATAACTAAAGGAGAGTTCAGAGTGCATCAAAGGAGTAGAAGAAACTCTCTAGAATACAGAAATTCAGGATGGCTGAATAAAGAACAGAAGTAAACAACTGGGCCACCACCCCCTCCCCCAGCTGGGATCAGCTCAGAACTAGGAAGGTCTTATTACTGTAAGAAAAAGGTAAGCAAGAGACCCAGTTGCCCCAGTCAAAACCTTGGACATCTATAATCCTCACCACTGGGGACCTCTGCAGTCCTCACAGACTCTAAGTTCAGCTGAGGGAGCTGGGTGGAGTCGACACAGCTGTGTTCCCCCCCAGAGAAGGAGCCTACCCTGTGCCTCGCCCCCTGAGTTCCATGTAGCTACTGTGATACACCACCTTGGAACTAGAACTACTGCTGGAGTGTGTCCTGCTCTGATGGTAAGTGGAAATAGCACCCTTCCATACCTCAGGGTTGGCCCAACATCCCAGAGCTGAGCTGCTGCTATATCCTACTCTGTGGGGCCAAGCTGTATTGGAGCTGCCTTATCTACCCTTCTCAGTTGCTGCTGCACCCTGCCCCTCAGGGCCTGAGATGAAGCTGTACACCAGGGAAACAGTGCCTTGACAGAGCTGCTTCATCTACCCCTCCCAGTCACTGCTGTGCCCTGCCCCCTGTGTCAGAGCTGAAGCAATGTCTGGCAAAATGGTGATGTGGCTACCCAGCGCAGTCACACTTCCCATCACCTCCCCTCCAGTACCTAAGTCGAGGCAGTACCCTGCCTCCCAGGAAACAGTACCTTGGCTGATCAAAGCAATCATGCTTCCCTCTGCCTGAGTTGAAGCAGTGCCCTGCATGCCAGGGAAATGATGACTTGGTCACTCAAAGCAATCACACCCCTTGGGCCTAAGCTAAAGTTATGCACAACCTCCTGGGGAATCAATGTCTTGCCAACCTGAGAAGCTGTGCATCCCAAGGCTGGGCTAATGCACTACCCTGTGTCTCAGGGAAACACAGTAGTGGCTGAGCTGAGACACCCTGCCCTACAGGCCAACCCTAGAACCCTGCTTCCCTGGAACTGGACTAGCTCCCTAAAGTCCAAGGTGCAGAGACACCCACCTTTTCAGGGAGCAAAGTCATCATTGTGCTGCTCCCTGCCTCCTAGGGCCCAAGCAACATCTCCACTCTTCCATTCCAAGGTCCTTGCCTCACAGAGTCTGGCATACTGCTGTGTCTCACCATCCCAGTGTCCAGAATTACCACTACCTGATGCCTCATCCTCTGTGCCCTATTGACTCCAGTTTACAAATTGCAGTCATAACCTGCTTCCCAATCTCAAAACTCCAGAGCACCCCTTCTTCCCTTCTTCCCTGGAGCCAAGCCAGTGCTGTACCCTGAGGATTGGAATTACAGCTATAACCTGGTGCCCTGGGCCTGAGTTGCCAGATGGTGCTTCAGAGTCACATACTTCAGCTATGGGGGCAATCTGTATCCAACCCAGCCTCAGAGAGTGAACGTGCATCCCAACATCCAGATGCCACAATAGATTCACAAGACCCTGAGCCTAAGACCTTGCTCCACAGCAACTCTGAGGACATGTGCCCTAAACCTCAGGGCCACTGTAGCTGCCTGTAGGCTATGTTAGATTCAACACCAATAGAGGTTCGCTTAGCTAAGTCTCACTGTTGAGGGGAAAGTGATAAGAGGAGGCTCCCGAAAGCTCTTGACACTGAGGACTTTAACAACTCATGTGGTTGCCACTGCTGCCTGCAAACTCCTATAGCCTAGGCCACTGAGGTACCCACAGTTATTGCTGACATTGATTGCAGCTAAAGAAACTGCACAAAGGCTACATCACTGTATCTACACAGAACCAGAGCCACCACGTCCTTCCCAATTGGTAGACTAAAACTCATCTACAGGTGAAAGTCTTTATGAAAGCCACTCAGTAAGGTTTGTAAGCAGTGATTCTTCCACCAGTTGGGCAGACATAAATGCAAAAACAAAATATACATTAAAAAAGACACTATTAAAGAAACACAGTAACTGACCCTGAGGTAAAAGAAAGTTATGAATCACTTGAAAAGGAATTAAAAATAACAATCTTAATGAAATTCAGCAGATACAGTAAAATACAGATAGACCATTCAACAAAATCAGAAAAACAATTCATGATCTGAATGACAAATTTAACTACAGGATAGATAGCATAAAAAAACAAACAGAAGTCTTGGCTTAAGAATTCAGTGAATGAAGTAAAAACACAATAGAGATCTTTAATAACAGATGAGATCAAGCAGAAGAAAGGATCTCTGAACTTGAAGATAGGTCTTTTGAAATTAACCAGTCAGAGTTCAAAAAAGAAAAAAAGAATGAAAATGAGTGAAGACAATGGATCAGACTTGTGAGACATCATTAAACAATTAAATATTCACATTATAATAATTCCAGAAATAGAAGAGACAAAGATAGAGACAGAAAGTGTATTTAATAAAATAATTGCTGAAAACTTCCCAAGTGTTAGAAGAGATATGGACATCTAGACATATGAAGCTGAAAAGTTCCCAAACAGGTTCAACCCAAAGAGGTTCTCACCAAGGCATATTATAGTTAAAATGTCAAAAGTCAAAAGCAAAGAGAGAATTTTAAAAGCTAAAAAATAAAAGCATCAAGTAACATTAGACTCTCAGAATATTTCTCAACTGAAACCCTATAGGGCAGGAGAGAATAAGATGATATATTCGAAGTGATGAAAGAAAAACAACAAACAAAACAACTGTCAGCCAAGAATACTATAACCAGCAAAACTGTCCTTTGGAAATGAAGGAGAAATTAAGTCTTTCCCAGATAAGCAAAAGTCGAGAGAATTTGCCAACACTTGACCTAACTTGTAAGAAATGCTTAAAGGAGTTTTACAAGTAGAAATGAAAGGTTGCTAATTACTAACAGGAAAGCACATGAAAGTATAAAATTTATTGGTAAAGGTAAATATATAGTCAAATCCAGACTATCCCAATACTGTCTAGGTGATCTGTAAATCATACACATCTCTAGTACAAGGATAAAAGTCACAAAAAATAACATTAGTTAAATAAGTTATTAAGAAATATATAGTTTAAAAAATATAAGTTGTGACATCAAAAATATATAATATGAGGGAAAGGTAAAAGTTTAGAGTTTTTGTTTACAATTGAAGTTAAGTTGCTATCAGTGTAAAATAGTCTATTATGACTGTAAAATATTTTATATAAGCCTCATGGTAACCACAAAGCAAACCGACTATAGCAGATGCAGAAACAATAAAGAGAAAGAAAAAAAAATTTAACACTAAAGAAAATCACCAAATCACAAAGATAGTAAACAAGAGAGGACTAAAATAACAAAGGATAAACAAAACAATTAGAAAACTATTAAGAAAATGTCATTAGTAAGTCTTCACCCATCAATAATTACTTTGAAAGTAAATGGATTAAATTTTCCATTCAAAAGACATAGTGTGGCTAAATGGATAATTAAAATAAGATCCAATTATATGTTATTACAAGAGATGTATTTTAGCTTTAAGGTCACATATAGGCTGAAAGTGAAGTCATGATGACAAAAGATATTCCATGCAAATTGTAACCAAAGGACAACAGGGGTGGCTATACTTATATCAGATAAAATAAAATTAAAAAACAGTAAAAGCAGTATGCAGATGGAAGCTTATAGCAATAAATGTCTACATCAAAAAAGAAGAAAGATCTCAAATAATCAACCTAATGTTGTACTTCAAAGAAATAGAAAACAAGAACAAACTAAACCCAAAATTGGTAGAAGGAAAGAAATAATAGAGATCAGAGCAGAAATAAACAAAAAAGAAACTGAAAAAAAAATTCAAATGATCAACAAAATGAAGGGCCGTTTTTTCATAAAAGATAAACAAAATCAAGAACACTTCTGCCAAACTGAGTAAGAAAAAAAAAGAGCAGACTCAAATAAACAAAATCAGAGATGAAAAAGGAAACATTATAACTGATACCACAGAAATACAAACAATCATAAGAAACTATTATAAACAAAGGTATGTCAACAAATTGGAAGACCTAGAAGAAATGGATAAATTCCTAGAAATATATAACCTTTCAAGATTGAATTATGAACAAATACAAAATCTGAACAGACCAATAATTAATAATATTGAATCAGTAATTAAAAAGTTTCTTATCAAAGAAAAGCCCAGGACCTGAGATCTTCACTGCTGAATTCTACCAAACATTTCAAGAAGAACTAATACCAATGGATTAAAGAATTAAGTCTAATACTTTAAATTATAGAAAATTACTAGAAGAAAACAGGAAAATGCTTCATTACATTGGTCTGGGTAAGAAATTTTTAGCTAAGACATCAAAAACACAGGCAACAGAATCAAAAATAGATAAATGGAATTATGCCAAACTAAAAGCTTCTGCACAGCAAAGGAAACAATCAATAGAGTGAAGAGATAACCTACGGAAAGGGAGAAAATATTTGCAAACTATGCATCTGACTAGGGGTTAATATCTACAATACATAAGGAATTCAAAACCCACCATACATGCACACTCATACATATATCCAATTAAAAAATGAGCAAATAGCTGAATAGACCTCTCTCTGCAGAAAACATATAAATGGCCAGAAGGTATATGAAAATAATCCACAGCATCATTAATCATCAGGAAAATGGAAATCAAAACCACAAAGAGATATCTCCTCACTCCATTTAAAATGACTACTGTAAAAAGACAAACAATAGTAAGTGTTGGTGAAGATGTGGAGAAAACAGAACCCTTACACACTATTGGTGGAAATGTAAATTAGTACAGCCATTATGGAAAACAGATGGAAGTTCCTCAAAAAACTAGAAATAGAACTTCCATATGATCCAGCAATTCCACTACTGGGAATGTATTCAAAGGAAATGAAATCCACATGTTGAAGAGATATATGCACTCTGATTTATTGCAGCACTATTCACAATAGCCAAGATATTGAATCAACCAAGTGTCCATCAATGGATAAATGGAAAAGAGAAGGTGGTAAATATATACAATGAAATACTATTCAGCCACACAAAAAGAATGAAATCCTGTCATTTGTAATAACATGAATGAACCTGGAGGATATCATGGTAAGTGAAATAAGCCAGACATAGAAAGATAAATGCCACATAATCTTATGGATATCTTGAATCTAAGAAATTTATTAATCTCATAGGTTATGATTTTAAAAGTAAATAATCTCATGGAAGTGAAAAATAGAACAGTGGTTACTAGAAACTGGGTAGGGTAGAAGGGTGCAGGAGATGGGGAGAGACTGGTTAACAGGTAGAAAGTTACAGTTAGATAGGAGGAATAACTTCTGGTGTTTGAATGCACTGTAGAGTGACTATAGTTAATAATAATGTGTACTTCAAAATAACTAGAAGACAAGATTTTGAATATTTTCAAAACAAAGAAAGGATTAATGTTTGAGATGATGCATATGCCAATTACCCTGATTTCAACATATGCGTACAGACATTGAAACATCACAATTTACCCTATAAATATGTACAATTATTGTGTACCAATTGAAAATTTAAAAAAAAGTTTTAATGAATAAAAGGACTTACAAATCTATATTCAAATAAATTAGAATAAAGGAAGAGTTAGCTTTATTACTTAAGATAGATGAAAAAATTTTTAGGGATGAGAGATGGAAATCAGAACAACTAATTTGCAATTTTCCCTTTTGAATATTTTATCATAAAAATGATCTTTAATTTAGAATGGATGGATCAAAGTTGATCGAGAAAACAGAAACAAAAAGATCTATGAACAAATTTTATTACTTTAAAATCATATAGTCACTCATTTATTCATCAAAATATTTATCATTTACTATGTTGCAAACACCCTTTTAGGCCATGGAAATAATAAAAATAATAAGAATAAGTAAATCAGAATGGATTTTGATGTCAAAAAACTTGTCATCTATGAACAATAAGTCCTGTCTGCAAATAACTATAACACAAGGCAGAAAGTGATTAGTTTCAGAACAGAGAAGCAAAGAATCATGGTAATTCAGAAGATTATCTTCTGTTTGAAAATAAACAAAAGCTTAATAAATGGAGCAGATAGCACTGGAATAACTGATACAGTCAACAAAAGAATCAGAACTCTAAAGGACATCTACATATTACATTGCTGTTCTAGGACTGCACAATCATATACGTATTCTGCATTAGGTTAAAATAGTACAGCTACTTGAAGACAAGTTAGAGGGGAACTCTTAATGCAATACAACCTCAGGATTTTAGGCCACTAAAAACTCTACATAGTACTAACTACAGTAAGAAATAACTACCAAAAAAGAATGGATAGAAGGGAGGGAGAAGGGAAAGAAAGAACAAAAGAAGGCAGGAAAAGGAAGGAAGGAAGGGAGGGAGGAAGAGAGGGAGGAAATCATGCAATTTCAGGCTCTACTACTAAACCTACAGTGTTCAGAACAAAAAAGCTCTTCCATATATGGAATCATGTAGGACACAACATTTTAAAAGAAGTATTTACATCTGAATACATTTAGAAATGAATGGCCAGAGTAGAGAAATATCTAGCAACTGTGTCATTTAAGAAATAAAGAAGTGGGTTCATTTTTATCTGGAAAAAAATGAAGATGTGGGGATGATTTTGTAGCTGTATTTAAATATCAGAAAAGGTGTTATATGGAACATTGGACTCTTTTTTATAGTTCAAGTAGAAAAAGTGAAAATCAATTTTCAGGGATACAGATTTCACCTTCATGTAAACATTTCCAAAAAATAGATTGGCTGTCCTGTGAGATAATGAGTGCACTTAAACTGAAAATGACCAAATAAAAATGTAATCCACCAATTCTCTACTTTTACCATATCCTATTGCTTGCAAAATTCTGCAAAATCTCTTCCTAAATAAAATGGACTCTATCCATTTTCTTCCTGGAAAATTACTTCAGCTTGTATCCATTTTCCCCTGAATTACTTACTGTGAACCTACCTCTGGTTTGATCATCACTCCCTGCCTCTCCAACTCTCACACCACAGATAGAACCAAATTTCTATACAGTCAGCACATGGACCACATATACAATGGTGGTCCCATAAGATTATAATGGAGCTGAAAAATTGCCTTCATTGCCTAGTGATGTAGGAGTTGCAATGTCCTCATAGTGAAATTACTTTTTTAAAAATAACTGTAGTGTATACTAATGTGTACAGTGTTTATAAAGTCTACAGTAGTGTACAGCAATGTCCTAGGCCTTTAACATTCACTCACCACTCACTCACTGAGTCACCCAGAGCAACTTCCAGTCCTGCAAGCTCCATTCATGGTAAGTGCACTATATAGGTATACTACTCTTTATCTTTTATAATACATATAGACTGTACATTTTCTATGTTTATATATGTTTAGATATAATAATACTTACCAAATCTTACAATTGCCTCAGTATTAAGTGCGGTAACATACTGTACAGGTTTGTAGCCTAAGAGCAATAGGCTATACCATATACCCTAGGTGTGTAGTAGGCTATACCATCTAGGTGTGTGTAAATACACTCTGTGATGTTCACACAGTGACAAAATCACCTAATGATGAATTTCTCAGAATCTATCCCTATTAAATGACACATGATTTCATTTTATCTGACACTAAACTTTTTCTGCTTATAACACTTTAATGGTTCTCAGGAAAATACCTAAATTCTTCAGCTCTACTTCATGATGTGCTCCTTCCTATATCCGTAGACTCTTCTATCATAATTCCACTAAAATATATATAATTCAGCATCCTTTCTTCAGCCACCGGCCACAGAGAAATACTCTTTCTCAAACCTATTGTTCTGTGCCATGCCTTTAGACATCTTATTCCCTGTGCTTAGAATAACTTCTACTTGTTTCATAAGGCTATTTTGTACCATTTTTTTCAGCACACATATATCAGGTATCATTTTTTCAGGGAAACTTTCCCTGACTTCGGGCTAATTTTAATAAAATATATATCAATTGAACTTCTGCTATGTGATAGGCAGATATAAGAGATTCCATTCCCCATTGTGCACTGCCTATATTTTATTATTTATATTTATATTTTAATATTCATAGTATAAATATTTTAGTGTGGAGTTTATTATTATATGTAGGCTAGGCACAGTGGCTCATGCCTGTAATCCTAGCACTTTGATAGGCTGAGGCATGAGGATCACTTAAGGCTAGGAATTTGAGCACACTAAGCAACATAGTGAGACCCCTCTCCCTACAAAAAATAAGAAAATAGACAGGTATGGTGGTACATGCCTGTAGTCCCAGCTACTCAGGAGGCTGAGGCAAGAGGAACTCTTGAGTCCAGGAGTTTGAGGTTGTAGTGAGCTATGATTATGCCACTGCACTCTAACCTAGGCAACAGAGCAAGACCCTTTCTCAAAAAGAAACCAAAAAAAAAAAAAACATACAATGAAAAAATAATTTATCTATTGCCTGCCTTACGAGACTATAAAATTACCAATTGGAGGAAATATATCTCCCAGTTTCCTCAATGTCTAGTTCAGTGCTTGCTTATAGAATGAAGGAATGGATGAATATAAGCAAACAAATAAGCTAACGATTTTGTTGATTTCCAGATTTGATTGGATGAGTTGAGCAGAGGTCAAACCTTCCTTCCAATGTCAAGCATCCATGTCACCCTTCTATTTATGAGATACATTCTAGTGAAGTAGTCCTTTCTGGGATAAGCAAGGACTATGTGTGAGGCTACTGAGTAACTGTATTCAGGAAAAGAAAATATAATATGTAGCATAATGTAATTTCTATGAAAATTGAAGATGAATATGATGAACAAAATGGATCTTTTCCCTTGTCAGAGTTTATTTAACCTAACTCGACCACAAACAGTACTACCTCTTATTAAAGAGCAGATTTCGCTTATATATCCAATATAAGAAATTGTCTGTAGTGGGTTAAATAGTATCTCCCCCAAATTCATGTCCACTCAGAACCTCACAATACGACCTTGTTTGGAAATCTGGTCTCCACAGACGTAATCGGTTAAGGTAAGGTCACTGAGGTAGAATAAGCCCTAAATCCAATGACTGGTGTCCTTATACGAACAGGAGCAGACATGCTGAGACACACTGGGAAGACGTCCATGTGAAGAAAGAGTCATAGACGATAGTGATTCAGCTACAATGTAAGGAATGCCGAGAACATGCTCTCCCTCAGAGCCTCCAGAATGAACCTCCAGAATGCCAACACCTTGAGTTCGGACTTCTGGCCTCCTCAAATGTGAGAGAATAAATCTCTGTTATAGAATATTAAGCCACCAGGTCTGTGGTAATTTGTTCCTGCAGCTCTAGACAACTAAAATATTCTACATTTCACACTGAAAAACAGAAGTGTCACAATAAAGTAAAAGGGCATAACTCATTTAGTGGCCACATGGGATTTTCATTCAATCATTGATAAACAAATAACAATGCAAATAAATATAGCAACAAGTGGTCATGTTAAAGCCAAGGCCCATCTGCTTTATATGGTAGAATTTAACTTTATTCTAAGATTTCTCTTTATTGTGGATAATATCTCTCTCTCTCTCTCTCTCTCTCTCGCACACACACACACACTATTCCCTAGCAGACTTCCTGTGAACCCCTGGACTCCAGTTGGCCCAGTTTATGTGAAGGCTCTTGTTGCCTGCACTTCCCTAGGGCATCAGGGCCAAGGAGGAGTTGAGGAAGGGCTTTTTGTGGTGTATCAGTCAGAGGCTTTTAGAAAACAAAGGGCATAGTAACTGCGTTGAGGCGAGACACTTGTAAAGATGTGGATAGAACGCAGGGAAAACACCAGCAGGGGTACTTTATGGGAGGGACAATGGGGGAGAGGGATCACAGGGACCTGGGGGAGACAATTTTGGGGAGGTGGCCATGAGACTGCATGATGGGATGCAGACCTGTATGGGGGTAGCACCTATCTATACTTCGAAGTCGCCCTCCTTCCTCGCTGGCCCAGAGCAAAGGGAAGTCAGTTTCTGGAGGCACAGAGCAAAGGAGAGAGCAGTTAGGATTAGTCAATATAGGATAAAGAAAGATACCCAGTGAGGAGGAATCAAGTGGCGACCCTCTATATAAAAGTGCAAATTTCATGCAGTATTGAAGTATTTGCCTTTCACAAGACTGGGAAAACACTAAATCCACACAGCCATGTGACATTCACATTTCTAGAGATTCTAATTTGGACTAAGACTCGCTTTCACTTTCCTGGGGTATAGGGTGGCGTCTACAAGGATGCTTTTACGTGGGAAGTACATTTTCTTTGTGGAACACAAAGATTTACTGTGGGAAGAAGTACATGGTACAGTACCAAGCAAGAGAATATTTTATTTTCAGCTGTGCTTACTGCCAACCTTGTAACTCTTGTATTTAGGCACCTGGATGTAAAGACTGCGAAGTTGTAATGGGCAGTGGAAAAAGAGAACAAAGTAATTGAGTTGTTAAAAGCAGACTCATTCAATGATTAGCCAGAAATATTTGGAAGAAAAACAAATTAATAATGCCTTATTCTGGGAACATCTACCTAACTGAAATGGGTTTCAGAGATAGAGGATGTTATAAAGTTCTTAGAATTTGAAGAAAGCTTTAATGTCTGGTCAACCCATCCATGTAACAACAATGAAAAAGGCTTTTTCTTACTTCCTACCCAAATAAAGTCCCTCTGGTTCTCTGAAATCAGAGTGGAATAGAAAGCACAGGTGAGTGAAGGCCTTTGAGGAGGGACATTAAGCTCCATCTGCACAGTCCAGGGCCAGTTCTGAAAGTGGCTCTCTTTGTGCGGGAGACGTGAACCGAAAACAAATAAAATCTTTTCTCTTCCAAACCTATCTCCCCATTACCTTCCCAGACACTTGACCCAACCCATTCTGCTCCTGCAGGGGCTTCTCAGAGATTTTATATAAATTTTACAAGTTCACTAATATCACTCTTTACACCTGTGGCATCACTAAAGTTTAGATACCACAAGGGAACCTACAGCTCAGTTTATTTCCGCACTTTGTCGGGAAGTCTAGGTTTCCTTTCCTGCACTGTTTTCATTTGGTATTAAATCATTTTAAGTTTTTGGTTTTGTTTAGTTTTAAGAATCATCCAATGATTATTTTTAAATAACTGAGCTTTCTAGGTGTTAATTGTTGGCAAAAGTGAAGAACTCTTTGCTGACACTCAATCATCAGTAGCTCCAATTTGAAAAGTTGCAACTTGAGCCAACTTTTTTGCATTTAGTCTTTTCATAAACTCTGAGGGAAAATCCGAGGAAATTGTTTAGTCACCTGGATATTATTATCCAGGTTTTCTACTGTCTTTGTCTTTTTATACTGCAGTTTTCTAAGAGTTAACAGAATAATACAGACAATAAAACTCAGGCTTTATTGCTCATCACTAAATATATTAATAACATTTTGAAAATGTATTATTTCTAATTACTGATATTAAATCATTGCTCAAACATGTATCAAGAGGCAGACATCAAAGCATCTGATGTGACACTTCAGTGAGTAGAAAAATATAAATATATTTATTCGATCTTCAAGTTTTAGGGAAGCAATTCAAGATAGTTATCTCAAATAATTTTTCTTTTCCTAACCACAACAACAAAAGCCACCTTGTACTAAAAGCAAGTATCAAAATTCATGTGTAAAAAACTATTAACCAAGCATTTTAGAGTTAGTCATTGTAGGAGCATTATGCAAAATTAAGATCACATAAAACTATAATAGTGTCTATTAATTGCCTGAAGCCTATTAAGTCTTGCAAATCAGAGAGAGCAATCCCATGCTTGCTAGACACACTTTATAGGCTCCTCCGTCTGGCTCTTTTACAACTACCGTCTCTTGCAAAATGCTTTGTTCCAACTTAAGGAACTGAAGCAAGAATAACTCCTTTTTTCTCCCCAGCTGGGTTTTGGCAAGTAGATTTTAAGTTACTTGCACGCTAGGGAGCAAAGCACTAATGAAAGCATATGAAAAGTAATGTACCTAAGGAAAAGGTAAATGATAATAACCGGTGCACAACTTTTTATGACTTGGGCCTTTAAAGTGAAAAGCACTTTCTATAACAATAAATGTTCTGTGTTATATAATGTTGCAATAACATACTAAATAACTGAACAATAGTTGTAATTTTTCTTCACTGCAACAAAACGTGTTCAGAATCAGAAAATAAAATACTCTTTTCCCCTTTACTGTTTCAATTACCTGTATGTTAAGCTTTGACAGGTCTTTTAAAAAATTATCATCAAACTCCAAAAATGAATAGTTGAAGCTCTATTGACTCATAAGTCATTGTTGAACATGTTTTATCTGGCCATTTGTTTTAGATGAGAATGGCCATTGGTCAGAGAGAAATAACCTCCAGAGGCTTAGATTTAATTCTTTTTGGAAAATTGATTATGCTCTATGTATTGAAACATATTCACATAAGAGACTGTAGCTTAGAATTTGGTATTATTAAAATCTTTGCTCTGTTTCTCATGTGGAAGACCAAATGCAGTAAGTCATCACATAACTCCTTTATTCTGCTACCGTAAATAAATGAAAGCTCCAGGAAACACACTATTTTATCAAAATACAAACAAAAACCAAACCAGCCCAAACCTGTTAGATCATTTAAAAAGGCATCAGGAGTTCCTTCAATATGACTATCACTAATTAAACAATCAGTATGATCCTTCCACGCGACATCCAGCTTATTTTGCACAAAGCAATCATTTTCTTAACTACTATGCGAATATCAAAGGAAAATTTTGGTGTATGAATACATTCATATTTCCCAAATGCAATGTGTGAAAGGACATTGGCCACCCCACTGTCTTCCTTCAAACACCACAAATAAACACATAATTGAGTAGAACAGCACTGTGCTATGCAAAACACTTCAAAGTGTGTCCTCTAACTCTCACAAATTAATTAGTGCTTATACTGTTCTGTATAGAAATCCTGAAGCTGTTGTATCTTAATGTAGTCTGAGATCATTGTTACAAAATATGGCTGAGCTAAGGTCACCAGGCAGCTGTTTATCCTGAAGTCAGGAAAAAGTAGTTGTAATAAGATCTTTTGTTCTTTATCTTCAGAGACAGAGTTTCCACTCTCTCTCACTATGATACTCCAATCAGCTACTATCAACAAATGAGAGTCTGTATTAAAAATGAAACATTTTTGCCATCTCTTTCCAATGGGTAAGACTTTCTCTTAATCTTTTTTTATGCCAGTCAGAGAAGATTCAATATTTATTGACCTTTTGCTTATTAAAATGGCCTTTAATCAAATTCCAGTTCTTAAAAGATGTTTCTTCTTTGAACAATTCTAAAACCACCATATATTAAACTATGACCTAATAGAGTATGTGCTATGAAGGCAGTTGAATAGTGTCAAAGGAAGAGAAAGCACATAATTTTGTCCCTGTGCATTGGAAAAATTTTGAAATATGAAACATATAATGATTTACAAATAAATTTCATTATATTCTTAATCATTAACTTCTAAAGGGTTGAGCATATGCTTTAAGAACTTTGGTATTAACTTCTTCTCAATGTAAATATAAGTTGCAGTTTGCATTTGAAGTGTATTTCCATAACTTTTACACCTTATTGCTTAAGTTTGTGAAATATGCATTTGTCATTAATATTGTGTTAGGTAATATTCTATAGGCCCCAAACTTGATTGTGCCTCAAAAATGACTCATGGAATAAAAAATGCAGTTATGTAATCTCCCCTTCATTGCTATAGGAAATTGTTAAATGTCAAGATAAAGTTTTAAAGTTATTAATCTTTTAAAAATATATTTACTAAATATATCAGTTCATGGATCTACCAAATCCATTGGTATACATATACCAAATATTTAAGCAATATGCTGCTAAAGAATCCTTCGGGTCCAATTGATCTCTAAAATCCCATGACTTAGATCCCTTATCAGTTCAGTATTTGTTAGAAGGCCGGGCGCGGTGGCTCACGCCTGTAATCCTAGCACTCTGGGAGGCCGAGGTGGGCGGATCGTTTGAGCTCAGGAGTTCGAGACCAGCCTGAGCAAGAGCGAGACCCCATCTCTACTAAAAAATAGAAAGAAATTATATGGACAGCTAAAAATATATATAGAAAAAAAATTAGCCGGGCATGGTGGTGCATGCCTGTAGTCCCAGCTACTCGGGAGGCTGAGACAGGAGGATCGCTTGAGCTCAGGAGTTTGAGGTTGCTGTGAGCTAGGTTGACGCCACGGCACTCACTCTAGCCTGGGCAACAGAGTGAGACTCTGTCTCAAAAAAAAAAAAAAAAGTATTTGTTAGAATGTGATGAGAGATACGAGATTTTTATAACCTGGTATACTTTTTCAAAGCTGTTAGAAAACTATAATCTATATATAAAACCAATGTCACTCTTTAATCAAGAATTCTCATCCTAATATTTCCACAATACCTAATGTTTAGGAACCATATATTTTAAATAAAATAACTATAGTATTTCTGGTTATTCTGAGTGTATGGTAAGGAGGACGCTAGTTTGTTCTTCATTAAAGAAATAAGAAACAACACATGTTTAGGAGATTCTTAGGCACTGAATATTGGATAACGTAGCTATTTGTTAAATTTGAGAAATAGTTAAATAATAATACTTAAGACTTGTTCATGTTGTCAGAATTGAAAAAGAGAACCTACTATTTAGATCAGGCTAGAAGCTAGAAATTATGCAAGAATTTATTTCTATGTTGGTAGCAATACACACATTAGACAATCCTTAAAAACTTTAAAAATGCTGTGCATCTGCAACAAACCTATTTTACAGTCAAAGTTGTTTCATATCAACTAAAATGAAAAACACAATTTATGTACAATATGGTTACCTCTGAAAATAACATTTCTTGTGGTAGATAATGAGAACGATTTGCTTTATCATCATAGGGCTTATGTCTTCTTGTCAAAAAAAAGAGGGAAACAATAAAAAAAAGTAAAATTTTGGATAAACACCTCATAAAAGAAGATATATAAGTATCGCACAGACACAAGAAAATGTTCTCAACAGATTAGTGTTATCTTTAACATTTCTATTATAAAAGATCACTTTACACCCACTACTATAGAGTTAAAAAACTGACAACACCAAATACGGCCGCAGTGGTGGAGCAACTGGAACTCTCATATGTTGCTGGCTGGAGTGTAAAATGGTGTAACTATTTTGGAAAACTCATTGGTAGTTTCTGATAAGTGTAAATACGTACTTACCCTAAGACTCTGCAATTCCATGTTTACCTATATATCCAAGAGTAAGAAAAACAAGCGTCCACTAGGAGAAACAAGAGGCATAGTTCTTATCCATGGGAATTAAAGCCAAGCAAGGCTCAGTAGTCAGTTCTTCTGGGATTTGCTTGGGCTACACTGCTCATGCAGTCATGCTGACCAGACCTCTCTCAGGCTCCATCTCTGTTGGTTCTCTGTACTGAGTCCTCATTTCTTTGACATACACATTAAATACACGTTTCTGATTTGATGCTTGCCCTCTCTCTCATACTCTATGCTTGTCCTTAGGTTCCCCAAAGATCACTATGAGTGTGAGCTATATTTTTATGTTCTCTCTCAGCCTTTCAGGACCATGGTGGCTGGATCATCCAGTTTCCTGGCCAAGATAACATGACAAGAGAATGACAGGTGGAAGGAATTAGTAACAAACCATTTTTTTCTTTCTTTCTTTTTTTTTTTTTTAGCTTTTTCTCCTCTCTTACTTTCCTGTTTTAATTTTAAATCTAAGTTATCATCCTATTTGCCTTTCATTTTTGCTTCCTTCCATGGCATTTTTCTCTTCTATTATTATTATTAATATATTCTCTTCTATTTTCTTTGCCTACTTTTTCATTTGTACTATTCTTTAATGAGGCCATTTTCTCACTCTGTGCTTCTTTTTTTTACAGTGCACCCTAGTCTAGCTTCTCCACCTCCACTTTTTCAGATGATCTCACTTTCACAAAAGCTTTGTGTTCCCCCCAGAAGCAAACTCTGAAATAAGGATGTGAGAGCAAAATGTTTATTTGGAAATTGATTCTGGGAAGCACCAGTATGGGGGATAGTGAGACAGAGAAAAAAGTGAACCTCTTGAACTCCAGTGCAGTCCTGGGGGGGACTTCTGGGAGACAACACAGAACATTCCTCAGAGTAATCTCACCTACAAGCTGAGGAAGATGGTGTATTTATTTGCAAACTCCTGTTTTTCATTGTTTGAGGGCTTCTCCCAGGAGTGTTGGCCATCTGTCCCGCCCCCTGGCACTCCCAAGCTGACCTATGACTGAATGGAGCATGGTCCTGTGCAGAGAAATCACCCAGGTTGAGAGTCCCAGAGGAGAGAAGGAACAGCACCTGACATATTAGAGAGTGAGTGACTCTGTCATTATAGGAAGGGCACCGGGGGCATCTGCCTTTTAAATTCCCCTTTTATGGTTGAATGTTTACCACTTTTTAAATCCACAGGTAACATTTTGAAAAGTGCTTTAGGGACAGGTGAGAATGAGACCAATGCAAGAATAAAAGGAGCTCAAGTTTTTATGTGTTTTTCTGAAATCTAAATGCCAAAGATATGTCAATATGTGCTTCTACTTACGAATACATGCAAATAAATGCCTTCTTTGTACAGGTGACTAGAACCTGCCTAATCCAATTTGAACATTTTTATAATACACTTTTTGAACAGACTATCTAATTCAGTTGTGTTTCATAGTACTCAATTTGCTTTATTCAGTCTGTTTTCTTTAATTGACATGTTCACATTTCAGAAACCACAGGATGATGTTAAATGTTTAAAAGGGAAAATGGTTCTAGTAGTCCTTCTACCAACAAACACTGCATTCTCCATTATAGAATATCACAGGCCAAAATTTTGGGATTTTTTTCTTACTAAACTTGTATATAAAATACAACCTAATTAAGTCATTTAAAATTGAAGCCTCAATGAGAGAGTTGGCAAAGCTCCCTTAGAAGAGCTTTGGCTGTCTAAAAACATCCCTCTTTACTATAGGATGTTCAGATCTTAGGAATCTTTTCTCTTCTGAGTAGTACTAACCCCAAATTAAATTAAAGGTCCCCATACTGAATTAAGAGGTCTTAAGTTTCATCAAAGCAAATAAGAATTGGACTAAATGCTGTATCTGATATTTATGAGTTTAAGAGAAGGCCTGATCATTTTATACTTGGAGGACTGCTGCATTCAAGGGAAGAATGGCTCAGTTTAAAGAATATCTGCAAGCAGTACTTTAATTGTTCTATGAGTAATATGCTTTCCTAGAATTTGTGTAGTGGATTTGGTGCTTAAAACTGAGGATTTACCCTTAGACTTTAATCTCTAAGTGACATCGCTCACATGCTTTCGTTGTCCCAGGAGTCCTTTCACATCTCAAACACATCCATTGCCGATTCTACCACTATGTCAGTGAGGACCTTGGCGCCACTAGGGACAGCTGTGACAATATCCTGAGACACGGGGCTGCCAGCAATGGACACAAATCAGCTAATGGCTGTTTTAGAAAAGTAGATCAGCAATACATTTCACAATGATCCAGACAGTTTTCTCCAAAAAGCCTAATTTTTCTGAATTTTGCCTTGACAATTGTTTGCTTCTTGTTTCACTCCTTTGGTTATCTATCTATTTATTTATTTATTTTTTTTTTTTTTTGGCTTCAGGAGAAAAGAATTGTGTCTTCCCTTTCAACTGGTTTAAATATGAGGTTTCCTAGATTTTGATTCTGCCATCTTACTCTGCAACTTCTTTCATTTCATTCTTCCATTTCTCTCCTTACACCTTGGTGACGATCTCTTCTTTGGATGCTCTGGCATCTTGCCATGAGAAAAGGGGGCATTCAAGGAGATGATTACATTGCAAGATGCAGGAGCTCCAGGATCTCTGAGCCCCATAGCAAGCCAAATATTTTTTCGGTCAGTCCTGATTGAACCCAAATATGTTAAGGACTTTTCTAATCACTGTAACATAATTGTGAACTAGGGTTATGGACCTAGGCTCATTGAGCTTCCCCAGGATGGAACAAACAATGGAAAAATAATTTTTAGTGGGATGGGTAGACGAATGTTTCAAAGTGTTATAAAGCAGACCCACCATGAAGGATGATCAGAGCAGAGATTAGGAGAGACAGCACCCCCAGTTATGAGAGGGGAGTGGTGGACTATTGTCTAGAATCAAATTAGTCTATTATATATACATTAATTTTGAAACATATTACATTTATTATTTAAAATATAAACATTTTATAATGGGTTGATCAGTTAAAATTGTCCTATACAAAATTAGTCTCTTTGCTTTTTATTAATATTTATTTTTCATGATATATTTTACTTCTTTAATAAATAAATTTTGTGAGTTTTTTCATAGCATTGTTTTTCTTACGTCTCTTAAGATAAGTGTTGTTAAGAGTATAAAATGCTGCAAATATATCATTTCTGCTGTTATTTTCCCTTAAATAAACCATACTACATAAAATATTCCAATCAGTAACAGAATTAGTTTATATTTTTAATTTATTGAAATTTAACTGAAATAAAATATTCCCTGATACAAATCAATGTTTCAGTTCTTTGAAAATGAGAATTTTAATTTCCTTAGAGCAACTAAGGCACTATATAAAACTTTTCCCCTTCCGTTCTTATCTGTTTAAGAATTTGTTTATGTATTTATTCTCTAACATGCCCTCATTAAGTACCTGCTAATACTTGTTTAATAAATTCTCTGTGTGTTGACCCTATAGAAATCGGGCAAAAGAATGGTCCCAGACTGTCATATGTAGTGATGTAGCCAGCTGTCTTGGATATTCACTATTTAATGATTCTTCTCAGACTGTTCTAATATTTCTCTAAGCTGTTTTCTGAAGCATTTTAATTTATTGTATTTTTTTTACTTATTACATTTGCACCCTGAGGCTAGCTAGTGAAGGATGTCATTTTGAAAATCTAAGGAATAAATAGAAGTTGAATTGCCAACACATTTGTTTTGTTTCCAGATATCTTGGAAATAGAAAGTTGTGAGAGATTACTATGAGGAAATATCTTATTTGTAATTCCATGGATAATGCCATAGAATGTGCCAAATTGGCATTAAATAAACCCAATACAACATTCCCAAGGCTATCCACTATCTCCAGTGCATAGTCTAGGGAGAAAACAGTATTAACCACTGTTACTATTCAATTCCTTTTGAGTTTAAATTACTTGAGCATGATAATTGGTGAAACACATTAGGATAGTAATGTTCAGTCATTTCCTGTTATTTTCAATAAAGAATTTAGTCTGGCTTCTTAAGGAAGGCCATTTTGAGAACTCAGTGTCACTTCCATTAATAAATAATTAATATTGAAAATTAAAAAATAAATATAACTTACAGGTTTTGACATTAATTTCTTGGTCAACAAAATCATGGAGACAACAGAATTTCCTTTAAAATTCTTCAGGTTTCCTAATTCTCTAATAATTAAAATGGGTATACCAAATACCATAACTCCATTTCAAAATAATCCACTTATTAATATATCAATATATTTGTTTCTTCAAGGAGAACCTGAGGAAATCCATGCAAGCACTACTAGGTACTACAGTACAAAAATAGAGCAAATTAACCCATGAAGATCAGATAATTGATTCTTATTGGCTTAAAATGATGTTTTTGTTTGAGAGTCAAGATAAAAAAACAAGAATCAAACAGTAATTGCTATCATTAAGCTATTTGATTCTTTGTATTCAGTTACTAAGGGTGACTATATGATGTAGTTTCTAAGGACAGTTCCAGTTTATATTCTGGTATAATTGTTAACACCCTCTTTCCTGTTTTTTTCAACAAAGTTTCCTTGCTTGGGAAATATAGTTATTATTATGCTCATTGTATTTAAAATAAAACGTAGATATTTAACATGACTTGTTACTGTACTAACTTTCTGTGAACCAAAAAAAGAAATGACATACTGTTTAATAAGTCTTATCAGAGAATAGATAACACAAGAAACATTGGGATGCATTTTATAATATAAAGGTCTTTAGGTTTATTTATTATTCAATCAGATAGAAATAAAGCTTATTAAATCAAATTCTGTAAAGATTTTACTTACCTTTGACCCTACTGGGAAGCAAAATCTTGATTCTAATAGACAAGTAAGGTATAATGATACAAAATATTTATGTATATTGAGGGACCATGGAAGAGAATAAATCTTAAATTATTTGTTCATTAACAAAAATTAACACTAGTCTTTTTACAAGTTTTTTTATGTTAGGATAAACTTCTTTTTTGAATTTATATTTAGACTATCTCATACCTGAAAATTACTATTAATACTTAGGCAATTATGGAAGTTTTTATTTGAATGGGTGTTTACAGAATATCAGATGGACTCTCAGAACTTAAGGGTTTTAGGAAAGTTATGCAGACCTAATGATGGAGGAGAAACTCTGACAAAGATCTAAAGTGATGATTACGCATCCCTAACAGGATTCTGGAAAATATTCTGATGATCTCAGATGTTGTGTGATGGTTTTATCTGTGTTACAAGTTGTAACCTACTCCTTTACAAAGGATTGATATTCCAAAATCAATCATTTGAGAACATGCAATACAGGGACAAGGAATAATGATTTGAAAAAGTTTTAGAACTGGTTAAAGAAAAATCCTCAATCTTTGGCCTATTTGAGGTTTGGTTTTTACTTTTTATGATTACAAGCTAAATGGCACTTCATTTTTGATGATCTCATTTCCTATAATGAAAGTTAGTAGCCAGTCATGCCACATAGCAGCAGGCCAGATGCTAGGTAGGGTATCGAACTGTAAGACACTCTGAGAAAGACTCTAGGCTTCTTTACTTATAAAATGGTCTCTATTTTACCATATTAAGAACTTTTAACAGATAGTCTCAAAATTTATAGTCCCTCAAGGTATCTGAAACTAGGATAAAAGACCAACTCCATTCTCCAAACAAAATAAAAACAGAAGAGTTTTCTAACTACTTGAAATAGCTGGGAAAAAAAATTAGAAATGCTAGTCAACAAAAGAATATGACGTAATTCATTCTAATAATGCATGAAAAAGTTACCTGCTATATCCTAAGAAATAATATGGGGATATTTGACAAGAGTTAATTCTACAAACCAGAACAAGGTGGCTTTATGATATCATGATTTTGGCATTAAAACCTCAACACAGAAACCCTGCTTCCAGACAAGATGTAGTAACAGGATTTATATTTACTTTCCTGCGTAAAACAACTAAAAAAATCTGTTAAAGTATGTAATAAAGTGTTTCAAGACATTGGACATCAGGAAAAACAGTACTACCTGAGAGAGGAAAAAAAATGAGTTGAGTCCTATATTTGCTTTGGTTTACTCTCTGGAGAATTTCAATGCCATGGACTAGGAAATGGAACCCAGTTGGAATGCAGTGATATCCCTGAAATGCAGAAACAGAGCTGGAGTCTGGATAAGCCAAAGCAACTAGAGTTTACAGGCAGATTCTCAAAGAGGAAAGAGATACCAAGAAAGAAAACCACAGAGACTACAGAGGGTCCCCTTTTAGCATTCAGCTCAGGACTGATCAGCATATGCAAATGAGGAAACTATCTGAGTTTAGGGAAAGAGCCACATAAAGGATGGGATGGAAAAATCCCTGAAGTCACACAGAGTTGGGATAATGCCTTTTCCCACTAGCCAGAGTAAAAATTCCTCAAAATTCATGAGACACTTCACAGAGGACTCAGAAGTAGAAGGAAAAATTAGCCCTAAACTAAATGCTCCGCTGGTCCTATCTAAACAAGCTTAAAAACAACACTAAAAAAGACCAAACCAACTTTGGCAACTTAACCCAACTTCAAAACACAACTTGACCCAAAAAGACCAAGAATATTTTTGGGAATGTAAAAATGTCCTGCACCCAGCAATGTAAAATATGCAATGTCTAGCATCCAATGAAAACTTACAAGCATGAAGGAAAAAAAAAAAAAAAACATAAAAAAGAGACTTGTATTGTTAATAAAAATCAATAAAAAATAAAACGAAAATAAAAACAATGTGAGAATTAGACTAGTCCATTAAAACAATTCTATAACTACATTTTATATGTTCAAAATGCTAGAGGAAAACTGAACATAAGTAGACAAGTAAAAGACATAATAAAGACCCACTTCAACTTTGGCACGAAAACTACAATGTCTGCAATAAAAAAAAGTCACCAATGAAATTAACATCCAATAGAAACTGCAGAAGAAAAGATTAATGAACTCAAAGGTATAGCAATAAAAACTAACCAAAATGAAATACAGAAAGGAAAGAAAAAGATTAAAAAATAAAATAAACAAGACACAAATGAGTTATAGGACAATTTCCAGCCACCTATTATAAGTGGAGACCATAAAGAATGGAGAAAGAAGACAGAAAAAAATTGGAAAAAAAAAAGAATAAAAATTATTGAAATATGATGAAAGCTATACTATAAACCCATATATTCAAGAGCTCAGCAAACCCCAAATACAAAAACCATGAAGAAAACTATACCAGGGCATATCATAAACAAATTGTTTAAAACTAGTGATAAGAAAATCTTAAAAGCTCTCAAAAGGAAAAAGACATATTATATGTAGAGAAATAAAGATAGAAGACAGACGATTTCTTGTCAGAAACAGCAGAAGCCAGGGATATTGAAATAATATCTTCAGAGTGCTGAAAGAAAAAAAGTGCAAAATCTCCAGTTCTATATGTGGCAAAAGTATCTTTCAAAAAAGAAAGCAAAATAAAGACTTTTTCAGAAAAATCAATGGATGAAAGAATTTTTCACCAATGGAGCTGCACTTCAAGAAATGTTAGAGAAAGTAGTTTAGGAATAAATAAAATGATAGAAAATGAAAATATGGATCTACAAAAAGGATAAAAGAAACTAGAAATAGTAACCATGTTGGTAAATCTAATTTTAAATACAATATTTAAATCTCTTTGTAAGATGATTAATAGAATATTCACCAAGATAGGCCATATACTGGGTCATATAATAAATCTCAGTCAGTTCAAAAGAATTGAAATCACACTGAACATATTCTTTGATCATAATGGAAAGCAGAAATAGATTAAAAGGACTTTTCCAGGCAGAAAAAACTGAAAAAATCCATTGTTTGCAGATCTGCATTTTACGATATATTAAAGGAATTCCTCAGGCAGAGTATGATGGATGGAAATTTGGATGCATATTAAAAAGAAATGGAACAGAATAGAGAACCCATATGTAAAACCATCTACCTACAACCAACAGATCTTTAACAAAGCAGACAACAACATACGCTGGGGAAAGGAAGCCTTATTCAATAAATCGTCCTGGGAAAACTGGATAGCCACATACAGAAGAATGACACAGAACCCCTATCTCTAACCACATAAAAAATTAATTTAGGATGAATAAAAGAGTTAAATGTAAGGCATGAAATCATAAAAATTCTAGAAGAAAAAGTAGAAAAAAACTCTTCCAGACATCAGCCTAGGCAAAGAATTTATGACTAAGATGCCAAAAGCAAATATAGCAATAACAAAAATAAATAAATAAATGGGACTTAGTTAAATTAAAAAACTT
Source organism: Eulemur rufifrons (assembly GCF_041146395.1). Classification (NCBI taxonomy): domain Eukaryota; kingdom Metazoa; phylum Chordata; class Mammalia; order Primates; family Lemuridae; genus Eulemur; species Eulemur rufifrons. Next base: position 213,041,182 of record NC_090989.1, on the reverse strand, counting down.
CTACACAGTGAAGGAAATAATCAGAAGATTGAATAGACAACCTACAGAATGGGAGAAAATATTTGCAAACTGTATATACAACAAAGGGCTAATATCCAGAATCTACAAAGAACTTAAATCAGCAAGAACAAAACAAACAATCCCATTAAAAAGTGGGCAAAAGATATGACAGAAGTTTTTTGAAAGAAGATAGGCAAATGGCCAATAAACATATGAAAAAATGCTCAACTTCACTAACCATCAGCGAAATGCAATTTAAGACCACACTGAGATATCACCTTACCACTATAAGAATAGCCATTATTACAGCCAAAAAACAACAGATGCTTGTGTGGATGCAGAGAGCAAGGAATGCTTATACAGTGTTGGTGGGAATGCAAATTAGTGCAACCTCTATGGAGATTCCTCAGAGGAAATAAATGTAGACTTACCATTCAACCCATCAATCCCATTACTGGATATCCACTCAAAGGAAAAAAAGTCATTTTATCAAAAAGACACCTGAACTTGAACGTTTATCACAGCATAATTTATTAACATAATCCCACTTCCTCACTCTTCCAAGTCTCCATTGTTTATTATTCCATGTTTACTCTCTATATCTATGTACACATTGTTTAGTACTCACTTAAAACATGCGATAGTTGGCTTTTTGTGTCTAGCTTGTTTCACTTAAGAAAATAACCTCCAGTTCCATCCATGTTGCTGCAAAAGACATGATTTCATTTTTTTTATGGCTGTGTATATATACAACATTTTTTAAATCCATGCATCAGTTTATGGGCACTTAGATTGATTTCATATCTTTGCCCTTGTGAATAGTGCTGTACATATGAGTACAGGTATTTTTTTAATATACCAATTTCTTTTCTTTTGGGCAAAGGAAAAGTAGTGAGATTTCTGGATTATATGATAGCTCTATTGTTAGTTCTTTGAAAAATCCCCATACTACTTTCCATAAAGGTTGTAATAATTTACATTCCCATCAACAGTGTATAAGGAGCTCCCTTTTCTCCACATCCTCATCAACATCTGTTATTTTTTGTCTTTTTAATAATAGGGCTAGAGAGTTCTAAGACAATTTTTTATGCAAATATTTGTTACTTCTTCTCAGACCAACCATGGAATATGACTTGGTTTCAATTTCTGATTTCTCAAGAATTTATGAATGTTATTATACTCTTAAGATTCAATTATTAAGCCTTTATTTGCAAAAGATACAGTGTTTTGTACTTAGTAATTAATGCAGCCAACTCAGAGATTTGACTTTAAGATAAATCTTAATAACCAAAATGGAATATTCAGTCAAAATGAGTGTGTACATATAGATACAATACATGTGTGTTCTAATTCAGTCCAAAAAACATTTATTGAATTTTAATGCAATGTACAAAACAGATATTTATAATCTGTGCAAATAGCAATGAAACACATTTCTGCCAAAAAATTATGCAGGAGATCATTGTAAAAATATAGTTGAAAATAAATTGAACAGAAAACAAAGGGTGAGATTTCCATTTCTTGAAACTTCCATTAAGGAAAGGTTGCTCTTTATTAAATATTTTCAATATCAAAAAATATTGAAGGTGCACATCTTAATATTAAACTGTACTGATTAGTAATATGCATGTGTTGCTTTCCATTAATGCAGGCATCCTCACCATTTAAATAGAGAAGCTGTTCAGCATATCCAAATGTATATCAAAAGACAGAGATCTGGATCTTTACTATGAGCTCTTTACTAAAATAATTTGTCCCACAGTCACAATTATGTTATAATATTCAGAGTTAACTCTGCCTGGCATCCTTATCTTCTCCTGGTATCAAGGTGAATAATTTTTGTTTGCCTGACTTATTTCTTTAGCACAATCATTGATTAATTTTATTGTTTCTGTTTATCAGAGAAGCAATACAAAATTATTCTTTACAATGTTACGTTTTTCTTCTTTAATACTCAGAATCGACAAAATGCTAACTATATTAGTATTCCTGATATTTAGCATTAATAAAGATTTATGAGCATTTCAAATTTACTGATATCATCAGATCCATTTCTCTTGAATCTGTTCTGTTGGAACTGATGTATTTTTTATCAGTTTTGAGGTTCTAAACAGCCTTACTAAATACTTATTTCTGGCACATACACCTTTGTTGAATGAGGGCCCCTAGAACCTTATTAATCAAAATGAGAAACAACAGTCAACAGCATTGACATTATTGGGGAGCTTGTTAGAAATATAGAATCTTATGCTCTACCTCAAATCTAGCAAACCAAAATTACAGTTTAATAAGACCTCTAGGTAATTGGTATACACATTGAAGTTTAAGAGGCACTGCACCTGACAAATTTATCTAATAATTTCTGGTTGTATTTTCAGTTTGAAAGCAATTAATAGCTATTTCCTATACCTTCTCCCAAGGACACTTATACACATATGTGTCTATACCTAAATCATATCCCTTGAGCTCAAGCAAGGTTTATGGTTACTGCAGCAAAGCAAAGCAGATAATTCTGAATATCTTATATATTATAAGAATAAATGGAACAATAAAATCTAATATTAAGAAATGCAGGGTGCTTCTGACCAATTCTCACCACCCCGGTGACTATATGTGAGTAGAAATATAATGAAAATCACTTTGTTTACATCTCAGAAAATAAAAACGATGAGAGATGTGTCAATAGTGGTAGACACAGTTTGGTGTAGCATCTAACGTAATCGAGAAAAGAAATCTCATCCTTCCAATCTGTGGAAGAAAGATGTGACTCACAGAAGAAATGATCTAGCTAATCTTTAGCTTTCCTTAAATAGTATATTAGAATTCTTTCTTTTCCAAGTGTGAGAGTTTCAAAGAAAATTAGCTCATAGAATTGAATATCCGGCCGGGCGCGGTGGCTCACGCCTATAATCCTAGCACTCTGGGAGGCCGAGGTGGGCGGATCGTTTGAGCTCAGGAGTTCGAGACCAGCCTGAGCAAGAGCGAGACCCCACCTCTACTAAAAATAGAAAGAAATTATATGGACAGCTAAAAATATATATAGAAAAAATTAGCCGGGCATGGTGGCGCATGCCTGTAGTCCCAGCTACTTGGGAGGCTGAGACAGGAGGATCGCTTGAGCCCAGGAGTTTGAGGTTGCTGTGAGCTAGGCTGACGCCACGGCACTCACTCTAGCCTGGGCAACAGAGTGAGACTCTGTCTCAAAAAAAAAAAAAAAAAAAAAAAAAAAAAAAAGAATTGAATATCCAAGAAGTTGTCTGCTTTGAAGAGTCAAGATATGTAACAACTGTCTTTTTCACTTCTTTTCTTCCTTCTTTCTTTCCTTCCTCCCTCCCTTCCTTCCTTCCTTCCTTCCTTCCTTCCCTCCTTCCTTCCCTCTTTCCTTGTCCTTAACAAGAAACAGATGGAGATGATGGAGTCCAAATACAGGGACCAAAACCCTCACTTTCTACATGTGATTTCATATCCTAAGACTATGCTCAATTGATGAGACTAAAATGTCAAACAAGTAATCTAACATAGAATCTTTATGAACCACTTCAAACAGGATTCCTTTGGTAACATCCTGAGTCTATATATATGTTGTCATAAATTCATAAAATATTTTTGGATCTGCATGTTTTAGCAATTCTAAGACAGGAAACATTAAAAAAAATAGACTATGGCCTCTATATCTCTCTGATTTCTCCTATGCTCTCTCCTCTCTTTGTTTCTCCCTCTCCCCTTCTTTTTCTCCCTCTCTCTCAGCATGCCACTTTGTTTTGAAAAAGCTCTCAATTACAGTACTCTAACAACCCTGCTTACAGGGGTGGTCACAAGAATCAAATAGGATCAACATGAGGTCATTCTCAGTTTTACATACAAAGGTTTGGAAAAACAGGAAACTCTATCCTCTAGGATTGATGAGACCTGAGAATGTGGGACTGGGACCTGCTAACAGGCATCTTTCCTGTCACACGGAGAAACCATTTTGGTAGAAAAAAATTAGACATAACGAGAATTGTGGGATAGAGAGATGAAAAGGAAATGACCTGATTACATAATTTTGAGTTCTTAGAACTGGAACTGCTGGGAGCCAACTCTGCCCTGGACTTCCCAATTATTTTGACCAGCAAATTCCCTTCATATTCAAGCAAATTTGATTGGATTCCAGTCATGTGCACCTTTAGGATGCTAGGAGATTAAATTTATCATGAGGTCTTAGTCAAATCCAAGGACCATGAGTGAATGAAATTTCTAGGATGTAATCCCCTGAAATCATATAAATTAGTTTACTTTTTAAGTGAGTAACAAGTAAGGACCCATGATTTTCAAACTGGGTAAGTCCCCAGGCCATCATTTTGCCCCAAGGAGTGGATTAGTGGAGCAGCACAAACCCGTGTCTTACATTAAAGGATGACAATCTTTTTGCATCCAGAGAACACAGATACAGTCGGCCCTCTGTATCCAGGGGTTCCACATCCATGTATTCAACCAACCACAGACATCCAGTTTTACCTTTTGTGGTCCTTGGGTTCATTCCAGTGTATGCTATCCAAGAATAAAATTAAAGTAAGTTCAAGTTTTCTCTGATTTTTTCCTTGTATTTAGTCAGATATGCTTTTTGAAACATAATGAATAAAAAACGAAGTAGTATGCAAAAATTTTATTTGAGCCCCAAATAGTAATAACCTCTATATTTCTCAGAGCCCATGTCAACATTACATATGACATTATATTCTAGATCTTTCTAGAAAACTATTTGGAATTAAAATATTCCATATCCTCATTTCATTGGTAAACATATACTTGTGTCATTATTAGACTATTTTCCCCAACTCTGTAAAAGTTTAAGGTTTCAGAGAGAAGATAGAATTTAAGTAAAAAGTAAACCTCTGGACCCTCCAAGGAGCATTAGGTATGGCATAATATTAACAAGGTGTCACTGACCCATCGGTTAATAGTAGAGGAATGTCAAAAATCATCCTTCTATTTAGGTTGGTGCAAAAGTAATTGTGGTTTTTAGCATCATTGACATTTGCTTTTTGATATTGGAATACATTCTTCAATCAATGTGGCTATGTTATACATGATTTTAATGCGCATTTCTCACTTTATGTTTTTTGCTAATGACTTATTACTTGCTGTTTATTTTATATTTATTTTAGACTATAGAAATGATGTTAGACAAAAAGCAAATTCGAGCGATTTTCTTATTCGAGTTCCAAATGGGTGGTAAAGCAGGGGCAATAACTCATAACTTCAAACGATTTGGCCCAAGAACTGCTAATGAACACACAGTGCAATGGTGGTTCAAGAAGTTTTGCAAAGGAGATGAGAGCCTTGAAGATGATGAGCGCAGTGGCCAGCCATCGGAAGTTGACAATGACCAATTGAGAGCAATCATGGAAGCTGATCCTCTTATAACTACATGAGAAGTTGACAAAGAACTCAACATTCTCGACCATTCTATGTTCATTCTGCATTTGAAGCAAATTGGAAAGGCGAAAAAGCTCAATAAGTGGGTGTTTCATGAGCTGACTAAAAATTTAAAAAATCGTCATTTTGAATTGTCGTCTTCTCTTCTTGTGCACAAGAAGGAACCATTTCCCAATTGGATTGTCTTGTGTAATGAAAAGTGGATTTTATAAAACAACTGGTGGTTGGACCTAGAAGAAGCTTCAAAGCACTTCCCAAAGCCATACTTGCACCATAAAAAGGTCACAATCACTGTTTGGTGGTCTGCTGCTGGTCTGATCCACTACAGCTTTCTGAATCCCGGAGAAACTATTCCATCTGAGAAGTATGCTCAGCAAATGAATGAGATGCACCGAAAACTGCAAAGCCTGCAGTCAGCATTGGTCAACAGAAGGGCCCAATTCTTCTCCATGACAACACCCACATGCACATGGCACAACCAATGCTTTAAAAGTTGAACGAATTGGGCTACGAATTGAGCACCATATTCACCTGACCTCTCACCAACCAACTACCACTTCTTCAAGCATCTTGACAACTTTTTGCAGGCAAAATGCTTCCACAACCAGCAGGAGGCAGAAAATGCTTTCTAAGAGTTCATGAAATCCCGAAGCACAGATTTTTACGCTGTAGAAATAAACAAAACTTATTTCTCATTGGCAAAAATGTGTTGATTGTAACGGTTCCTATTTTGATTAATAAAAATGTGTTTGAGCCTGGTTATAATGATTTGAAATTCACTGTCCAAAACTTCAATGACTTTTGCACCAACCTAATAGCTCTATACAGGGTCTCCATACTTTTCCAAGAACTAATCTTGATTAGGCATAAGAGAAACTTCTCCTTCTTTTTAGATGTTTCAGACAAGATTTTCAATCAGGGCAGCTTTTTGTACATCTAACTTCTTGCCCATATAATGTGTTAAGCCTTCTCCCGTCACACTGTATGTCAAGTTTACATTAATATGTATTTCATTATAGCACTGAAATAGCTGCTTTAAAAGATACCTGTAGTAGAGGGGGACAGATCTCACTTAAAATCCTGGTTCTCACATTACGAGCCAGGTGACCTTGATCAAGACACATGACTTCTCTGGACATCAGTTTTCTTACCCATAAAACAAGATTAGAATAATTAACTTTGAAGGGGCTTCTTATTCTGAAATGCATGGACTCAATTTCTTACCCTTTTAGGTAACGTACTTTGCCAGCTTAATTGACTGTCTGGTTATAGAATCCACTTTTGCCTCTAAACTTATCACCCTTTTCAGTTTCATTCAGAAGACTATATCATTATTTTCGAAAGAGCACACTGCTTCCACTTACTTAAGTTCAAAGGTGAAAGAATGTGGATACATCCTTGAACTTTAGGGAGCAAATACCAGATCCTAGATCTTACTCTGAAACTCCACATACTTTTTTTTTTAAACACCCAGACAGGATACCTGATATATTAGCCAAAATACTAATAATAAGCTGTTTTTTGCCAGGGACATAAGTAGATAAGTGGAAAAAATGAAATCTCTTCTCTTTGATTTTCATATGAGGAAGCATGTTTCACTAATTTTACATAGATCTAGTACCATGGGCCCATGTTTTCATTGCCCCTGTATTTCCTGGACTTAGCACTAAGTATCTGAGTCAAACAGGCAATCAGCAGATGTTGGATAAAATAGATGTCAATAGATTTTCCAGGGAAAGAAGTAGGAAAAGCCAGAACCTTTTTCTACAAAATTATATAACTTTTATCAGAACTAGATCCATAAATTTAGAACTATAAAGGTATGGAAGATTATTCTACTCTAAATCCCTCCCTTTGCATAAGAGCAAACTGAAGCAGAGGTAAATAGAAAGCTGCCACAAGGACACACAGTTAATAGAAGC